>NC_134546.1:48737282-49043695 GCF_050624435.1 Tenrec ecaudatus
TTTAAGAGATGTAGCAACATAAGCTTTACAACTTCCCTGAGGGGAAAGACAGCAACAACAACAACAACAAAAGCATTTTCTTTGTGCTCCCCTTACTATCTACTATCCACTGTATATTAAAGGCAAACCTCCCTCTTTAAGGAGCACATTATGTAAGGTATTAGTCTCATCCATCTCTGAGGGTCATTACATGCTTTCTTATCAATGCCCCAGCATTGATGTATGATCATAACTAATGCATGGAAAGTACTGTCCGTGAAAGTAAGGCCTCCAATATGCAGTCTCACTTCCAAAGTACAGTAACATACACGATGGACCCTACCCCAAGAGTGCCTTCCATACAAGCAGCTCTCCAAACCCAACTGTGTCAGGACAATACTTCCTTTCTGCTGTCTTTCCCCAGCTTTTCTTTATAATGAGCACTTCTTTTTTTATCTTTAATCTGCTAATGATACCACATATGCAGACTCTGAAAATGAACCGTTTTCCTCTTTGACGCAAATCAGCATGGCATCGCTTTCTAACTTGTGTTCCTATGGGTGTGTTTGTGTGGGAATCTGTAGCTCTAATCCCTCAGGGATGGCACTGATTCCTCCAACAAGCCACAGGGCATCTGGGAAGTCTGTGACCCAATTACTGGATGTGAGGTGACCTGCGTAAGGCTAAAAGTCTCCATAACCTGGAAATAGAACCCACAACGCCCCAAACCCATTCAGGATATTACCTGGATTTGTGAGTCTCAACTCTCCTTGCCTCAGAACCAACTTTAGTCCTCACATGTTTTGTATGCCCACTCAGAATTCATTAATGACAAACAGCCTCCAGATTCTGAAGTAGGGTGTAGAAGGAACTGATTAACATGTCAAAGATGTCTAAAGGCTACATTCTCTAGATATGATCCTAACTAACTTTGACCAGGATTACCCTCTTCTCTTTCCCACTCTACGTTTCCTCTCTTTCCAAAAGAAGACGTTAAGTAATAGTGAAAGTGTTCATATATGTGTGTGCACACGTATGCATACAGATGCATATGCATTGCATATAGAACGATTAAACTTAGAAAGAGCTCTGAACCAATCATTATCTATGTAGTAAGAAATCTGTCTCATATACAACTTTATCAGTATATGGCAGCCTTCTCCCTCCCCAGATGCTCTGTCTCCCTGATAATTGTAATGTTTATGTAACTAAACCAAACTCACCACCATTGAGTCATGGTTGAGTCATAGCGACCCACTATGGTTCCGAGATGGTAACTGTTTATAGGAATAGGAAGCCCAGTCTTTCCCCGGCAGACTGCTGATGGTTTCATAACCACCGACCATGCAGATCGAAGCCCAACATATACCCCACTGCACCACCAGGGCTCCTTAATATTTATCTAAGTCTTTCCATTTTTAGGATATTTTCAACCTAATTTTTAAGAGACTCTGTTATAAGACATTTAAAGAAGGAAGTCTTTTGGGGAGGCAATAAAATGTACACTTTTCATTCATCTAATAGATACCATGAGGTAATGACAGTAGGGAGCTATGCTGGGTCAGGCTAGGGCTTGATTTTGTTCAGGGGCTCCTATCACCCCTCAAGCAACATGCATTCCCACTAACATAGCCTGCTTGTTTCCCACTAGGGTCAGAGCCGTGGTTGACCTGGCAGGGGACTGTGAGTCAGAGTGGACTTGATGGCAGGAACAACGCATTCAATCAGTCACTGCTGAGCAGTGAGATGCATATTTTCCTTAACCCTGCTTACCCCCGACTCAAGTAGCTCAGCATCCGTAAAATAAGCCTGTCTACCCGCAGGATTGCCATTCTTCAGGGCTTCCCACTCCAGTCACAGTCCTGTCATATTTCAGAGCCACGACCTTAATTGATTGCAGATTCCTCTACCGGCACCCTACGGACTGTTTCTATGTCAGATGCATTCTTCCTTTTGGGACAACCATCAGTAAGACTTCACAGCAATGCAGCACCAAAGTTGCTTCTTGAAGTGTGCTAACTAGATTCTCATTTACCATATGATGCCAATTGCAAGAAAAGCACATCGTGTTTTAAAAAGGCCCATGAAGCAAGAAAAACGCTCAATGAGATGGACCGAGCAATAGCCTCAACAATGAAATTAAAACATCAAAGTTCACAGAGCTGGGACAGGACCTGGAGAAAGGATAACATTGCATTCTGATATATACAAGGTCATCATGGACCATAGCATACTCTGTAGCAAGTAATAACAGCTATGCTTCTTTTACACCCAAACATAAAAAAAAATGAATTTTATAAGGTAAAAATGCTACAGATATGAAATGAATAAAATAGAACTAACATAAAGAACTAATGTATTTCATGATACCCAAGGATACCCATTATGTTACTAAAAAAGGAATTCTAATTCATAAAAGACATACATATATTTATAATTTATATACAAGATATGGAGGAAAACCTATAATTATATTTTTATTATCAGTAATTTAATTGTAAGGTACTAAGTAGAGTAATAACAAATATATGTTAAGCTGTAGAAATAATTTTTATTAGAATTGGAATTTAATGTCCTGAACACTTTATAGTTAATAAAGTAAAAGGTAATATGGCTTTTGCTTTGAATTTTAAAATCAAGTGAGATCATTATAATTCAGATTTTAAAATCACATGCTATACTACAAAACTTCCTGACAAGTCATAGAGATCTTATGAACAGAATAGAGCCACCCCTGTGAGTTTCCAAGGCTGTAAATCTTTATGAGAGCAGAAAGCCTCATATTTAGTCTCCCGACTAGCTTGTGGATCTGAACTGCTGACTTTGTGGTTAGCAGCTTACATGCCATCTACCCTAAAATGTTGTTTCTCAGTAAAAATTATTTAATTGCTTTTGTTTTCATTGTTTCCTTATCTTCTTATTTTTTAATATTTATTTATCTAATTGTTCAACATATATGAGGTAAGTTAAAAATCATAAAAACCTTTATTAAACAAAAGTTTCAAAATGTGAAACTAATGTTTCTCAATATATTTTCCACCCACATCTATACACGTCTGAAGGCAGTGTTTTTAGCTTTCTTGCCCTTCCCAGAAGAATTCTGCACTCTGCTATTTATACCTCATCCAAATTGTACTTTTGGTATCATCAAGGGACTTCAGTCATGTTTCTCTTAAATGTTTTTTGAATTTGCAGAACAAAAAGAAGTCTGAGAAGACAAGACCATAGGTGTAAGGGAATGGGATAAAATGCCCCAATGAAATTCTCATAGGCTAGCCCTTGCTACTTTCGAATAATGGGCAAGTAAGTCATCAGAATGAAAATTCTTTTAAAAAAATTTCCTCAGCACAATTTTATCCTGACCTTTTTATCATCAATGCCATTTTTAATTTTCTTAAAACTTTCTAATAAACCCTCATGATTGCCCTATGTCCTTTGAAAAAAACCTACCAAAATGAACCCTTTGAAGATGCCCCAGAGAGTCAATATAACTTTCTTACTTGACCTCTCTGCATGGAATGTAATTGGCTCAGGTGGTCCACCACAAAACAACAAAGTGAATGGTGGCAACAAAGTGAATGATGGCTTAAAGACTGTGTTTTTGTTTTAATTGTTCAACTAGAAAAGCAACAGCCCATCTATATCTCTCCAGCCTTACTTCAAACTTTGGTTCTTTATTTTTCACTGCGTATGTTTTCAAAAGTGTAGCTATGGTAACCTGGGAAGGAAATTTCCATGCGTGCCTCCAATGATACTTTATTACGGATTTTTTCCGCTCAGCAATCTAGCTCCCCTGTCTAAAATTCTATCTTTTACAAAATAGTCACCTTCTACTTTTCTAGTCTGATCAGTCATCTACTTCAAAAAGTAGAGATGCTTTCCATTTCCTAGAAATGAGAGGTCGCCATCCTCTGCATGGCCAAGAAGGCCTACTTGTCCTAGTTCCTTAGTTTCATCTCTTGAATCTCCTCTACAAAACCTCGGAGCCTACTCATCCATTCATCCATAACTTTGTCATTTCCTTTCCTAACCCAAGTCTCTTTTCCACTTGGGCTTCTCACAATATTATTCATCCCCCTACCCACTTGACACTGGATTGCTAACCTCAGGGTTAGTGGTTCCTACCCACCAGTTTTGTTGCAGGGGAAAAAAAACTAGATCATCTGCTTCGATGAAGATTTACAATCTTGGAAAACCCTAGAAAAAGCCATTATGAGTCAGAATCTACCATATAGTATAATGTTTGTTTGTTTGTTTTTTTATTTACCCACCTGAAATATAATTTCCTTCCTAAAACTTTTTAAGTCAGAAATAATGTCTCTCTATCTCTCTCTCTCATTCACTCACTCACTGACTTTTACACCCACCCCCAATGAAAAGCTCTCTTCTGTTTGCTCCTTTCACTTTTTTCTCTAATATGGAACCTAACACCTTCTATTTTTTGTGTGTGACAACCATTTGACTTATCTCCTCTAAATTAAAGCACCCTGAAATCAAGGTTATTCCTTATTTAGCTCAACTTAAACTATGCAACACTAAATTTGTTTTATATTACTAGTAATTTGATTAAGGAAATTCATAAATAGAATTTTTTAAGCATTGTGAGTAAGGTGTAACTCTAATTTTACACTACATATTTTGTTTTTTCTCTTAACAAATGTAATGTCTGAAAATTAAAATCATTGTTATAGTTGAACTTTCTGATTCAGAATTATCATGATCAAATATGTTGGAAATTAGTTTTCTAGAGTAGTGTTGACCAAACTGCCTGTGGAAAGAAGATATTTCAACTGGGTTATACTTGCATTTTCCCAATAACTTTCAGTCTCCAACCCAATCAGTTCTCAAATTTTGTTGAGAATAAATTTATCTTTGAAGAACTACAAAACTTACCATGATGAAAATTAAACAAATAAACAAGCAAACCTATAAGTGTATGTTGTGACTGTTATCTGTAATTATTAACTACAGAGAATGCATTTAACTAAATATTGTTCAACATAGTAGACTATATCTCTAATCTTTCCATTGTTGGCTCCAAATCACATTATAATATCTCAATTTATAGTAAATTGATTAGGGCAGTATTGAAGAAGTGTTTAAGTGTCTTAAATAGCAACAACATGTAAAAACCACTGTATAGCTTATTTTTAAAAAGAACTCAAAATTTGTAATGGCCTACAAAAACATATTCTTCTCATTTTCCTAGGTATGATAATATAGTATATGGGTCTCAAAGGGCCACGTGAACATTTTTTTTCTCTTCCTTATATGCCCAGTATAATAATTTTATACATAATGATATAATAAACTTCTGTATTAATGTGTCTTCTCTAGAGAATGTAAAGTTCTCAATGGAGAAAATTAGATTACAGGAAGTAAATAGTGACTATATTAATTTGTTCATTAGAGACCATCAAATGCACATTAAAAGAAAAAGACATTTTTAAATGGCATATAGTAAGTTTTAAACCTTAAAGTTGTTTAAATGTTTTATGAAAATACTTTATTGTGATCAGAGACTTATTTTTTAAAATCTCATAGCACCACATATTTTAAATATACCCTGCTAGATAACATTTATACAACAGTTTTTGTTTATTTGTATGTGCTCACATATCTATAAATTATTACAATGTTTCTCAAAACACCTGAAGAAACCCCAAGACTCCACTCCACTGCAGGGGTGTTAGAATGTTTTGGAGTAATAAACCTGGGGGTGTGCAACTAAAATATATTTGTCCATGTGATTCTGACACACATGACAGCTGAGAAACATTGCTCTATTGGTGCTACCTAAATTCTTCTCAATGTTACATTTTAAAAAATTTTTAAATGCCAAATGATTTTCCCGGGAAAAATATTTCAAATACTCAATCTTATAATTCCTAAAATGACACTCAACAGAGAATTAAACCTGCTTCCAGATCCCATGACATTTGAGTTCAACTAGAAAATGAAAGGCGTCGATTTTCCTCCTGCTGGCTTGTCCTGAAGTGTTCCCTGGCAGAGCCCGTGATACACTCTCCGCGCCTCAGTTATTGCCCCCCACTTTCCAGATTCTCAAACTGAACCCTGTCAGCACCACCACAAGCCCTGGGAACACTGCGCAACTTGCCTCCGCTCTCCTGGCAGAGGCCCTTCGGAGAGCTCCGCCTGCACCACCGCCTCCCTCTCTCTCGTTGCAAGCGCCAGAGCGACTCCGTCAGCACCTCGGACAGCATTCCGCGCGGCCGGGCGGCCCGGCGGCCCAGAGGGGGTTCACTGGCCACCAACCCAAAAAGGACCGCTGCGACGCGACCACCGGGCCCCTCGTTCCCCTCTCCAGCTCCTGGAATCTCTTCCAAACGACAACAAAGGAAATCTCAAGCACCTCTGACTGAAAATACGCGAGACACCCCTTCCTCTGTCTCCCTGGTTCCCTTTGCCTGTTGCATTCCCCAAGCTGGGGACCGAGCAGGTGACAGACGGCCGGCGCTGGGAGGTGAAAGAGGGGCGTTAAGCCAACCCAGGATCCCTTCCGCAGGAAGGGTGTGCCTGCTCCCAGAGTCACGGCGACCCGAGGCTCCACACACAGCAGGCTGGCGCTGGGAACCCAGCTTCCTCTGCGCCCCGCAAAGATCGCCCCGCGGCGAAGGCCTCTGTTCGGTGCAGGGGACTCCCGCGGTCCCAGGCCAAGGGACGGGGGCGCGGGTCCAGCCCTGGCAGGGCAGGCACTCACCATGTTGACTTCGGAAACCATGTCAATGCTGGCGATGTCAATGTTCATCCCCACACAGACCGGAGGACCTACGGGGAAAGGCGACACAGAGACCAGCTGGGGCGGGGGCAAAGAGCACAGGTGGCCGGAGGCGAGGGGCAGGCCAAGGAGTGAAGCGCCTTGCTGTCCCCCTCTGCACCCCCCACCCCCAGGCCTCCGCAGCCCCAGGAAGCCGCGCCAGCCGGCTGCGTCCCCCGCCCCAGGCAGCCCGCCCAGTGGGTCGTGCTGGCCGCCGCCGCCGCCGCAGCTCCCAGTCCACTTACCTCCGAAGTCGGGTCTCAGGCGGATGTCATAGCCTTTCAACAGCTTGTCCACCGTCTCCTTCACAAAGGACATGTTCCCGGGATCGTTCACGCTGGGGGGGGGGGGCGGGGGGCACAAAGAGGATTAGTCTGCGGCTCCCCAGCCAGCGCCCGGCGCGCGCACGCCTGCAGCTGCACGGCCGCCCGGCCCGCTCGGCTCTCCCACCCACGACCCTACCTCTGGGCACAGCACACCACCGCCACCAGAACCGGGGCCGAGAAGAGGCCGAAAACCCGTCTTTCCGCAGAGCCCCACATCCCTCCGCCGCGCCCCGGCACGGGGGAGGGGGCGCCCCGCCGCCGCCGCTACCCGAAACCCGTGCTGCTGCTGCTCCAGCTGCCGCCGCCACCGCCGCGCTGGCCCCGAGCGGAGGAGGACACGGAGGGGGACGGCAGGAGGGAGAGAGGCAACCAGGGAAAGGAGGAGCAGTGGGGAGGGCGCAGAGCCCGAGGAGGCAGTGCAAGGGGAGGAGGCAGCCAAAGCAGAGGCGGAGCTGGAGAGTGGCTCTGGTACCCCCCCCTCCCCACCGCCACCCCCTCTCTCCCTCTCTCCTACACACACACACACACCACACCACACCACACCACACACACGCACACGCACACCGCCACCCCCCCAGGCCCAAGCTACAGGCCTGCCTCCCTCTCTACAGCCACCAAGTTGGGATCTCCGACGCGGGGTTGCTGAAGATGACGCAAGGCCTGGGCTGCACTGGAGGGAGCCACGGCTGCGCGGCATGGGGCTGTGTGGAGAGACCAGCCAGCCACCAGCTCCACGGTGCTCCCGGTGCTCAGCCCCAAGAGGGGGCCAGAGGCGGCGCAGGCAGCCCTGACGCCAAGGGAGCATTCATCCAGCACCCCATCCCACCCCACCTGGCCCTGGGTTTCCCCTGCCACCTCCCCAGGCCAAAAGATCCCCCCTCACTACTCCCCCCACCCAGCTGCTGTGCAAGCTCAGTCAATGGGTGCTGCAGCACTCCCTTGCACCGCAATGTCTCTTAACCACCACCCGAGAAGGCTGCGGGGGGCCAGAGAAAAGCCCCTGCCTCACCTGTGGTGCTCGGAGCCTAGGGTCCTGAGAATCCAGTACAGCCAGATAGGTAATAGGAGAGTCAGAAGGCGCGGGCACATGGCGCCGCTCATCCGACCTGGAGGATCGTCCTCCACCTCACGGATTATTCTAGAGGCAATGCGGGATCCCCGCCCCTGTTCTCCTCCCAAGCCCACCCATCCATCCCATCCTCCACCCCCACCCTCACTCCCACCTCCTCCCCACCCTCACTCCTTACACCCACCCCTACCAGGTCTTTTCTGCCTAACAAGGTCCAATCCATTGCATAGCAAAACAATTATTTTTACAATCAATATACTATCTTTATATATATATTTCTTCCTTGCTTTTTTAACCTTCGTTCCTACCACCACCCCTGCCCTGAACTCTTGGGATACATTGATGGCGAATGAGTAAGAGGGAGCCTGAACATCCACATTTTATCAATAGGGTGAACTCTGGACAGGTAACAAAAAATCCCAGACTCACTGCCACCTGCTAGGTGCCCAGTCATAGGGACCCTAGAGGAGAGGAGAGCTACCCTCTGTGAGATGAGCAGACTGTAACCCTTTACAGAAGTAAAAAGCCTGGTCTTTCAATCGAGAGCTGGTGGTGATTTCTGTCTGCAGAACTTGTGGTTAGCTGCCCCAGCCAGGGCTCCTTCCTCCCCAGGCAGGTATAATATGGTTTTCCTGGTGCACACCTGAGCTGCCTATGGTTTCCGACATCATGCACTAAGTGAGGGGAGAAAGATGGGCCTTTTTCATATGACAGACCCAATCTTTGGGTCCTCATTAGAAGACCAAGAAACAGATCAATTCCCCAGGGCCCACCCTACCCTGTAGATCAGTAGTGGGAGCCTAAGGTAGTTATACACACCATGTTGGTTTAAGTGTTTAAGTCAAGTCAGCTGCAACTCATAGCGACCTTACTATGTACAGCAGAAAAAACACTGCAGGGTCCTGTGCCATCCTGACAGTTGAGGCTGTATCTTTTGCTTAAAGGATGATCCTCAATAAAGTTTCTGGGTACCTCAGACTTCTAATTTTGAGGAAATGGTTACACTATCCTACTAGTGGTAAACCAACAAAATCTGCAAATCAATTATCTTCTGTGTTCTATAAACCTCTTTGGACACTCCAGGACTTAATGAATAGATAACTACATCTGTCTGTGATTATTCATTTTTATTTATAAAGCTTAAGCTTTTCTTTCCATCAAAATTTTAGATAAATAAAGATCAAAGTTCAGACTGTTGTTTTCAAGTGAGGATTTCTATGTGCATTAATTTTAAATATCATTGCCTTTTAAAACATCAGCAACTTTATTTATGGAATGAAATGACCACAGAACCTAGAGGTTGATATAAAGATAGGTTCAAGGGCAAATATAACTCCCTAGCTAGTTTCTGGAAAAACCTATTCGCAACTACTCTCTTTTCTGTGCACCATTAATGAGTAATGGAATTATCAGGGGGGGGGGGTGACTCTGTTACTATATTCTACTATTTAAATCTTAGTTTATTTTTCCTATTTACATATAGTAATGTTAAAGAAATGCATTTCTGGAAATCATGGCTGTAGGAAGTAGACAGTGAAAAGGGTTATTTGATAAACTCAAAAACACAGCAAGAGCTGCAAAACATCTCTAACAATATTATTATCCAAATATGCACCACCTCAAATAAGGGCTTCAACCTGTTTCTAGGGCTCTTGACCTTATTTATTGCCCCAAATGTTGCGGGCAGCAGCTTATTTTTAGAAGACCTTTACAATTTTACACCTGAGCAAGCCCACAGCCCTCTTCAAACACTTATTTCTTATCTCTTGGGTTCCATCTTTGGACTTCTCAATTGACAATGAAGTCAGATATGCCTCATGTCCTACGTATTACTCCAACTGTGTAACCTGAAATGTCTGGAAAGCTAGCAAACCATGGGCTAAAATTTGGCTAATGGGAATGGATCTTTCTTATCACTCAATCAGAAAAGTTCTGAAATGCCATCGTTTGTTGGCTTCTCAGAAGATGATGCCACACACCGGGACCACGAGCTGCTCTTTCATACCAAGGCTGGCACCCCGGTCACATAGGTTTCTGTTTATCTTCTTTCATGTCTCACTCTCACTTTCCTTCACATTGCTATTGCTTATTCTAATCAATAGTAACACTTAAATTTTGTCTCAGAATAAATTTATCACAACATATATATGTGGAACACAAGTGCACGCTTAGTCATCAATTGGTATCATCATTAAAAGAATCCTCGGTAATATAATCTTCTTATTCTGTAAAGACAAAATAAAAGAGGAAGACTGGGGTAAATCGCTGAAGAACAATCGAGATTCATTGACTGTAAGGTTTCCGACAGTAGCTGGCTCTTGGTCATCACAGTCCCTGCCCGCTTAGCTCCTGAATGCAACCCCAAAGCTGACTGTCTGCATTGGATTGCATGAGCACGGAACCCCAAACAAGCCCATTTTTCTACACCGTTGCCAGGATTTCTGGAACCAAAATAATTCTATCATTTTATTTACTGAATGGTAACAAATGAGGGAAAATCATGAACCACTAATTCAGTTCTTATGTCCATTTATTTTCTATTTAAAAGCTCCACGAGTCCCAGGTGGCACAAGAAAAAGGAAGCAATGCCTTCTGTGTGTGTGCCCTCATAGCAAAGGGCTGGAAGCACACTTTAAGACTTCAGATAGGGAAACAACAAGGGAGGGAGAAAGATGGGAGCATAATAGAATTGTTTTTCCTATCCTATAGTTTTGCATGTCGGCTGCTCTGCATGGTTTTCACCAAAATGCATTTTGTTTGGTCCTGAATTCCAGCTCCTCTGGAGAAGGATAAAGTTTGCTCTTCCTGTTAGGAGTGACAGCCTCAGAAACCCTCCTCCACCCTCCTGGCTCCTCCCTCTCTAGCACCAACACCCCACCCTACCTCTTTCTTGGCAGTTCTACCCTGTCAGCATGGATATGAGCCTGAATAAACTCAAAACCTGAGCGTGATTTTTGAAACCCTGGTGTGTGTGGGTTACTGGGTTAGGCATTGTGCTGCTAACCTGCAAGGTCGGCAGTGGAAAACCACCAAGACTTTGGGGGAGATTGACAAAGCTTTCTACTCCCAATAAGAGTTTTAGTCTCTAAAACTCACAGGGGGCAGTTCTACCCTGTCAGACATGGGGGCTATGAATTGGAATCCACTTGATGGAAATGATTTGAGGGTTTGGGTTTGTTTGTTGTTGTTTTTTAGCAAATTCACTTCTCACTTTCAACAATATCAAAGCTTTTGGAGCTCCTTTAAAAATAAAGACAAAGCGGTTGCAGGAGCAAATGTGGTGAAGAAAGCTGATGATGCCCAGTTATCAAACGATATAGGGTCTAGAGTCCTAAAGGCTTGAATGTAAACAAGCAGACATCTAGCTCAGAAGCAAATAAGTCCACATGGAATAAGCACACCAGACTGCATGATCACGAGGTGCTGAAGGGATCAGTTATCAGGCATCAAAGAACAAAAAATCATATCATTGTGTGCTAACCTCCCTGATACGATCACTGAAGACAAATGTGTGCACAAGCAAATGTGGCGAAGAAAGCTGATGGTGCCCAACTATCAGAAGATATAGCGTCTAGGGTCCTAAAGGCTTGAAGGTAAACAGGCGGCCATCTAGCTCAGAAGAAACAAAGCCCCCATGGAAGAAGCACACCAGCCTGTGCAATCATGAGTTGTCGAAGACACCAGGCATTAGGCATCATCAGAGCAAAAAAATAATATCATTGGGAATGAGGGGGAATACGAGCTGGAGACCCAAAGCCCATCTATGGGCAACTGTACATCCCCTTAGGGAAGGGTCGTGGGGAGGAGATGAGCCAGTCAGGGTGCAGTGTAGCAACGATGAAACATACAACTTTCCTCTAGTTCCTAAATGCTTCCTCCCCACCCACTAATATGATTCCCAATCCTACCTTACAAATCTGGCTAGCCCAGAGGATTTACACTGGTACAGATTGGAAATGGAAACACATGTAATCCAGGGAAGATTATCCCTTCAGGACCAGTGTTAAGAGTTGTGATACCTGGAGGGTGGAGAGAGGGTGGGGTGGAAAGGGGGAAGCAATTACATGGATCTACATATAACCTCCTCACTGGGGGATGGACAATAGAAAAGTGGTGAAGGGAGACGTCGGACAGTGCAAGATATTACAAAATAATAATTTATAAATGATTGAGCATTCATGAGGGAGGGAGGAGCAGGGAGGGAGGGGGAAAATGAGGAGCTGATGCCAGGGGCTTAAGTGGAGAGCAAATGTTGTGAGAATGATGAGGGCGATGAATGAACAGATGTGCTTTACACAATGGATGGATGTATGGATTATTATAAGAGTTATATGAGCCCCTAATAAAATGATAAAAAATAAAATAACTGTCAAGTTGTAAGTATAATCCAGTGGAATGAAATGTTGCAGGTAGAGTTGAATAAGTTTTGACAATTGTATAAACATGTATGCATTTTCATTACCTCAAAACTTTCCTTATGACCCTTTGATCACCATATTACTTTTAGTCGCAGGGAAGCATTTATCTGCACTCTAACATTATTGTTTACATTTGCCTCTTCTAAAATTCCATATAAATGGTATTAGGTAATATACATTATTTTATCTTTTTTTGCTGTTATTGTTCAATGTAAGGTCTAATCATGTTGTTGAAATGTCAGTAGTTTATTTCTGCTTATTACTAATTAGTATTCCATTTTATGGTTATTCAACAATATGTTTGTCCATCTATCTGTTTATATTTTATTCCAGACATCTAGGAGTGGGATGCAAGGTGAAGATGAAGCCTTCTATTCCTGTCAAGTGTTAAGGTCACTATTAGTCATAATCCATTCAAAGGAAGTTATTTTTGTACAGTTATGGTAGGGGAGGATGGAGAAAAGTGGGTCTCAAAAACTATCTACTCTATCCCATAGGGTAGGGTTATTTTGAGTTGCAATCCACTCAATGGCAGTCACAAGTAGGATGGACAAATACAATACAGTAAGTGACTGTTTATATGCCCCCACAATGGTCTTTTAAATATAATTGATTTGACTCTTTGAGGTCTCCTTAAACTCCATATAAATTTTAAATTAAGTTTTTTAATTTTTGAAAACATTGCCATTATGATTTTGATAAGGGTTGCACAGATCTGAACTTTTTTTGGTGGGGGGCTACTGTTGATATCTTAAAAACAGTAAATCTAATTAAGGAAAATTGGATGTCCCTTTATTCTTGGTTTTATTTCCTTTCTCTCAGCAGTGTTTTATAGTTTTTAGTGAACACTTTTTTTTGCCACCTTGGTTAAATTTATTCTTAAGTATCCTATTGTTTTTCTGATACTAATTGAAATTGGTTGTTTAATTTCCTTATATGATTATTCTTTCATAGTATGGATGTCTCCATACAACTCATTTTTAAACAACGTTTTATTGTAAACTAGGTGGGGATTTTACATTTCAAATCATTCATCATATTCAACAGTTTAAACAATTTTGTAAACTCTCAACTAGCTTACCCTACTCTTCCCTTTCCTTTGATCTTCCTTTTTATTATTGTGGATTATTGTCTTCTTCTTCACTCAAGTTTATGCCTGCCAATCCTCTAGTCAATATAGCAAAAGCTACATCTTTCCTTCCCACTCTGCCCACCTTGGTAGCATCCAATGTTTGCTATGGAAGTGTTTGTCTTCTTCTTTTTCTTCTTCTGCCTCGTCTTAATCATAAGAATGGTCTCGTACAATATTTGCCCTTTTATGGTTAACCAATTTCACTCAGCATAATGTTTTCCATACCATAAAGTTTTCTTGGGTTAGATCATTGATATTTAGTGATGCATAATATTTCACTGTGTGTATGCACCAAAGTTTCTTTATCCATTCTTCTACTGAAGGACATTTATATTGTTTATGCCTTTGTGTTAGGCCTGGTTGTCTAGAGAAGTAAATCCAATGGTATCATTTATGTATGAGAAAGAGCTATATATCAAGAGGGCATCCCAGCCCAATCCAACTCAATGCTAGTCCATAAGTCTATCTTCAGACTCATGCAGCTGCAGGCTAGTGATGCAGAAAAGTGAAGCAGAAAGATCACAGACTGATGGGTATGGAGCCTCATGGATCCAAGGTTTGTGAAAAGATGACTGGGTGCTGACAGCACTCAGATTCAGGCACACCAGAGGCAGGTGTCTTGAGGCAGGCAGAGCTCAGTAGGCAGATGAATGGTAAAAATACCAAAGTAGATGTCACAAGAGATTCTGAAACTTGCTCTTAAATGCAGGGAAGCCAACGAAAATGGAAGATATGTTGAAGTAAACCAGCAGAATAGCACATTTCAAAGGACAGCACAAAAAGACAAAGAAGAGATTTATAATAAGTTTGTGCCGAATCTGGAGTTGGAAAGACCAAAAAGAAGAACACAGACGGCATATGTCAAGCTGAAAGAACTGAAGAAACATTCAAGCCTTGAAGATTCTATGGGAGACTATTGAACAATGCAGGATGCATCAAAAGAAGATGGGTTAAATGCACAGTCACTCTACCAGAAAGAATTGGTTGGAGTTCATCCATTGCATCAGGTAGCAAATGACTACAAACCGTTTTAAGGAAGAAGTCCAGATTGAATAGAAGGCAGTAGTGAAAAGAAAGGCTTAGGGAACGGATGGAATACTAAGTGAAATGTTTCAACAAGCTGGCGAAGCACTGGAGCACTCACTAAGCAATGCCAATAGAATTGTAATACAGCTTCCTGGTCAACAAACTTGAAGAGACCCATATTTGTGCCCATCCTAAAGAAAGGTGACCCAGTAAAGTACAGAAATTATTGAAAAATATCATTAATATCACATGCAAGTAGTATATTGCTGAAAATAATTTCAAAATCATGGATGCAATGACAGGGAGCTGGATTCAAAAAGAACAAGGAAAAAGGAAGGGATACCACTGCTTATTTCCATTGGATCTTTACTGAAGCAAGGAATTCCAGAAACATATCTACTCAGGTTTTATTGATTATGCGAAGACATCCAACTGCGTGTATCATAGCAAACTGAAAATAACATTGAGAAGAATAAGAATTCCAAAACACTCCATAGTGCTCCTACCGAACTAGTATGTGAATCAAGGGGTAACCACTGGAATAAACCAAGACTTGGCCATACTTATTCAACCTGTAGGCTGAGCAAATAATCTGAGTAACTGAATTATATAAAGAAGAATAGAGCATCAAGGTTGGAGGAAGGTTTATTAGCATCCTGAGATGTGCAGACGACATGACCTTGCTTACTGAAATCAAAGAAATCTTGAAGCACTTGCGGATAGCAATCAAATACTTTAGATTCCAATTTAAAGTAAATTAAACCACATCCTCACAACTGGACCAGTAGAAAGCATTATGATAAATGGGGAAATAGAGATCAGCAAGTCTGATGCTAAATCCAGACCAAGGGAAAATTTAAAAAGCACTCCTAGAGTGTGTCCACTTATATAGGAAGTAGGCCACATCCCAAAGGAATGCTTTGCTTCAGAGCTGTTTGCGTAAGGGTTTGTACGCTACCCTAATCTTCTTACAACTGCTTGGCTATTCAACGAAAATCTCATTATGGAACTGACTAGGTTATGTTAGGTCATGTCCTTTAGCTGCCTGATCTAAGTTGAACTGGGAACACACAATGAATATGTTGTAAAGGAAAATCCAGAGTAAGAATTTCTTTCATAAATGATCACTTTCTAAAGCACCATAAATACAGAAAAATTAGAATGCCATATATATGTTCAGGGCAAAATCCATGCATAGACAGTACCTAAGACCTTATGGTCTTAGTTCAAGCAGATCTTTGTTTTACTTTCAGCCGACTTAAGTCTTGATGGAAGGAAATGATGCAAATCAAGTTGCAAAGATTGGGAAAAGTCTTTTTGCTGTCATTGTGTTTGTTTATATAGTCTCTTGGGATATGAGGTATTTATTTAAATTTCAAGCTGAGCATGGGCTGGGGAACACAGTCCATGGTTTTAGGACAGCTATTGTAAAAATGGTTAGTGTAGGTCACAAACCAGGAAGATCCCTATAGCCTTGAACAATTATGATAAACTGTCAAACCTTGGGGAAGGGAAATTATCAGAGTTTCAGAGCCAACTCATTATAATATTTAAATATCCCAGTGTCGATAACAATAAAGAAGAAATCACAAGGCACAAAAAGAAACAGGAAAATTTGACCCAGTCAAAAGAAAAAAAAGTGCAGACCATATTTATACTAAAAAATGCAGGTAAAAAACTTTAAAACAATAATATTGATTATGCTCAAAGAAATAAAGGAAAGGCCAGAGTAAGAATTTCTTTCACAATAAACTAAAGCCAATTAGGAAAAAAGATAAATGAACAAAACAAGAGTGGCAGTTGAGAAATGGGTACTAAAAATAAGAGACAACCACAATTTGGGGGAATTAAAATGTCTTTAACAAAAATGAAAAATTAACTGATGAAAGAAGAAATCAGAAAAGTGGAGGTGGCTATGACCATTGAAGTTGTCGCTTTTTGCTGGGCAGTAACCAGAAGTGAGCAGAGATCATGAGTCTATGACTTCATGAGCAGAGTTTACTCAAGCAATGCACATCATGTGAATTTCAGAATGAGAAGACAGAGATAAAGAGAAGGAGTAATATTAAGTGAAATAATAAGCAGGAAACACCCCAAATTTGATGAGAGACATAAATTTATACATGGAGTTCAGTGAACTCTGATATTTACTCAAATTTATACTTAATATTTACTCAAAGAGATTCATACTTAAACATATTATTCTTAAACTCTTAAAAACTAAAATAGAGACTCCTTCAATCAGAAAGACTGAGTTAAAAGGGAATTGTCACCTAAAAGAGGTCTTCAATAAGGTATGAATCCCTTCTCAGAAACATTGAAAATCAGAAGATGCTGTGTTAGTTTGGATACTTTAGAAAAACAAATCCACAGAAACTCATGTATAAGAGAGAGTTTTATATAAAGGTTAAGTGCGCATCAAGAAAACATCCTAACCCAGTGCTGCCCAAGCCCACAAGTCCAACATTAACCCATTAACCCATATGTCCAACACCAATCCACAAAGTCCTCCTCCATCTCACAAAACAGACACAATGATGCCGACTTCAGGAATAAAGCGGAGTCAGTGAATGTGTAAGCATCTCAGTGCTGGCAGGGGTCTCCACATGGGTGCTTCAGCACCCAAGACTGCAATGGGGTAGATCCATGAGGCTTCTCCTTGGGGGTGTCTTGCAGGAAGTCAGCCTTGCAAACTGAAGCAGGAAACTGCTAAGACAGCTGCACCCTGGTCCGACCATCACAAAGCAAAAGAACCAAGAACTAGAAAGGGAGGCTCACTGAGCCATTTGTCCCTACGCCCTTCAACTAACCCCACGTGTGTTTTTCGGCCAGATTGGTACAATAAACTAACTCAGTCCTCAATAAGATTAAGAATCCATTTCTTCTCAGAAACCTTGCAAATCAAAAGGCTTTAAACATGTACTGATATATTTAAAGCCTTGAAAGAAAATAATCCCTGGCAAGAATTCTATATCGTCAAATTCTCTCTTTAAGAATGCGGTTGAAATGAAGACATTCTAAGGTAAGCAATATCTGTTAGAACTGGTTATGAGTACACCTACCCTACATAAATGCTGAAAAGTAATCCTTTAGACTAAAGGAAAGGACACTAGACACCTCTTTATGTATGGTCCTTCTGGTCATAAATCCTTATATGATGTATTATAACTCTGGATTCTATGCATGTGGCTACAATTCCATTTTAGAGGGAGTTCTCTTCTATTCTAATAGACAGAATTAATGTGAGATTGATTCTTGACTCTAGCAGAGGGTGTAAACCAAGTCATACAATTTGTTTCCTGAGGGGACTGGTCTGCTGAAAGGTGCCCTGGTGGTGTAGTAGGTAATCAGTTAGGCTGTGGTTACAAGGTCAGCAGCTTGAAACCACCCACTGCTTCATGGGCAACAGATGAAGCTTTCTACTTCTATAAAGAGTTACAGTCTCAAAAGCCCACAAAGGGCTGTGCTAACCTGCATGCTATGAGTCAGAATCAACTTGATGGCAGTGCGTGAATTTTTATGGTCTGCTGAAGAACAAAAATGGCAAGTCCATCAAAACCATTTTTCTGTGTATAAGAGTCATCTCAGACACAGAGAAAAATCCCAGGATCATCAGAAGGGTATGGTTTGAGATCGTTGTCTGAAAAGGTGGAGGCTTAGACCAGAAACACCAGAGATTGGCACAGAGACTGTGAGACAAAGCAAAAAATCAGGACAAGACTAGAGGTCAAGGCAAGGAAATCGAGAGACAGTCAAATTTTCGGGCCCATTGAGGCAGAGTTCAAAGGCTATTGGGCTGAGAAGCAAAAAAGAAATGTTGCCTTGGATCAATGACTGTATCCTTACTGTTTACTGGTCCTGACTTACAGTAACCTGTTAACTTCCCTACTAAAAGAGAAAAGATCTGAAACTTGCTCTTAATTATAGAGTAGCAAGCAAATGGAAGAAACGATTAAATTTAAAATTGTAAGAGAAGAATGTTTTAAAGGCAACTAAGAAGACAAAGTGAAATATTGTAATGAATGTGCCAAGACCTGGAGCTAGAAAGCCAAAAAGGAAGAACACACACAGCATTCTTAAACTGAAAGAACCAAAGAAAAACGGCAAGCCTCAGGTTGCACTACTGAAAGACACTAGGAGCAAAATATTGAATGATGCAGGAAGCATCCAAAGAAGGTGGAAAGAAGACAGAGTCACTGACCCAAAATAACTGTTGACATTCAACCATTTCAGGAGTTAGAATAGAAGCACAAACTAATGGCACTGAAGGAAGAACTCCAAGTTACATCGAAAACATTAACCAAAACCAAATCTCCAGGACTTGATGGAATAGCAATGGAAATATTTCAGCAAGCTGAGGACGCACTGGAAGGACTTACTCATCTGTGCCAGGATATTTGGAAGACAGGAACTTGGTCAATTGACAGGAAGAAATACATACTTGTACCTATTCCAAAGACAGGACCCAATACAATACTCCAACTATCAACAACAGCATTGCTATCTCATGCACGTAAAACGTTGCTGAATACCATCCAATAACAGTTGCAGCAGTACATTGGCAGGGAGTTACCAGAGGTTCATGCTGGATTTAGAAGAGGACATTGCACAAGGTATATCACTGCTGATGTCAGAGGGATCTATTCTAAAGGTAGAGAATGGCAGAACTATGTGTATCTTTGTTTTTTGATTCTATGAAAGCATTTGATTGTGTGGATCATAGCAAAGTATGGATAACTTTGGGAAAATTGGAATTCTAGAACAGTTCATTGTGCTCGTGTGGAACTTGAACATGGATAAAGAGGCAGTTGTGGGAACAGGACCAGGGAATACTGCATGGTTTAAAATCAGGAAAGGTGTGAGTCAGTGTTTCGTCCTCTCACAATGTTTATTCCATCAAAATGTGGCATCAGGATTGGAGGAAGACTTATTAACAATGTGCACTATGCCGAGAACACAGCCTTGATTGCTGACAGTAAGTAGAACTTGAAGCACTTGTTGATGAAGATCAAGGATTTCAGTCTGTGATATAGATTCCAATTCAATGTGAAGAAGACCACAATCCTCACAACTAGACCAAGAGGTCACATCATGACAAATGGAGACAAGGTTGAAGTTGTCAAGGATTTTATCTTGCTTGGATCCACAACCAATGCTCATGGGAACAGAGGTCAAGAGACAAAAGCCCAAATCAAGGATGTCGCTTTGAGGCCTAAGGTGCGTCAGACCCAAGCCCTGGTATTTTCAATCACCTCGTATGAATATGAAATTTGGACATTGAATAAGGAAATCTGAAGAAGAATTGATGTGTTTTTATTATGGTGCCGTTGTAAAATATTGAAAGTCCCATGGGTTGTCAAAAGAACAAACAATTCTCGCTTGGAAACAGTAGAGCCAGAATGCTTCTTAAAAGCAAGCAAGCATGGAGAGACTTCGCCTTATATACTTTGGACATGTTATCAGGAGAAACCAGTCCCTGGAAAAGGACATCAGACTTGGTGAAGTAGAGGGGCAACAAAAAAAGAGGACAGCCCTGCCCTGGAGCAGATGGATTCACACAGTGGCTGCAACAGTGAGCTCAAACACAAGAACTACTATGCGAGCAGCGTAGGACAGGGTAGTATTTTGTTCTGTTGTACACAGGATTTCTATGAGTCAGAACCAACTCAAAGGCAACTAACAACAATATGTTTCCATGAATTCAGATATATAAAAAATTGATGAGATGTCTACATGCAATTACTATAAGCTAAAACAGAATTCATACCTATGTCTTCAGCTCCAATCTATCACCTCATAGGTCATTCTGCATTCCACTCTTGTATCTCCCAACCCTATAAATTATATATTTAATTTATATGTATCTCTTTTAATTAATAAATCATTTTATTAGGGGCTCATGTAGCTCTTATAATAGTCCATACATCAATTGTATCAAACCCATTAATTTGTATGTATTAGGATTGACTTTGTGCTATAAAATTTATGTATTTTAACAAATGTATGGCATCATGTGTCTATCAGTAGTGTCTTCAGAATCATTTGTAGACTTGAGACACATGTATGTTTGTTGGATATGGTTTTTAAAAGTATTTTATCTCAGTTCTTAGCTTACTTTTTCATTTTCTTATTAAGATTTTAACTTTAAAAAACTCTATTTTGTGAATTAGGTGAAGGTTTACAAAGCATTTCATCAGTTTTTCATTCCTCCAATTCACATATTATTTCATGTTTATTGGATTCTCTGGATCCAGCACCATCCATTTCACTTCCTCCTTACATTTTCTGTCTTCATTTTTTTCTTAACTTTGGCCTTAGATAAATTCTACTTCTTTGACAGAAAACAGTCATTTATTATGAGGTGGGGACACCTCAATAATTTTTTTGTTCCCCTTATACATCTGTCTACTATTTGGCTGAAATTTAAGCCACAAGGTTGAATTCAGTTCCAAACTCAAAAAGTGATGAAGGGTCACAGACTCATGAGTTCCAACAGTCTCTTTCTGACCACAGAGTCCTTGTTATCTTTCAGAAATTTGAATTTTGCGCCACATTTTTCTCCCACACTCTTCTAATGTGATCGCTTTTGGAGCAGGTAGTGGTAGTCAGTCATCATGTCTGCTGCCCTCAAGGTATTGGAACTGAAGTTTGCAAAGATCATCAGTTCATTGAACTAATTGTTTTTATCTGCTTCAATTTCACCACCTACTTTCCTCCAGATAGAAAGAGATGAATAGTTGTGCCTCAGATGGCTATTCACAAGCTTTTAAGACTCCAAACACTACTCACCAAAGGCTCATGTAGACATTTTCTGTGTGAACTATATTATGCCAATTGACCTTGAGGTCTCCAGAGGCTGTGGTTCTGAAACTCATTATCCTAATCCCTCATAGTGTTTGGCTATATATAAGAAGTTTATATAACTTTACTCTCTGTATCACATTAATGGCTATACTTGCAGCAAAATAAATACCCATCCACAGATACCCTTTGTCAAAACTGTATATATTTATGAATATGTATATATATTCTCCCCCCCACACCCATTCAGTCTGCCTCTCTATGCATGAATCTACTCGCAGATATATTAACAGTGTGTATAACCACTGCCTGTCTGTCGGTTTGTACCGTGGGGGCTTGGGTGTCGCTCTGATGCTGTATATGTCACTGGTATCAAATTCCAGGAGGGTCAATCAAAGCGAACCGGTTTCAGCACCGTTTCTAGACCTGGAACAATGAAAAGGGACTTGGATTCCCCACTTCAGAGGAAGTAGCCACTGAAAATCGAATGCACACTTTCAAAACATTGTCAGATATCGAAGCCCTGATAATGGGAAGGAAAACATGGTCAGAGTTAGTGCCAGAGGATTGACCACTCTGGTCAGAGGGCACTTGGAATGAGACTGAGGAGAAGTTGCTTTCTCAGAGTGGAGTGGCCATGGTGACGTGAGTGGGGTGACTCCTACGGCAGTGGTTACCTTCAAGATCTTCATTCGCTGAAGCTTGACTGCAAGTAAGGAGAAACTGCTGCAGACGTCTGCTAATGATTAGAAGATGGAATGAGTGAACTATACCTAGGAAAACTGGAAGTCATAAGAAATGAGATTACACATATAAGATTGATATCCTAGGCATTCGTGAACTGAAATAGACTGATAGTGGCCATCTTGGATAAGAAAATCATGGTTTTGTATGGTGGGAATGGCACCGTCTAGAAGAATGGCATTGCATTCATTGTTAGAAGGGACAATGCAAAACCAATCTTGAAGTACAATGCAGCCTGTGGTAGCATTATATCTGTCCACTGTCAAATCCTATCAGCACAAATGTTGTTCACATTTATACACCAACTACAAAAGCTAGTGAGGAAGAAATTGAAGAATTCTTCCAAGGACTCTCGTTGGAAATTTATGAAATGTGGAAGCAAGATGCAATGATAATTATTGGTAATTGTAAGGCAAAACTTGGAAACAAAGAGGAAGGAACAGTATTTAGAAAATATGATATTGATGATAAAAAGAGGCTGGTGATCATGTGATAGAATTTTGCAAAACAAATGATTTATTCATAGAAATGGCCATTCCTTTTTAACACTGCAAAAGACTTCTCCAGATGGGATACACAGAAATCAAATTTACTACATCTATAGGAAGAGATGATGGAGATGCTCGATATCAGCATCTAAAACCAGGACATGGGATGACACTGGAGTAGACCATCAATTGCTCCTATGTAAATTTAGGTTGAAGCTGCACAAAATTAAAACAAGTACATGAGAGTCAAAATATGACCTTCAGTATCTCACTTGAATTTTGATAATATCTCAAGAAGAGATCTAATGTGTTGAACAGAGGAGCTGATGAGCTGCGGGAGGACATCAACAGCATCATCCATGAAGAAAGCAATAGATCATTAAAAAGACAGGAAATAAAGAAAAGATCAAAGAACATATCAGAAGAGATTGAGAAAGTTGCTCTTAATCGTAGAGTAACTAAAGGAAATGAAAGAAAGGAAGAAGTCAAAGACAGAGCTGAACAGAACATTTCAAAGGGCATTGGAGAAGACAAAGTCAAATATTAGAATCAAATACGTAAAGACTAAAGTTTAGAAAGCCAAAAGGGAAGAACATGCGCAGCAAATCTTAAACTGAAAGAACTCACAAAAAATTCAAGATTGGAGTTGCAATATTGAATGATTCTACAGGAAAAATGTTGAATGATGAAAATGATTCAAAAGAAGATGGAAAGCATACACAGGGTCACTCTACCCAAGAGAACTAGTCAACATCGCACCATTTTGGGAGGTAGCATATGAGCAAGGACCAACGGCGCTGAGGGAAGACGGTCAAGTTATACTGAATGCATCAAGCAAAAACAAGGCTCTAGGAATTCATAGAACACAAATTGAAATGTTTCAATAAGCTGATGAAGCACTAGGAGCACTCAAGGGTCTATGCCAGAAATTTGGAAGACAGCTTGTTGGCCAACTGACTGGGCAGATATTCATATTTTTATCCATTCCAAATACAGAAGATGCAAGAGACTGCTCAAATTATAGAACAGTATTATTATCAAATGCAAGGAAAATTTTGGTGAAGAGCATCCAACATCAGTTGTAGCAGTCCATTGACTGGGAGCTGCCAGAGATTCAGACAGGTTTCTGAAGAGGACATTGAACAAAAGATATCATTGCTGATGTCAAGGGATCTATGCTAATAGTAGAGAATACAAGAAAGACGTTTACTTCTGTTTTATTGACTATACAAAAGCATTCAACTGTGTGGGCCATAATAAAGTTGAGAAGAATGGGAATTCCATAACCCTTCATTTTGCATATGCAGAACTTATACACGGATCAAGAGGCAGTTGTGCAAAGATAACACAGGAATACTGCACGGGTCCAAATTAAGAAAGGTGTGCACCAGGTTTGTGTTCTCCTGCCATGCTTGTTCAATCTGCATGCTGAGCAAATAATCAAGGAAGCTGGAGTAGATGAAGAAGAATGTAGCATCAGAATTGGAGGAAGGCTTACTAACAATCTGCGATATGCAGATGGAAAAACCTTGCTTGTTGAAATGAGGACTTGAAGCATTTCCCAACAAAGAGCAAGGATTGAGCCCTCAATGTAAAGACCAAAATCCTCGCAACTGGACCAATAGGTCACATCATGATAAATGGAGAAGCGGTTGAAGTTGTCAAGCATTTTCTCTTCCTTGGATCGACAACTAGGGCCCTCAAAGCAGCAGGCAAGAGATCAAAAGGCACATTGCATCAGGTGCCCAAGACCTCTTTAGAGTATTGAAAAGCAAGGATGTTTCTTTGAGGACTAAGGTGTATCTGAGCTAAACCAGGGTATTTTCAATTGCCTCATATGCATATGCAAATTTGACGCTGAATAAGAAGACTAAAGAAGGATCGCTGCATTGGAATTGTGATGCTAGAGGAGAATACTGACAGTAACATGAGCTGCTGAAAGGACAAACCGACCTATCTTGGAAGAAATGTCGTCAGAGTGCTCTGTAGAGACGAGGATGGCAAGATTTCATCTTACACACTTTAGACATGTCAGGAGAGATCAGTCCGTGGAGAGGACACCAAGTTTGGTAGGATATATGGGGGCAGTTAAAGAGAGGCAGGCCCTCAAGGAGACTAGTCCCTGGAGAAGGACATTATGCTTGATAAAGTGGAAGAATAGCAACAAAGAAAAGAGAAAGACTTTCAATAGGATGGATAAACACAGAGTCTGCAACGATTGAGTCAGGCATAGGAACAACTGTGAGAATGGTGCAGGACCAGGCCGTGCTTCATTCTGCTGTGCACAGGGTTGCTATGGGTTGGAACTGACCTGCCACCACCTAAGTGTCTTCCTTACCTACATTACTTCACGGAAACCTCCCCCTTATTGTACATGAGCTGCCGCTCACCCAACTTCTGGAAATGTACTTCCCTTCCTGTTCATTTGGAAGTTCTTTAGCAATATATTTCCCTTTCTTTATTTTGTGACTGTCTTCATTACACATTCTTATCTCGGCCTCCCTAATTTCCACCTTGTAGGTTTATTTCACTGTGGTTCCTTTCATGACTGGGTTGTGTTTTAGATTGTGGTGCCATGTAGGTTAATTTCACATAGTTGTCCGCCATTGCTGTTTCTCTGTCCAAAGCATTCTCTTTAGTATTTCTTGGAAAGTTTGTTTGACAAACTTTCATTTCTGTTTGCTGATTTCCCCATCTTATGGGAAGGGCGCCACGGTGGCACATTCGGCGACGAACCACAATTCTGTGGAAGTAGTATGAGGCCTTCTACTCCCAAGAGGTTAGTCTCAAAATCCTACAGGGGCAGCTCTAGTCACTGATAGCATTGCACTGAGTCAGGATTAATTTCATGATGCAGTGCCTTTATGTGTTTCTCTCTGTTTTTGCTGGCCATGTGTTATTTGTCCCTTTTCTTCAAACAGCGTAAGCAATGATACAGACAGTATTCAATAAAATAAAATGGATAAAACACATTTCTAAGTGACTGCAGTGCCACATGCTATATTTAACCTAATTTTATTCATGCTGGCCTTAGGATGGGGGAACAGATCATTCAGTAAAAGCAAAATATGTACAACTTTCAAACTGAAATAATGATTTACTTCAGCTATTTGCATGCACACAAATCTAACAGTACTGGTTTGGTTTAAAAATAAACAAAATTATTAAGACTTCTAGGAGCATGTTGTAATAAGGTAATCCCTACTTTTTATTCATAGAAAGATCAAGCCCCTCCAAAACACAAATTCTTATACACATTGAGCATTTTCTTTAATAGAACACTTGAGAAAAAGTAAATATGTGAAAAACCTGAGGACAGGTTGGCATTATATATCCAACTAGGTGGTCAGCAAACCATACAGTCAAATGGGGAAAAAAGTATGTGTTTGCAAACAAATTCCAAAAGCTAAAGTAACTTTCTATCATTACATTCAGAAAAATGGAGTGGTTTGCTACAATAAATAAGAATATCATGCATTAACACTTCACTACAAAGAATGGCAGAACATTTATAAAAAGTAAATGAATCTTATTAAGAATAATTAATAAGTTAACAATGAACTTAGTTTAGTTAATAGTTAATAACAATAGTCAATAGTTAACAATAAACACTGGCTAAATAGAAGTGCATATTAGAAGCACTATTGGTGATATATGTTTTGCCACACACTCTTGTTACTTTCAGGTGTATACAACATGGGTACCAAATTCGTCATTCATTTTCAGTTCCTGCTGGTATCACGTACTTTAAGAAATGTGCTCAATATGAACAACTTGAAAATACTCCTGAATGAAAAATGCCTTAGGAAAAAAGAATAGATATTTCCATGCAGTTATGAACAGTCTCACTGTGTAAATTTCAAGGCAAAAATTTTATTTCCTGTAAAACAGATACCATTGTTCTAGAAAAGGATGCTTATACTTGTCTTTAGTGCATTTGTCTCCTCCTGCATTGCATTCTGATTTTGCTCTGTTCTGCATGTGTGCAAACGTGCTAGTTAGAATGAAAACTTTCTTAGGTGTAGAAAAGAGTCTGGATTTTAAAAACCAAGAATTAATGAAATCCTTAGTAAAATGGACACTATCTGACTCAAGTAAAAATGGCTTAAAACACTAGTTAAATTAAAAGACAAGATTTCAGTGCAGATGTTCCAGAATGCTGGAATGTTTTTCGAAGAATTTGAGGGAAGATTTCATTGCAGAAGGTGATAGTGCGACCTGGATTGACTTCAGTGGTGACCCAGCAGAACTGTGAAGCTAGGATTGCCTCTGGATTCAAGCTGTTTGTTAAAGAGAAGCACCCTACTATTGTTAGGAACCCCCTCCGTGTGCCCTCTCCCCACAAGCTTCCCATCCTCCACAGGCTCTGTCTCCAGCATTTCGGCACCCCTTTCCTGCTAAAGACATTGTCCAAGTAGCTGGGGTGTGTTTTCTTTCTCTGCTTGTTCATCCTATTTTGCCTCACAACAAAATTGGTTAATGACAAACTGGTAATCCCAAGACGACTGGTATAAGGCTTCTAATTGCGACAAGTTTGCTATCTCCACTTCCTCTTTTATCTTGGCTTACTGATTTGATATCAAGCTTTTCAATTCTAGTTGGGACAGTGAACTGTTCAAGTCATTTAATTTATGGGCAACATTTCATGGTGTGAACAAACCTGAATCGTGCCTGTAATAAAGGTATCATAATCAACCCCCTGGCTCTTCTCCCTTTCTTTCTCAGCCAGCCGCTGAGATGCGTCCTAAAGGGTAATCTGGGCTTTAACCAGTCCATTCTTCTCACATCTCAACTTATCAGATTTTTCTTTGCTTTGTTTTTTCCATCTAGAAAGAGTTATGATGAGCTTGGGCTCATAGTAATGATTAACTTCAGTCTCAACAAACTAAGTTATCTAGGTAGGATGATGACCTCCTTTCAAAATATGGATATGCTCCAGATTACAGCATTTGTTTTCATGATGATCGGAGTCCTGTCAGCGAGACTCGGCAGAGTAATTGGTATCAAAAGCTGGATCCTTCTATACGTTTCATGATTTACAAACCAGATATTTCTGAGGATTGACTTGTACTTCAGTGACATCAGACAGAACTCTTGGATCAAGGTGGGCTACATCAATGTCAAAGTTGTTAAGTATGGGCCAGTTTTGTTCTGAAAACTGACAATCATGGTACCTTTCCCAGTTATAAATGTGATTATGAGTGTCATCCATTAGCAGAATATCGTTGACTTCCTCTTCAATATGAACGGGAAGGTTTGAAATTGGCTTGTATTTTGGGAAAGCATCTATGCTTATGTAAGGATTAGAAAGTGCTTCCTCTACTGTCAACTGGTCCATGGGGCTAAGGGTCAAAATTCATTCCAGGAAATCCAGTGCTTCTTGACCAATTCCTGGAATCAGCTGAGTTAAAGGTTTTTGTGGCTCAGTCACATCATTTTTAAAATAAACTGTAATTGCACTAAGAAAGAAGCTCCTGGAAATCCTCCTCATGGACAACAGGAATAGAGTCCACAATCAGATGCATCTGCTCAAGCTCATCTGCGCCTGCAAAGAGGGGTTTCCTGTCAGCTTTTCAGCAAAGAAGTAGCCTGCAGCCCACATGTCAATGACTTTAGTATAATCATTAGGAAAAATTAAAAAGACATGTAGACCTGTACCATTAGTAGCCAATCCTTTAGAAAGATGACCTTTGTGAGAATAATGAGGATTCATGATCCGTGCAAGGCCAAAGTCATCTATCTTCAGCACCAAGTCTTCAGTATTAATGAAAAGATGAGCTGGTTTGCAATCTCTGTGCAGGGTTTACAGAGTAAATATATTTGAGCCCGCAAAATGATACATGAAAAGCCTGGCATGTTCTTCCAGTAAAAGGCCTTGCTCCAGCACATTAAGCAGATACTCCTGAACATTCCATGTAAGCACTGCTCAGTTCTATAAGAGAGCCCACATTGTCTATTAACTGGCTTCCACTGGGACCAAGAATTTCAAAAATTTTCCCTATGTCATCATGGTCTGGTCTTTTAATAATTTTTATTTCATGTAGAGAATTCTTGACACTCTAGGACTCAGTAAGGACCTTCAGTCCAGTAGCCTTCTCCCTGGGGCTGCTCCTGATGATGGCTTCTGCATTCCCCACTCCAAGACCATTGGAAGGAGATTCTAAAGGCGGTGCCATCTCAGACACACCACCACTCACCTCTTCAAAAGAAACACTAGAAGTCCTGATGTCCACCCTCTCCCAAGTCCAAGAACTGAAAAAGATGTGTGACAAATATGACAAGTGTGAAAGCAGCAGGCGAGCACTGCCAAAAAACAATCTGAACCTTCCAAAGATGAGAGAAGAAGACAGATGCTTCCAAGATGGCTCCGACAAGGAGACTTGCCTGAGGAGAATCATCACTGGCCTTTCACAGTTTCACAGCTACATGGAATTCGTGGGGAGCACTTTGGAAGAGGAGAAGAGAAAGCTCTCAGGTGTGCTGAAGAGCATCAAAGCACTGATCCAGCTCCTGGAGGAAAACCATCCAAATGACATAACCACCCCTGACCCAACCACAAATGCCACTGAGCTGCCTACGTGGCACTTAAACATCAAGTGGCTGAAGAATACAATGACTAACCTCAGCCTTCAAAGCTTGGAGAAGTTCAGTCAGTTCAGTGTGAGGGCTGTTCGGCTAAAGTAGCCGGGACATTCATGGTCATTGCAGTTTATGGGCATTCCTTCACCAGGTCAGAAACATGGCTGGGGGATACATAACTTATCTAGTTCTCTATGAAGAACTAAAAATTATTTAAGCATTAGGATGATACTTTATTGTACTGCTACTTAAATCTGTATACCACTCGAGTGAATTTATAAAAATGATATATTTATATTTTTATGAAATGCTATTGGAGATGAAATAATATGGTAAAACAACTCTGCACCTTGGATACTGTATTGGACAGGGTTCTCTAGAGAGACAAGCCAGATTGCTAGTAATTATATATAAATATATTTATAAAGATAGATATATAATTCAAGAAATAAACCATTAAATAATATACAGATAGATAATACAAGAAATTAACAGTTGAATTATAAAGCAGTGAGACACTAGCAGTCCTTCAAATTTTGAGTGCTGCCAGGTGCCAGTCCCCTTCTGTAGAGAGAGCTGGGCTATATATACCCAGGCAGCAAACAGCAAGGCAGGTCCCGAACTGTCATCAACTGTCAGTCCCCAGCTCCAGAGATGAACATTCCAATCGTGTGGGCTTAAAGGGACCTCAACTTACAGCGACACAGTCCACAGGTTAGGCATCCCACAGGTAGTGTACCCCTTTAAACTGAGGCACAGAACAAGCAAGCCATTTATCTCTCTGCCCTTCAGTTAATCCTACTTGTGTTTATCGGCCAGGCTGGCACAATAACTATAGCAGATACCCTCATCCTTCCCAGAGGCAGATCACTTCATGGAATGTGTCAGCTTACCTCACATAAATTGCTAATTTGAATCTATTGTTAAAGAAATATTCATATAAAATCGCTTCTTGGCCTTTTGGCTAAGATCAAGTGCAAGAAATATTCATATAGTATTTGCATGTTTAAATTTGTTTAAACCAGTAAATTAGCTTTTTAAAATGAGATGAAAAAAAAGAAAAGAGGATTATGACAGAGGGAGTGAGGTTTAACTCTAACACTTTATCATTTCATTTCTCTTTTGATCCATTTGTAATTTGTTCTAGTTATTAATATTTTCTACCTTCTTTTTATTGACATTTTTCTGTTTTGCTTTGTTAATAGTTTGTTTTGTTTTGTTGCTGTTTGTATGTTTTTTCTGTGTATGGATCCAGGATAGGTACATCTGAAGAGATAGTAAGTGGATTAATGGCTTCTTGGGGGTGTGGTAGGTCAAGCTGAGGACAAATGGGAAGTTAATAACAATCAGTACAGGAAAGAAGAAAATGTTTTAAAATTGGTGATGATTATAAAATTCTCCTTGCTCAAGTGAATATTAACTTTAAAATGATTCTGTAGAGGCAAAATAATTGATATGTACTTTTTTCAGGTAACGGGGAACATAAAAGCATGTCATGAAGCTAAGTGATATGATTTCTTTACTTTCAAATGTGCTTCTATATAGCTCTGTGAACTTGAATCAGTCTAACCTCTCTCAAGTACATTTAAAAATTAGAAAAATGAGAAATTGTAAGCTACCTTACAATGACAAAATAATTTAATTTTTAACTTAATACACAGTGCTATAATAAGATGCCATAAAGAAATCCTATGAAAAGGCTTTAAAACAACAGCAAAAATTACACAAATAATTTGAGATGCTATTTTATCATTATTTATTCTTTATTTGACTTACAATAATATAACCAAATGATTCACATACAAAATATTTAGAGCGAGATAAGTTATAAGTTTTTCTTATAGTGGCAACTAATAAATGTAGCATAAATGAAAAATAAAAGCCTTTAATTGATGAAGCACACATATTGTGGACTCACCTGGTCTCATAAATGGCATAAAGTTTATTGTTTTCCTTGATTGCATTCCTAAAAAAGAAAAATAATAGATAAATATAAACTTCAATATTATTATTAATATTTTAAATTTCTGTAATAAGGATTTTCTCAAGTTGTGGCTATTTGGTAGAATATCTTGTGTTTTTAAGAAATTTATAAAATAATGTTGAACATGCATGCATATTTAGAAGTAATGCCCATAATTCCTTAAAAAACTAAAAGTAGAACCACTAACTGATCCAACAATTCTACTCCTTAGTATGTACCCAAAAGATTTGGCAGTGGAGACTCAAGGAGAGATTTGTTTGCAGATGTCCATCACAACAGTAGTCGCAATACCAAAAAGGTGGAAGCAGCCAGTAGCAGACAAATGGATAAAGAAGTTTAATAATATGATATGGCTTCAAAAAGTTTGTGGGGAAAATGGAACTAAAAGAAAAATGACATTTGCCCGGGTACTTTTTGAAGTCTCTTAATATCTACTCAACCAGTAGGAGAAATATGGTTTTGGAACATGCTGCAATATGGATAAAACTTGAAGACATTATATATTGAATGAAATATGTCAATCACAAGAGTGCAAATGTTGTATGGCTTAATTTATATCAAAATTAGGCAGTAACTTAATTCTAGCCCCACTATCAAGCCCTCCTATCAGAACAATTAGTTCTTATGATATGGCCCCACTTGACTTCAATCACAAGGACAGATCACTATAGATATGGGGGCTACAGCAAAGTGTGGTTAAGAAACTGGAAGGTGCCTTGCTATCAAAAATAATAACGTCTGGGATTTTAAAGGCACTATCTTCAAACAAGCAGCCATGTAAGTGAGACTTCAACTAAGCCCACATGGAAGAAGTACACCAGCTTGTGTAATCCAAGGGTGGCAAATAATATAACCGAGATCAGAAGGAGGGAATGGTATCAGAGCTTAAATTGTGAATGCCTCATTTGCAGAAGCCTATGGAAAACAGTGGAAGCTCAACATCTATTTGAAAGACCTACACGAAGATTTAACCTCGAGGGATTTCTCTCAGGCCATAGTCAAGGGAAGTGAATAGTCTGGTCATCAGACAGTATTGTAGAGATTATTATAGTAGATGAAAATGTAGCATCTACTTTGAATGGTTAAAGCGCACCATCTGATTTGATCTTTTTGAAAGAGTTCTAGCAAGGTAAAAGACAGTGAAGGGGAAGTACATGTGGAAAAAGCCTATTGGGAATGCCCTCTGCACATAGACCAGGGATGGGTATAGCCTTGCTGTCATACAGGATGCGTTTAAAATGACAGCTATAACTAGGCTAAAATCTAACACCTTCTAATTTGAGCTCCTTGTAGTCTTATTTTAAAGTTGTTCTAGTTCTTAATAGTTTCTGCTTTCTTTCCAGGGGGAGTTTTCTCTATTTATTTTTGTAATTGTTGATAGCTTTTTTAATTCTCAGTTTTGTATTTTAGTATGCTTTTAGTATATGAAATGCAGGGTGGGTGACTCAATGGAGACAGTAACTGGAATAATGCTTCCTTGGGAGTGTGGCAGGGAGTGTTGGGGGGGTGGGGAATGAGGAGATAATAACAAAAATTAAAAGAAAAGTGATCTATGATTGATTTTGGAAATGTCTGCACAATTCTTGACACCATTGAACTATTGCATGATATGTGAATTATGTCCAAATACGTTATTTTTATAAAGACCTTTAAAGGTATAACTTAGTGGAATGTTGTTAGCAACTTACTATAAATTCTTTCTAAAATGAAGTGCCCCAATATGCAAACCACATTCCAAAACCATGATAGTTACAGGAAATATATGTCAGCTGTCATCACCAGGAAACCTTCCCATGTGATAATCAGTAAAGAAACAAATAAGCGTTAGGTAGGAGGCATGTGAGAAGAACAGAAAATGATCATGATAAATTACATTGATTGAGAATAGACTTGCCTAGTCAATTATTGTAATAGATATCAATAAATTGTATACCTGTAAAAGAGTAGAATTGGAAAACGTTGTATAATAGACATATTTTCACTAATGACAAAGCAAAATAGTAATTGCTGAGGCTGCTTATGTATAACCACATACCTCATGGAATTAGTTCTTTGGTTTGGGGGTATATGGTCATGGTTTCCTGGGTCATCTTAGTTAATTGTCTTCATAATATACTAAGTACTTATGTCCTACGTTCCATGTGTTTTGCAAAGTGCCTGGTGTGCTGAAGAAGAAGGTGCGCTACTGACACAGCCACGGTAATATTTTATATCTTCTATGTAAATCAGAACAATGAATAAGGCTGGTTGGAAAATTGATATCTTTGCATTATGGTGTTTGCGATAGATATTAAATATATCATATATGAGCAGGAGAATGAAGAAATCTGTTTTGGAAAAACTACAGTAAGAATTTTTCTTTAGAAGACAGCCTGGTGAGATTTCATCTCACTTGCTTTCAACATGTCATTAGGAGGAGCCAGGCCTGGAGAGAGATATTGTGCTTCATAAATAGAGGATCAATTCAAAGGTGGAATAAGATGGACTGACACAGTCATAGAACAGGGCTGGGAAAAGTTATATTCCGTTGTACATCAGGTCACTCTGAATATTATCCAACTTACTGGCATGAAAAAACAGCAATTTATTAGACTGACTAAGATTAGAAACTAAAACACCCTTACATCTACCACTATTTCCACGTGGTGAATATTCAATGATACTGGAGCTCTTACACACTGCTGCTTTGGATGTAAAACCACACTTGCTTTGTAAGACAGAGTAGCAGGATTATTCAATTAAAAGATGAATTGCATATAATTCAGCAATCCTACTCAGGTATTTGCACAAACTGATTAATAACTTATGTCTTCACAAAATCCTGCCCCTGGATGTATATATAAACGATATTCACACTTAACAAGATTAGAAATAATCCAGATATGAAAAGCTGAATATGTACTTCAGGTCAATACTGAACAACACAATAAAGAACTGTGTAATAAATTTTGAACTCCTTGAAACAAACAAGAAGCTAACACAACATATCAAAGCTTTGGGGACACTTCTAAAGCAGTTATTATGGATTGATTTCTAGCACTAAATGCACACACACTCAATACTTCCGAAGCAGAAACTTTCTTTTTCCCACTCCATCCAGTCCTTTGAACATACACACACACACACACACACACACGCGCGCGCGCGCGCGCGTGCGCGCACGCACGGGCGTTTGCTTGGGAGTGCACACAGATAAGCACTAGACTATTAACTAACAGGTTGGCTATAAGTATCTACTCAGGAAGACACGCATAAAGAACTGCTTCTGAAGGGTTAGCATTGAAAACCCGATACAGTGCATTTCTACTCTGCCCCAAAGGGATAACCATGAGTCAGAACTGGCTTGGCAGCAACTAACAACATATATTTGCTTATTTCATATAAATAAAATATTTGTTCATTTCTGATTAGCAAATTGTGCTTAGCAAGATGTTGTGTAAATTATAAAACTTACTCTAAAGAGGATATTGGATTTTAAAAATTATTTACCTTTATCTGTCATCTCTCTGTCATCTATCTATCTATTGCCAATGCATATCTCTATTCATGTGTATCCTGGTCTTTATTTTTTATTTCTTTATTTATTTTCTAGTTCTTTTCTTCCCTTTTCTTCCTCCCTCTTTCATAAGCACCAAAGTCTGCTTCTTTCAGTGTGAAAACCATTCATCTTATTTTTTCTTTTCTTTTTTTTGGAGGGTGTAACTGTTTTTTTTTTAATCATTTTTTGACGGGTCCTACAACTCTTATCACAATCCATTCATACATCCATTGTTTCAAGTAAATTTGTACATTTGTTGCCATCATTATTCTCAGAACATTTGCTTTTTACTTGAGCCCTTGGTATCAGCTCCTCATTTTCCCTTCCCTCCCCACTCCCCCCTCCCTCATGAACCCTTGATAATTTAGAAATTATTATTATTTTGTCATATCTTACACTGTCCGACGTCTACCTTCACCCACTTTTTTGTTGTCCATCCCCCAGGGTGGATATTGTATGCAGATCCTTGTAATTGGTTCCCACTTTCCATCCTATCCTCCCTCCACCCTCCTGGTCTCGCCATTCTCAGCACTGGTCCTGAAGGGATCATCTGTCCTGGATTCCCTGTGTTTCCAGTTCCTCTCTGTTCCAGTGTACATCTTCTGTTCTAGCCAGATTTGTAAGGTAGAACTGGGATCATGATAGTAGGGTGGGAGGAAGGATTTAGGAATTAGAGGAACGTTGTCTGTTTTATCATTGCTACACTGCACCTGACTGGCTCATCTCCCCTTGGAGACCCTTCTGTAAGGGGATGTCCAGTTGCCTCCATCTAGCTCAGAAGCAACAAAGGCAAAATGGAAGAAGCACACCAGCCTGTGTGATCATGAGGTGTTGAAGGGATCAGGGATCAGGCATCAAATAACAACAACAAAAATGAAATCATTGTGAATGATGGGGAGTGACGATTAGGGAGCCAAGACCCATCTGTAGGCAACTGGACATCCCCTGATTTTATCTTTTATAATAGTAATTTATTTTTAAATAGTTTCATTGGCATGTATGTCACATATCATACAATTTAATCATTAAATCATATTAAGAGATTTGTGCCTTCATCATAACAATCAGTTTAGAACATTTTCTTCTTTCTTGTACTCCTTGTTAGTACCCCATTTCCCTTCATCTTCACCTGTCATTACCCATGCCCACAGGCAATTATCAATTCATTTACTGTCTCTATAGATATCCTCTCCTGCATTTCATATACAGGAAATCATCCAAAACACAAACAGAAAACAAACAAATGACAACAAAAACCAACAGTGACTAGACAGACATAGAAAATTCTCAATTTTTAAAAATCATAAAATATTACATACTGAAACAACTTTAAAATGGGTCAAAAGAGAAATCAAATGATAATTTATTAGCTTTGCTATCAAACAGAGTGTGCTGTAAAGTTGATTGTGGCACATGTAATAGTAGTTTCTTACAGTATTTGTCTTTATGGAATTGAGTAACTTTTGCTGAGCATAATGTCCTTGTATGTGTTGTGAGATTTTTGACAGTTATTTTTCAGAGATGCGTAGTATTCCATTGTATTTATGTACCAGAATTTATTTATCCATTTCTTCGCTGATGGGCATTTCAGTTGTTTCCATTTTATTCTGATGTGAATGGCACTGTTATAAACATGGGTGTGTATGTATCTTATGATGTTTCATTGTTTATTTCTTTGAGGCGTATAGTGAGTACAGCGATAGTTGAGTCATATGGTATGACTATAGGAATTTGTTTAAAGAAGTGCCATAATGCTTTCCATGGTGGCTCTAAAATTCTACAATACCACGATCAGTATAAGAGGATTCCAATCTTTCTACCTACTCCCTAGTACTTATTTTTTATTAAAAATAATTTTCTATCAATGGTGGGGCAGGAAGGTATTTCACTATTATTTTAATTTGCATTCCACCAAGTGTTCATGAGCATTTCTTCCCATGTTTGTTGGCTGTCTTGATGTCTTCTGCCCATTTTAAAATTAGATTATTTGTGTTTTTCTTATTGAAGTGTTGAAGTTTTCTATAGACTTCCAATATTAGGCCTTTATCCAATATATTATTGCCATTTTCCCCCAAGCTGTGAGCTCTCTTTTTACTCTTTCAATGAAGTTCTTTTAAAAGATTTTCTCCGTGATATTTATTTTGCCTTAAGTAATTATTACATACCAAAGCACATAAATTTCATAAGTAAAGAGGGCTTGTAAAAATCACAGTCTAGCTGTATTAGTTTCATGGGTTAACATGACAAATTACCACAAACAAGTGACTTAGCACAGATTTATTCTCTGGCAGTTACGGTGAATAGAATTTTGAAATCAAGGTGTCAGAAGTCACTCTCTGAAGGCTGGAGGAGTTGGTGTCATCACTGACTCCCAGAGTTTCTGGCAATCCTGGGCATTGCTTGACTTGTAGATGCATCATTCCAACCTCTGCTTCTGTCATCACATGGCATTCTCTCTGTGGGCGACACAATCCATGGGTTGGTTTGGCCCACAATAGTGCAGCACATGGTTGAGGTAAAGGACTAGCTCAGGCAACAGAGCACTGGTCAAATTTCCAGGGAAAAACAGGGAAGGGGACCGGCATTGGGAATCCATTTATCTCATCACATTCTAATCAAACTGTGACCTGATTAAATTCCACAAACATGTTCCTATGGAAGCCTAGTTGGCACAATAAACCAACACAGTCTACCCCTTGCCAGCTTGGCACTTGTACACAATTCTTTAGCCATTGGTGACATTCTGAAGTCAGACATTAATGAAATCAAACTTATACCTAACATCATATATCTAATCATACAAATAAAACATCCTGAATCTAATTGTATCTAGTATATTGTATGTGAACAAGGGAAAGATTCTGTAAACATAAATAAAGATGAAATACTGACAATCACAAACCTCACTTTTGTAATTGTTCAAATGGCCATAACTGATAGGTAGAACTACTTTCTTCCACTACTCATGCTGTTTTTCCTTTGCCTTCGGCCAGCTCCTCAGCTGGTTGTGGTTCTTTGCCTGGTGGGGTGACTCACACCTTCATTCCTGAGGGATGTGGGTCATTAGCAGTGCTGTCAGGGTTGCTGTAGTTTACTATTTACTTTACTCACAGCGCATGGTAGTACTAATAGTGCGTGTCATCCTATCCATTAGATTGTTAAAATGGTACCTTCAGAGGTAACCTTTTTGGTGAGTATTCACATGAGACATTCTTATCTTTACTTTCTTTGTCCATTCAGAGAGGTCTATCCACACACCACTTCTCCACACCTCTTCATTATCAATTTTCCAACCATGTTCCTTCCAATTCCCTGACCATCTAGTCAAATTATTAGCCACAATCCATGAATCAGTATGCAGTCTCACATTTGGCCATTTCTTTTTTGAAGCAAACTGAATGGCCAGAATGCTTGAAATTCTGCCTGTTGGGAGGATTTCCCTTTACTTCTGTCCTTCATAGAGATCCCTGAAATGGCTGTGGTGCTGCTGTCCACCTGCATTACATGCAAAGCCATCAGTTAGCCCAGCACAAATTTTCTGTTCCTCAATCAACTTATTATAAGGAACTCACCAAGACACCCCAGACGCAGACTGGGAGAAGAAAGGTACTGTGACATGAGTGGAGACTGTGGGCATTTGGGCCACTTCTTCACGTAATTTATATGTACTCTCAGGTCCTTCTCTAGCCCGGTCTGTATATACTACTTCCATTTAGCGATGGAGTGTTGCTGTGCACATCCAACTTTATGACTCTGTGGGTCAGACAATACACAGTTCATAATGGGCAGCTCAGGCCTTATGGTGAGTTGGTGGCCCATGGTAAGGGGTTCAGTCTCAATGAAGGCCCAGTAACTAAGGCCAACAGCTGTTTTTCACAATTGAAATAGTTGTCTGAGAGAATGGCAGAATTTTACTCCAATATCCCAAGAGTCTGCCCTGGGGATTCAAATAGAGGGCCCTCCAAAGACTCTACACTGCATCTCTATCTGCGACTGACACCTCTAGCACCATTGGGTCAGCTGGATCATATGGTCCCAGTGGCAAAGGAGCTTACAACGGCAGCCTGAACCTGTTGCAGAGTCTTGGCTTGTTCTGGGCCCCACTCAAAATTGGCTTCATTTTTTGCCACTTGATAAATAGATTGGAGTAGCACACCCAAATGTGGGATATGTTGTCTTCAGAAGAGGTCCACTAGGCATTGCGTGTCCTGTTTAGTTGTTGATGGGGGTGGGGTTACGGAGTAAATATAATAGCTTATCCTGTACTTTAGTAGGAATATCTTGACATGCCTCATACCAATTTACCCCTAGAAATTTTACTGAGGTGGAGGGTGCCTGGATCTTTGTTGGGTTAATTTCCCAACCTCTTGAATGCAGGTGTTGTACCAATGAATCTAGAGTCTGTGATAGATCTTCCTTAGGGGGTCCAATCAATATAATTTCATCAATATAATGGAGCAGTGTGACATTCTGTGGAAAAGACAGGTGATGAAGTTATCTTCTTTGACTAAATTATGGCACAGGACTGAAGAGTTAGTGTACCCTTGGGGGATAGTTGTGAAAATGTACTGTTGCCCCTGCCAGCTGAAGGCAAACTGCTTCTGGTGGTTCTTTGAGGCTGATATTAAGAAGAATGATTGGCCAGTTCAATAGCTGCTTACCAAACACCAGGAGAAGTATTAATTTGCTGAAGCAATGAAACCACATCTGGAACGGTGGCTGCAATTGGAGTCACCACATGGTTAAGTTTACCATAATCCACCATTATTCTCCAAGATCCATGTTTGTTTGTTTGTTTGTTTTACAAGTCAAATCGGTGAGTTAAAAGGGGATGTGGTCGGAACCAACACCCTGCCTCCTTCAAGACTTTGATGGTGGCACTAATCTCTGCAATCCCTCCATGCAGGCTACATTGCTTTTGGTTTACTATTTTCCTAGTCAAGGACAGTTCTAATGGTGTCCACTTATCCTTTCCTACCATAATTGCCCTTATTCCACATTTTAAGAATCCAAGATGGGGGTTCTACCAGTTACTAAGTATATCTGTTTCAGTAGTGCATTCTGGAACTAGGGAAATAATGACAGGGTGTGTTCGATGATCCACTGGACCCACTGTGAGAAGTATCTGAGCTTAACTGTTAATAACTTGACCTCCATAGACCCCCCAGTCTGATTGGAATTAGTGTCAGTCCAGAGCCAGTGTCCAGTAATCCCTGAAAAGTTTGATCATTTTCTTTCTCCCAGTGAACTGTCACTCTGGGGAAGGCTAGAAGAAAGACTAACAGTATAGACCTTTGGTGATGTAGCAGGGTCCTTCTTAGAAGGGACCTGGCCTTCCCCTCATTCACGGGGTTGTGGGTCTGTACACCGGCTCAGGTCTGTGAATTGATTGGGGGTCATGACACTCTATTCTGGTGATTTGAGTTGAACTGCTGTTCACCTGATCTAGCATTTTTCTGCCCGTATAGATCACGTAAATATGTAGTAGTTACATTTCCCATGTATATTACCCAGGCTCCTGTCTGTACATATTAGAAATATTGAGCAGGTCTTTATGAGTGTAGCAGATTTCTTCCGGAGTCACCACCTGTAACTCACCTTTAGGAACTTTCTGAGACTTAATTTTAGTTATAGGTCTAGAGGAAATAATGGATAATAGGCTGTTTCTTGGGGGCTCTCAGCAATACCCTGTAAGGCGTTTTCTCCAAGCAATGCTCCAGATCCAGCCCCATGTAGCATTTCAGCACACAGTTTGGTTAGTCTGCTCAAGTGTGAGTTGTTTTCCTGATAGTGGATTAAATCCCTCAGGTGGGAGGGGTTGATCTATTGACCAGATGGCTCAATAGACTCTAGGGCCTTAATATTCTCCTCTTCTGGATCGTCAGCCCACATATTCCCGTCCCATATTTCAGAGTCCCATTTCTTTCTGATCAGTGCCCTTATTTTAGTATCAGACACTGTACTAGACCTACAATCCAGCTGACACGGCAATTCAGCTACTCATCTGATGAGACTCTGGATCTGGTTTTCAGCAATGTCAGCTCTTTTACTAGAGGAGAGAAGACTTTCCTTTGTGGCACATGCAGAAGCTTTTAGGTCTTTTATTTGACACGTGACACATGCTTCTGAAGTTCTCAGGTCATTCCTTTCCTTGATCACACTTTCTATTGTAAGGAGGACCAGCAACCAGCTTCCATATGCCTCTCATCTCTACAAAACTGCTGAAAATATCAAGCACAAGTCACCCAGAGCCTCTTATCTCACCAGTACTTCATCTACTGGTGATGGTATTGTGGATTTTACCTTTGCCACTTCACACTATGGATTAACACCACCCTCTCTAGTAATGGCAGGCTAATCCATAATTTAGGGGTAGAGGCAGCATTCTCAGTACTGTTAGGCCTAATCAGACTAAAGAACCTATTCAGAAAACCCATATTTATTATCTTGTTTCTCCAGAACTACTCTTGGTACCAATTGTGTTAGGGGTTCTCTAGAGAAAACCAGGACAGGTGATTTGGATATTTATAGCATTATTCATAGGCCATAGAAATTACCCACTGAAAATTTAGCCTGTTTTGTTTGTTAAAACAATTAACTCATCCCTAGTGTGATGACTGGATTGTTGCTCTTTGGTAAGATGGATGATGTTAGCTTGTATTCATGTTGTTGCCAGTCACAATTGCTTTTCCAGTTTTGCATGGATTAGCATGGAGCACAATTGACTCTGTGATGGTAAGTGTGGAAAAGAACTCCATGGAGCAGTAAGTTGTTAAAACACAGATGCATTTTTCAATGCATGCTTCTTCAAAGTGGACAAATCACCATAGCGTATTTAACATTTATGGAACTCAAGTGGTGGGCAATTGTATAGAACTCTCAGTTCCTCATCACTTCACAGCTAAATGATATTGTGTGTAGGTTATGAGGCACATCAGCTGGTTTCACACTGAATAATGTAGCAAAGGTGTTCAATTCCTTTTGTTTACTTTTCATGATCTTGAATCTTTCATTGATCCCTCAATTAGCGTCACACACTCCCCAGCATATTCAAATGTCCTAGAATGCTTTTGTCCTTCCACAGTGGGGAAGTGCACCATTCCTTTCTAGTTGCTCTTTCCACAGCTTTAATTTAGCTTCAAAGGTTTTCACCTTTCAAAGCATGGAGTTGAGACAGCTGGGGCCCTACAGCTTGATGTTCAGCTCTGAGAGGGACTTGTTAATGTCCACCATGAACCCTAAACCCTACAGTCACTATTGTTGAAGTTCTCTGACTGGTTTTCCTGCCATCTCCACGAATTGTGTGACTTCCTCCCACTGTCCATAACCCTCAAGAGCATGCTCCCCATGACTCAGCACCACGCGTCAGTGATAAACAAGATCACTAGTCTCAGAGCCAAGGTCGTTCAGTAACTCCTTAAACTCGAAGCTGCTGAACCCTCTGCTTTTGACAAATGTTATGTCTGACATTAGTGTTGACTTCACATCGTTGAGAGGCACAGAGACTTTCGTGGTGTATGATTCAGTGGCTTAAAATGGAATCACTTGTTTCAAGACTGAGGTGATGCCATTTCTTTTGACAAGTACAATTAACCCTTTTTGTGAGTCAATCATCACTAGAGCTTCATCTGTAGTAGGACCACTTAGCTTTCCAAATGTTAGTCTCTCAAACAAGTCCTCAGCCCTTATGTAGCCATGCGTGGCTTCCAGTAACAATAGTTCCTTTCATGTGTCAAACCCAGCAGTTAACCCACACACACACAAAATGGACTGTTGATTAGTATTTGTTATGTCTGTTGTCTTTTCAAAAACCAGAAGGAAAAAAATTGGAAACCTACGGAATCCTTCAGGGTTGTTTTCTCTCTCTCTCAATATCTTGTACTAAGTAAGAAATCTGATGTGAGATGTTCCATCAAGGCAAGCTAACACTCTGAAACAATTCTACCTTGTCCATTGCTATCAATTCTGCCACAGCCACCATGCATCTCACAAGCTCTGTCTACATGAAGCCTCAGCTCCTTTACTGGAAGCTCGCTCACTACAGAACTTGTCTGAATAACATTTTCTCTGTCCTGATGAGGCCCAGTGAACGTGGATTATTCTGATTTCACACTCTGCTGAAAAACAATGATTTTATGTAGACATATTTGTGCAAACCACTCCCCATCCCCACCGTCAATTTATTGAGCTTAGCATGTTTAGAGCAGCAATGAGATTCTAGATTGGCTTTTTTTCACTGTTGCTAAGACATTGCCATAAACTAGCCACACAGTTTAACTTTGACTTCAACAACAGCAATAAAATAATAATTTGCCCATTTTTCTTGGGCAGATTGACACTTGGCATCTACCTTTCTTCCCTTTGTAGTCATCTTTTTTTGTATAAGGTCACCCACATAAGTTTTAATAATTATCCACTGTGTATGTGTGTGTGTCACCAGCAATTTGATTATTTTACTTTATTACTGTTCTGATCCTGCGTCTTGGATTAAGAACATATCCAACATTCATCTTCTCTACTGTTGTGGTCTCTTATGTATACTGTAATTTTTAAATCTTCATCTGAAATTCAGTTTTTGTGAGAATTGTTGATTGTGGGAGTGTGTATAAAGATTGAATTGGAGTTATTGTCTGAGTCAACAAAAAAGTCAACAACATCATCATAAGCATCAGAGGCAAGGTAATCACCATCAGGAGGGACCATATGATTGCATATTATCTCATCATCACCAGATTGCTGTCATTTAGCCACAGTGTGTGAACACTTTTACACGCACACTCCCAGCCTGCCTAGCACGGACTGATCTCGGAGTCACTGCAATAAAGGCAGAAGGGCCACAGGCAACTGAATGAGTCTCATAACTGATTGTGTGTTATAGGGCCATATGAATTTATTTGGTGGGCCTTATAAGAGCTCTGGTGCTATAGTGGTTACCTGTTGGGCTGCAAACTGCATGGTTGGCAGTTTGAAACCATCAGCAATTCCATGGAAGGAAGACTGAGCTTTCTACTCCAATAAACTAGTTAAAGCCTTAGAAACCCATAGGGAAGTTGCTATGAGTTAACAATGATTGATGACTGTGAATGTGTGTGTATAGGGCCCTGGGGCCAGTTATTCCCCACCCCTGGTTTAAGAAATCCAATTGAATGGCTGTGTTAATTACTTTATCTACATTTTGTTGATTTTCTTTCCAGTGAATCCAGTCTTCCTGAGAGTAGTGCATTTGAATCTCCTACTATTACTACAGCATTGTCTCTTCAACTCTATGAGTTTGAGTAATGTATTTTGAGGATTGTTCATTGGGTATATGTAGTTTTATTATAGTTATGTCATTTTGTTCAATTATACCTTTAATGGTATATATTTGTCTGTCAGGATGGCTTTAACTTTGACATCTATTTTATCAGAAATTAATGTTGCTAACCTGTTTTTATTTTTACTTATTTTTCCATATTTTGATATTTTATCTCTGTGTGTATTTCCTCTAAGCAAGATATTAATTATATTCAAATGTTTTTCTGAGTTTTTTGGTGCTATTTCTTTGTTCATCATTATTTTCTCTATTGTTTGTTTTGTTTGTAGGTGTTTCTTGTAATTTTTATTTTTTGTCTTTATTTCACTATTTAGTAAGTTTTATAGTTTTCCTCTTTTTTTACTTTGTTGATGTTTTATCGTTTTCTTTGAGGTAAGTTTATTTTTTATTATTTTCTTTCCAAGTTTGTGGCAGTTTACCTTTTCTTGTGTACTATTCAATTTATCTGTTCTACTGTTTTATATTTATTCTATTCCCTTTATTACTTTACTGCTGTCTTCATTGCAGATTGTTAACACTGGTTCCTTATTTTCAATCTGATAGGCTTGTTTCACTTAGTATATTCAGTGGTTTGATTTTTTTTGATGGTAGCATTTTGTATGATGATCTTCGTTTGCTCTCTGCTGTTGTTCATTCTCTGTCTTAAAAAAGTCTCTCATTATTATGACTTATCTGTGTAAGGCTTATCTTAGTTTTTAAAATTCCTGTCAGTTTTCCTTTTCTGGAAGTGATAATCTTGCTGGGTATAGGATTTGTAGTTAAAATATTTTGTTTCAAGGTTTTATATATTTCGCTCCATTGCTTTCTTGCCTATGTGATTTCTATTGAAAGACCAAGCTTATTTTGATTGGTTTACCTTTAGAGTTAACTTTTCTGTTTCTGAGTTGTTCTCAGGCGCTTTCCTTTTCTTCGATGTAGGAAAGTTTGAAAATGATATAACATGGTGATAATCTTTTGGAGTTACTTATATATGGGGTTCTTTCAGCTTCTTGAGTGGTTATTTTCTACTCTATCATGAGTCTAGGGAAACTTCCAGTATTTCTTGAATTACTTCTTTTCTGTTATGAAGTGTGTATAAAATGTAAGTTGTTCTTTTGATAGTATTCCACAGAATTCTGAGGTTTTCTTTAATATTTTGTTCTTTGTATAGATTGTTCTTATGGCCTCAAAGGATTTGTCTTTGAACTCACTGATTTGGGCTTTCATTGCTTCAATTCTATCAATCCAGAGTTGTGTACTAAACTATCAAATTTGGGGAGGAAATAATAACTTTTGCAGACAACCACCAGCTGACAGAAGTTGCACAGTAGACCTGCAGTGCAAGAAATGTTAAAAGAAGCTATCGAAACAGAATTAAGATGTAATACAATAGAAATCATTTTTTCTCATTTTAATATGGTTTTAAAAAGTTACTTTTGAAATAAGAAATATTTGGCTAATCTATGTAGAAGAAACATGTGTGACAAAACAAACCAACAGGATCAGCTTCCCCACAAACAAAAACACACACAAACAAAACACACTCAATTACCTATATTCTTCTCAAGCTAATTCCGATTTGTGACTTTCCCATTGAAATACATTCCATATGGTTTTCATTGGTCGCCATCATTACAGAAGCAGAAAACCAGGCCTTTTTGCCATGGTGCCATGGTACAGGTTCAGAAGATGACTTTAAGTTAACTACCAAACTAAAATCAGTAGATGAGCACAAATGGTTTGTCTAATCCAAGTATTTTTCAAATATGAATTAAAGGCAGGCCATAAAGAAGTTACAAACACACACACACACACACACACAATGGATTTTACTGTTACTGCATGTAAAGTCTTCATTAGCATCCATTATTACTCTTTCCAGTTTCTAATATCCATTGCAATGAATACACAGACACTCACAAAGTTCATGATTAATGGATTTATTAAGAAAATTAACAATTTGTAATATTCATGAGAAATGCTTGGAGTAGTTGCTTACCAGGGCCTATAATAAAGTTTTATGTCTGCTAATAAATGTCCAACGGGCATACCACTCTGCTTGAAGCCTCGACCAGAAGCCATTCATTTTAAGCTTGGTGGGTCAGCGAACTTAGCTCTCTGCACCCCACTTCAGAAATCTCAGTCCGAAGGCAATCAGCTGTACTTGCCTGGACCAACAAGGCCAAGTTCCCCAATTAAGTGTCCAGATGCATCCCACTCCACAACCAAGTCCCCTACACAAAAGTACTCAGCTTGCTCGGTGAGTTGGGAAATCTGTCACTCTGCTCTATGCTCTGCCTCCTCTTTCTGCTGTTGCTGTGCCTCTTAGGTTCTAGCTGTCATCTGGATCCAGGAGGTTAACTGTGCAAGGGGTCTCCAGAGGAATCATTCTGCTTCTGGCTTTTGCTGATAATGAGATCCCTCCCCGATTCACAGAGGGCTCATTTTATACATATCCTGGGAATCCTTTTGCAATTACAGGTGAATTCTACCAGCATCTCCCTCCTCCTCTTCCACTTTCTTCCCCTCCTCCTCTTCTTCCCCTTTCTCCTTCCCCTCTCCTTACTCCTCCTCCCTAGAACTGGACTCTATTATCCCATGAGGAGGAGGGGTTGGGGAGTGAAGGTGGCTAGGCTTAGTCAGTTTAGTGGTGATAGAAGTGTGGGGCTGTGAACACATACCAGAGGTGGAAGGCATCTTTGGCCTGTACTGTGTGACTGGACAAACACCACCTCCTTGTGGTCACACTTCTGACAACGCTGCTCCTCAGCTCTGGCAGCCTGGGGACCTGGGACAAGGCGGTGATGATCTGGGTCAAGTTCATCACCACTTCCCACGTGATCTTGATGACTTAGAGGCAGTTGTGATGGGCTTCTTGCTGGTAGGTACAGCATAGAGCAGAAAGCGGTTTGCTTTGTCTTCCTTGTTTCACAGCATGTAGTTACTTCAGAGAGAGAGAGAGAGAGAGAGAGAGAGAGAGAGAGAGAGAGAGAGAGAGAGAGACCGGAGGTCATCCCCCACCTTTTTACCAGACCCATGAAGGGAATGATCCTTTGGTGGGATTTAGAGACTTGGGCTAGAAGAGCCACATTAAATAACGCATTGCCCCTGCACTACATACTAGAAGTTGATCTGCTGAAGCAAGATTCAAATACGATACTGTCTTTTAAATGCTGTAATGTTACAAAAAGGCAATAAGTGTGTATATTGTAAAATGTAAGACGATGGTCAAACAGTGGATAAAATGTTTGATTGCCAATCACCAGGTCAGCAGTTTGTATCCATTAGGTGCTCCATAGGAGAAAGATGTGTCAGTCTCGTTCCAAAAAGATTAACAGCCTTGGAAATTCGGTTGAGCAGTAGATTAAGCTCTAGCATGACCACAAGAAATAAACAAAGAAAGAATGGAATAAACAAAAATTATGAAGATTGAAGAGGCTTCAAAAAATTCGTGGGAAAAATTCATTATCTTTTAAGTCCATTTTCTTTGGGGTCCCCTGAACTGTGTGAAGTCCTCTCAAATACAAATAAGTCTTTCATGGAGATAAAATGGAATCAGAAAAACTTTTAAAAGCCTCTTTAGAGCTTCAATGGTCTCTGTTTTCCAAGTAACATAAATAAGGGGGTGGTGCAGGTTACACATAAGAGGGAAAAAAAAGATGTTCTAAGGAGCTCATGTACATTTTCAGTGGGGTGAGGTGCAGCACAGAGGGTAGGCAAGGAAGAGCAATTGTAGCCCCAGTGCTAAATCTACTTTTCTTTGAAAAATAAAGCCAGCAATCTAGATTTATTTATTCAATCATTCGTTCATTCCTTCATGCATGCATGCATGCATGCATGCACATGAAATCTGTTTCTTTAATAATGTCTCTAATTTATTTTAAAATAAACCAGGTACCATAGAGTCTATTCCATCTCATAACAACTCTGTAGGATTGGAGTAGAATTGTCCCACGGGGTTTCCAAGGTTGCAGTCTCCATGGAAACTGCCACGTCCTTCTCCCAAATTAAAACAAATTTGTCCGTTTGTAGCCTTCAGATAATGAATTTCGGCGCTCTGATTGAAATATTGTGAAAAGACAACATGAAAATAATGGATTATAACACAGCATATGTTTTCTATAAAGAAAACATGTATTAGCTAGTGAGCCAGCACGTTCCTTTGTTCCTAGTCTTCTTTTTTCCATATCCCTGTTCAAGCTCTTTTCCAGAATCCATTCTTTTCAAAAATGTTCCTTTTCTTCCAGTGAGACTTGACCTTTCCTTTCTCATAAACAAGGCTTTCTTTACCAGTCTACCATGAACACGTGTGATTCGTTTTTATCATTCCATTAATGCATTAACCCTAGCATTTAAGCTCCAACAATTTGGTGCTTGCTCTGTGTTAGGTTTTGATATTTAGATAGGCTTTTAGTGTAGATTTGTCTCTTCCCAATCACAGTTACTGACACAGTTCCTCTCTAGCACTGTGACTTTTTCTTTAACAAAACTATCTAGTGGCAACTTCTTACTTCCAGGATGGGGTTAACTCCTTAATTCCACTTTGCATGTGCTCTCAACTTTTCTAGTCTTAATTTTTATTTCCTTTACCTTGTACTTTATTCTTCACCAGTACACAATCACGCATGGTTCCTTGAATATGTCTTCCCCCCACACTTGTGGATTCTGAGTTTAAAACATTATCTATTCAACTTCTTATCACTCAAGGTGTCACTGCCTCAAGGTGACACTGCTTTTCATGTTTTGTCTCCTTTGCTACTATCCATGCATCCAGTCAGCCTTCCTGGTTTCTGCTCTCCACTGGGTTGCAAAGTGGGAATTCTATAGCAAAGTACTCCAATCATAGTTCAGCTTCCCAATCTTAGCTATTTCAGGCTCTCCTGCTAGAAACTTAATTCTTACCAACAGGGGACCAGCACTAAGATTATGTGGAACCGGGATGCCCTCTACTGTATTCATTGCTTTGTTTTATTCAGCAGAAAGAATTCAGCTGACAGAGCAAGGCAAACATTGACCTCCAAATTAAAATAGCATTTACTATGGAAATGTTAATATTCTTTTAAAATCGCAAACCTCTCTAAGGTTCTGACATGTCTCATTTCTCTCTCTCAGGTCCATCTAGCATGTTTATACTGCATAAATATTAGGAGAGGAAATCAGGTTACCATTCCATCATAAAGAATACATGGACATACAATTCTAAAGAATGGATCCTACTTAAAAGATTTCATATATTTAATCATATACATGGAATTTAAGCTAATAAAAGATTTATAAAAACCAAAGATAGTTTAAGTGTAATGTATCAAAAGGACAAAATTTCACTTGAAATGAACATTTTATTCTTCAATCATTTAGGTGTATTGTCAAGAATATGCATAACTGAAATATAAAATGATTTCTTATCCATCTATAGTATTTTTGCCTTCATTGAAAAGACTGAATGATTTTGTGTGAAAATCAGTAGAGCTATAATTTCAGTAGCTATTTAAATTCTTTGATTTGTATTGTGTCCTTTATTCTTGAGAGAAGAATAGTAGTATTTCTAAAGGCAGAATTCAAACATCTAAAAGACAAACAGTATATTTTGAAAAAAATTTAATTATCTGATTTACAATTGGAAAAAAATCTTTTTAAATGATCATCTTTCCTATGATACATTTTTATGTAATACTACTGTAACCAGAGTTATTGCTTTCTGTAACTGAATGCATATTTAGAATATCACTTTATATGCACAATTTTGAACATACATATATCATCATGTTCTGTTACTGGAATAAATTCACAGTTCCTCATGGAGTAGTCTAGGATTTTTTTGAAGGTGCAAAAAGTACTGACAGATTTTTTTTACTTGATATACAAGGCATTTGACATAACTGAGGCACTGAAATCCCTCCCTGGAATATTAAGTATATTTTTCTGGACAAGTGTTAGAAATTGGCTTTTGTCACAGTTTTTCTCTTAAAGGTTACTACAAATAACAAAGACTCACAAAAGTGTGGAATAAAAGATAAAACCCATCTCACTAATCAAGGGTTTGACCTTAATTCGTGAACCTTTTCCACTGAGTGTTCTGTGAAGAGGTATCCCTCTACCTCACGGTGAAACAAAACATCGCTATCTTGAAATTAAAGATGTGCTTGGGTTTGCAGTCATCTTGTGCCATTGGCAGGGAGCCTGGTATTCACTTTGATCTGGTGTGTGTATGTGTGTGAGGATTAAATAGTTGTTATTACTTAGTACCACCTTCACCTTTCACTGCACCACTTAGACTAGAGATAGGCATGGTCACACAAAAACCCTAGTAATGAAAGCTCATCTGCTCCAATAAAGATCTACAGTCTCCAAAACCCTATGGAGTAATTCTACTCTGCTCTATAGGGCTACTATGAGTCGGAATTGATGTAATGGCAAAGAGTATGGGTTCTGTATGTTTGTTTGTTTGAGTTTGTTGAGTGGATACACAAGCAGCTAAGTCCAGGGAGTTTTTGACAGCCGTTTCTACAGAGCCCTGTCTCCTTGCTCTGACGAGGTGGTCTCTTATCAAGAACTGAACAATAGTGGGAATAGCGATATCATGAGGGTAGGGGGATGGCCAGGGAGAGGCAAGGGGGAGAAAGGGGGAACCCATCACAAGGTTGGATATGTAGCTCCCCCCCAAGCGGAGGAATAACAAAAATGTGGGTGAAGGGAGACAGCAGACAGTGCAAGAATAATAATAACATATAAATGATCAAGCATTTAAGAGGGTGGGAGGGTGGGAGAGGGACGGTAAAAAGGAGGAGCTTACACCAAGGGCTCAAGTAGAAAATGTTTTGGAAATAAATGATGACGGCAATATAGGTACAAATAAGCTTGATGCAATTGATGAATGGAATGTTATAAAAGCCCTCAATAAAATGATTTTTAGAAGAACTGGACTTTAGAAAGATTCCAAATGATCCTGGAATTAGGTTAAAACGGGTGTTATTTAAATTTAATCCCCCCCTTTCCATTAATATCAGAGACAAAGAGGTGTTCACAGTGGAGTTCCTTTCTGGAGGGAATAAAGAGGTCCCCCAAGAAAAAAACTCCAGCATGGCCTGGGTCAGGGAACAGAGGCACTTGGGTTGACCCTGGCCTTGAGGAGCAAGGGTCCCCAGGAGCCCAGACCTCTGCCTGCTGAAAGGCTGGCAGCTTCACTGGTCACACTGCGGCGCGGGGTGGGGGACACCCGCGACTATTACCCAAACTGCCCCATATGCGACTAGAAACTTCATGAGCAATCAGATCTGCTCCCAAACCAGGCCTACCTGCAGGTCCCCAGCCCACCTCGCCCATTAAGCATCGACCAAGGCGGCTTTGGGGAGGGCCTAGGTGGGAACGTCTCTGCGCTGGAGCTCCGCTCGGGAAAGGTGACGGGAGCGCGCGCGCGGGGCGAGCGCGCGGGGGGCGAGCTCGCGTGGGCGCGTGGGCGAGCTCGCGTGGGCGTGGGCGCGGGCGCGCGGGGCGGGTCGCCGGCGACTGCGCGGGCCCGGGCGGGCGGGCGCGGCGCGGATCCGCAGAGCGGCAGCCAGAGCGCGCGGAGCGCCGGGCGCCGGGCGCGCTCGCTCAGCCGGGAGCCCCGCGAAGTTCGCGTGGATGGCCTGGGCCGCTGACGCCGCACGGGCGCGAGCGCAGGGGCCGGCTGGCGCCCCGAGGCGCACCAGGAGCAGCGCGCGAAGCGGGATGCGCCCTCGCCGCCCTCTCGCCTCCGTTGGCGGGCGCGCAAGGTAAGCCTGGGCGCGCCAGGCCGGACCTTGGGGAAGGGGAGCAGGAGGGCGGCGGGCGGCCCCTGGCTTCTGCTGTCCCCCTCCTCGGGGCGTCGGAGCTCCAAACCGCCTGGGCCGGAGGGGGAGCGGAGGCCGAGGAGGGGGCTCCTCAGCAGGCGAGGGCAAACTTTGCTCCAGCAATGCCGGGGCGAGACAGCTCTGGAGGGCAGAGGCTCCCTAGGCTGCCCACCCGGGTCCCAGGCGGCTCCCGCGGGTGCGAAGGCCAAGCTTCCTGGGCCGCAGGGAGGCGGCTCTGAAGGCTGGGGACCGCCGCTGTGGTCCCGAGCCAGCCCCGAGAGCAGAACGGCGAGGCTGTACTGGGTGGTGTGTGCGGGCTCTGAGTCTCGCGTGCGGCCCGCAGCAAAGAAAGGTGCTGATGGACCAAAGCCTGCCTGGACCAAGGGTCTGCAGCTGAAAGGTGAACACCCGTCAGCACCGGACCCCGGAACCATAGCGCTTGCCGATCCTCCCACCCCCCCACCCCAAACACACACACACACACAAGCTGCAGAGGACTGGGTGCGACACCCTGAGCACCGAGTAGCCCAGTCTGCAGAACCGCAGTACTCTGCACGCACCGCGCTCGCTCCAATCTGGGAGCCCCATGCGCTCTGCTTGGCTCTCCACAGCTTGAGACTGACTGGCAATGGCAAGTGCCACCGCGGTTTTCTCCCAATCCCACAAAGCACGTTCCCTCTGAACTTAAGCATTGATGATCCCTAGGCGTCCACCACCTGTTCCCCCGGAGTCTTTGACAGAAATCACAGATGGCCTTTGCTTCTGAGGTGGGACCTGTTGTGAGTTTATGGGCTCCGGGGCAGGAGGGGAGCTTATTGTGAGCACCCAATATTTGTGAATCACGCACCATGTGCATACAGGGGTTAGTTATGTGCATACTGGGCTCACTAAGGTTAGTTCCAGAGCCCAGAGGTCATGCTTGTCTGTGTCTCAGATGCATGAATTAGGGCTGAGCACAGAACTGCAGTGACTATTACATGATTTAGTATTAACAGTGATTACAGTTAGTAAATTATTGTGGTCCGGTGTCAAGACTTGTTTCTTACATGTGCTATTTCCCCTTTTCCACATACTTTCAGCACCTTGCAGAATAAGGAGTAGCTTGCTGGCTCCGAACACGTGGTGACTATTTCAGAAAGGTAAAATTATTCCACTTGTGGATTTGACAGACATACAAATGGCAGTTGCTCAGATAACTCTGCTCTTTTCTAACACTGGGGATAATGGGTCATTTGCGCAAGACAAAAATGCTTAAAAGTAAAACAGTGTTTGAAAAAAGAGAAAAAATAAAGCAGAAAATGACTGTACTATATTTAAATACGGAAACTAAGCCTTGTAACACTTTTCTTGCCCCAACTTTGTTCCCAATAAACATCCATACTTCCTAGGTTGGAATTGCAGCAAGGAAATGACAGCCAGATTTCTCCTTTCTTTGTAAATTGTGAAGTATTCACGATATGATCAGATTCTAGGAACCGTCGACACGAAATCACTCATGCTCATACGCAATTCCACTTTGTATTCCTTTCAGCTTCAAGATCCAGTTGGGGAAGGAACAGTTATTCTTCCAAATTCATCTGTTTCAATTGTTATTCTCATTGGGAATGGACAATGGAATGCTCTCTAGCTTTATCATGATCAAAAACCTCCTGCTCTGTTACGTTTCCTTGAACTTTGCCAGTCATTTTGGGTGAGTTGTTATCTATACTTTTGTCTTGTGGCTCTTAAGAACCTTTGTAGAGTGGTACATCATTCTCACTGAGTCCTGACACTGCTTGGCACTTCCTTCTTGAGCAAGACTGTGTCTAGTGTAGGGCACTTGGAGTAATTCGGAGACTAGAGGCAGATTATGGTCTCAGAAATAGGAGCTAGACATTGCTTCCGCACGATGTGGGAGTTCACATTTATATAAGACTTTTATTGCTTGTTAGACAAGATGTATGCAACACTGTGATGTCCTCACTGGTTCCATTATGAATGAGATTTCCCTTTAAAGCAGTGGTTCTCAACCATCCTGATGCCTCGACCCTTTAATTCAGTTCCTCATGTTGTGGTGACCCCCCAACCATAAAATTATTTTCATTGCTACATCATAACTGTCATTTGGCTAATGTTATGAATCAGGTGACCTCTGTGAAAGGGTCCTTAGACCCCCAAAGGGGTTGCGAGCCACAGGTTGAGAACTGCTGCTTAAGCAATTTACATGGCATTGAAAAGTAGTTGTACTAGTTTGAGAATGACTAGAAGCCTGGAAATTGTGATTGTGTGGCCATTTCAATGCAGATTTAGAAACCCGAAACCACATGTGCCTAAAGATTTCCAAGGCACCTCTGGGATTCTAGCATTATCATTGTTGTAAACCTCTATTATTTTGCTTTTAGTACTAGTATTCCAATTCTAATGTTTTTCACCAAACTAATGATAAATAACATTCCAGATTTGTTTTATCAGATATGATGCTCCTCTTTCATCCTCCCACCTTCCCTAGAAATGGTTCAGTTAATCAACAAAAGGCTTATAACCTGACGTTGGAGTACTATTACAAAATTGAATTTCAGGAGAATGTACTCAAGCTGGTCAGGTATTACTTGTGTTAGAATAGACTCTGCTCGGTGTCAGTCGTAAGTGGTTCTGAAGAATGTAATGACTCAGCCACCGAGGGGCCTCCTCTTGTACAGACTAGGAAACAAAGAGAGAGGTTTGGAACTCTCCTATACCCCATGACTAGCAATGGGATTGTAGTCAGAGCTGCCCTCACAGCCAGTTCGAGACCTCGGCCAGAACTCTGTTCTGCAAAACCAGGCGCAGGAGTACCTACTGTCACCTCTCCCTGTCATAATGTGTTCTCTGTACATGTTAATGACAACACCGAGCCATATGACCCAGAAAGAGGCCTGGTGGCAGAGTCAATTAATCATTGGGCTTCTTCTATAAGGTTTGTAGTTTGAAACAACCAGCGATGCCACAGGAGAAAAATAGGCTTGCTGCTCCCGTGAAGATTTATAGTGTTGGAAACCCACCAGGTCAGGTCTGCTCTGTCTTTTATGGTTGATGTGAGTCTGAGTCAGAATTAACTGAGTGGTAGTTTGAGTTAGTCAGTCATCCAGAGAACTCTCTGAGGAAAGACAGTACAGTCTTATTCTTGCCTTGCTTCTTGGCCTGGGTGGGCACTGCCAGACGCCTGCTTTGTTTTTCTTACCTATTAAATGAAAGATTTTCTTTCCAAGTCCCCTCCCTATGGTTTATAAACTGTTATGTTCACAATGTTCTTTTTAATGAAAGATATATGTATCAAGATGTGTTGAATTCAAATAGAATGCTCAGCTTTCTAAGTTACTATATCAGATCGTTGTCTTACATACTGATGTCTGACATAAAACCTAAACCCAACCCACTGCCATGGTGTTAGTTCTGACTCATAGCAACCCTTTAGGACGGAGTAGAACTGCTCCATGGGGCTCCGAAGGCCATGAATCTCTATGGAGGCAGTCAAGCTGATCTTTTTCCGTCTGCGTGGCTGGTAGGTTTGAATTGCAAACCTTTTGATAAACCTCCCAGTGCTTAACCTACTTTTAGTGTAGAGCAGTCTTTTGAAGGTGAGGCAGATTCTAGGATTGGGAACACATTCTTTATAATATTTTGGTCCAAATATATAACACATTCTTTATAACATTTTGGTAAAATATATATATGTATATATTAGGAAATTACAGGCTATAGGCTTGAAATTCCTACTTCCTGGTAGATGTGATCATAAAATATGAAGTTATGGGCATAGCATACCAGCAATTAAAAATTCATACTTTAGTTATTATTTCATTTTATAATTCCTCAGGTATTCTTCAAAAAGGAGAAAAAAATTGTTAGTTTCTAGAAGCTAATATCAAGCAACATAGTATAATTCCTCTCGATAATTTAATAGAAAATTGACTGTTGGAGAAGCTTTACAATCTTTCAAGTATAAGGTCCAGAGGCCATTCTAAAACAATACATATTATATAAAGTACATGAGGTGCAGAAAGCATAAAAGAAGAGAAGTATCTTTAATTCTACCGCTCAGAGACTCATCCTTAAACATTTTTCTGTTTCTACTCTTGGTTCCCATGGTTCTTTTATCTAGTTGAAATCATACCGTGCATTGAATTTTGTTCTTTTTTTTATACTTAACACTATTACAAACTCTTTAAAATAGATATATGTGCACCATACATCTGCATTGTAGTTAACAACTGCTAGCTGGTGTTGAATCTGTTACACTCACAGTGACCCTGTGTTTGCAGACTGGACTTCCTCCACTGGGTTTGGAAGACTGGAACCATTTGGAAGCAGGTCATCAAGCCTGTCTTCTGAGGTGCTGTGGTTGACACTGAGCTGGGAGCTTTATGTTTAGTATCCAGGGCTCCCTGTTCCTAATGACCCACAGACTCCCAGATACTTACTTCCCTAGTTCGGGTTATTTACAGTGTTTCTAATTTTGTTTTTAGAAACTTTAATTCAGTGAACATATTTGAGGTTGCAAAAATTTTTGGTATTTGAGATATTTTTGAAAGTGGGATTTTATAGCATATTCTGACAATGTTTTTGACCCTTGACCTTACATGTCCGGTTTTGATAAAGCAGTCCCTAGTAAAGTTGAACTGAGTTCCACATATCCTTCACAAACAGGAAGCGTGCAGATTTCAGCTGGCGTCAATGACATTGTGATGCTGGGAGACTAAGCTTATTTGTAATTTTTCTTTTACAATGCATTTACAGCTCTTTTCAGTTTCACACAACTATACCTATATCTAAGAATATGTGTGTCAAATCCCAAAGAAAGTTTCATAAAAACGATTTGATTTTGAATCTTGATGACATGATAACTATCATACTTTTAAACACCCCGATTTGTATTATTTTTACATAAATGTCTTCAGGCATTAGTACCATCTTGCAGTTGACATTAGCGAGGCAGATATACAGCTTTCTTGGGATTCAGATTTGGTCCTCTCTGATAGTTCCACCCTGCACACTAGATTTGCCCAAGTTGGCTCTTGTGCCCTTTTACTTGATTACACATGTTTTCAAAGAATTTTTACAGCAAACCGATCTAAGGAGAAAGGAAACATTCTTTGAAAGGTATTTTGTTTGGGGGCTACATAAAATTTTCTTTTCTTTAAAATTTCAGGGAAAAGGGTTTGGGCAAGCTTTTTCTTCTTTATTGGAGAGTTTTTTATGATTGAATTTAATGGAAAGGTGAAAGGGAAGGCAAAGACCCACACTATGAACAAGACTCCAGAGCAATAGAAATGTGAGGTCTGGGGAAATGTAAAAGAAGCTGAAAAACTGACCAGAGAAGTAAAAGTAGTCCTACAGAGAAACAGGTGGGCACTGAAGGAAACAGCGTTTTTGTGCAAGGTTTTGTATTTGGGGAAATTGATGTTTAGTGTTTTTGAAAAGAAGAAAAATAAGCATGAAAGTAAAGAAACAGTCATCATATTAACTGATCAATATGAAGTTGCTTTGGAAATATGTAAGTTCTACATATAACCATATATTATTTCTTCTTCTATTAACATTATAAATTTGATCTGAATCACCAGCAGTAATTAATAATAGTTTTGTTATTCTTCTACTATTTTCAAATTATATAACAGAGGTTTCAAATATATAACAGAACAGAGACCTTGTTTAAAAGTCAGTTTTATGCTGTTACATTTGAAGGCATGATATCATAAGGGGCATTAAAGTTATTTTAATGAGACCAGTAATCAAAAGCAAATGGTGCCATGGAGGCATGATAAACCCCGAAACTGCTCTCCTGAGATAATATTTAAACATTAAATATTTAACCAAAATTATCCCCAAAGTCTTCTTAAAACCAGGTTTAACTTGTAAAGAATGACTGTTAAGAGCTATATCTATAGGGGATAAAATGGATAACTAAAATGTGAAAGATTAGATAGAAAATCTAAGGGGCAATGAGTTTACACTAATTGGAGGGGAATCATTTGAAAAGGAGGATGAGAATGGCCATATATATCGCTTCTCGACCTTTTGGTTAAGATCAAGTGTGGAGAATGGTCATATAATTTGAAGACGGTATCAATGTCACATATGTATTGTTCATGTTGAAAATGTTGGATTTGTGCATGTTCTACTGTATATTCTCAACAACAAAAATAAAAATATTTTTTTACAAAAGTAAATTATATGCAAAAATAAGTATAGAAGCAGTGTTTGAATCAATGTCCCTATACAGGAGCCATAGTGGCACAGTGGCTTAAGTGTCTAGCAAAAGGCTGTTAACCAAAGGCCAGTAGTTCAAGCCCATCAGTCTCTCCATAGGAGAAAGATGTGACAGATTGTGTCTATCAAGATTTGTAATCCAGGAAACCCTATAGTCTACCCTCTAGGGATAGTTCTACTGTTATATAGGTTTCTTATAAGTCATAATTGACAGTAAAGAGTTTTATTGATCAAATAAAACCCAACCAAACTCACGGCCATCAAGTCAGTGCAGACTTATAGTGACCCTTTAGGACAGGCTAGAACTACCTTGCTGAATTTCAGAGACTGTAACTGTTTATGGGACTAGAAAGCCCCATCTTCCTCCTGTGGAACAGGCTGGTTTGGAAAGGCTGACCTTGCAGTGAGCAGCTCAATGCATAATTTCTAATCTACCAGCACTCCTGACAATGACCAATATGCAATACTAAATATAATGTGGAGTTGATCAGATTAGATAGAACTGTTGCAATGTTAAGATAAATTTAGAGACTTTAAATAATAAAGCAAATATGACTTAATTTTATTAAATATATCCTGAACTTTTATTGGTTGAAAAAGAAAAGAATAATTTCCTGACATCGGAGCTCTTAATTAGACATTGGAAAACATAATTTTTAAACCAGGGACAAAAATCAAGGGTTGTTGTTGTTGGATGCTGCTGAGAGGGTTCCAATGCATAGCTAGTCTATGTAGACAAAATGAAACATGGCTCGGTACGGCACCGTGCTCACGGTCATCATGTTTGAGCCATTGTTGTAGCCTTGGGTCAGGTTGATAGGTGGGCACCATCTGACCCTTCATCACACCTTCCTATAGTCCCAGTGTTCTCGTCACGATCAGAGATGTTGCGTAGGGCCATATAATAAGTGATTACTCTTAGATTAGGGCTATGATTAAATGTGAGTTCACAGTCTATTCATGTACCTACAGTTTATATATGTCTCTGGTTCACTTTGGAGACATCATTGTTCTTCTATTGGGGAGCATTATAAATCATCCCTATGCGGCATATGGCAATTTTATTGGTAGTTTCATTAATTTAGCCAGTGTATGGAATTTTAAAAACTGCTTAGAAAAAGAGAGTATACCTACATAGGACATCTGTTTAGACTAAAATACATGGAGTGTTGACCTGTATGGATCAAAAAACACAAATGACTTGACACTATTTATGCAAGCAATCAGTGGAGGAGATAGGACAAAAATTTCAATAATGCTCGTTCACAAAGGCAGAACCGTGCCTGCTAGACAGGGACATACCATCGAACAAAGGGAGAGCATGGAAATAGCAAATGTCTGGTAGTCATGAGGCATCGTTCCTTGGGCAGCCTTGAAGCAAGAGCTCCGGAACAAAGTCCCATGAATTCCAAATCTTTGACTTTGGAATAGCAGTCATCTGCTTCTTCTCACAATAGGGCGTTTCAGCCTTAATTCCAAGGGCGTGTTTCAGTTCCTTAAATCCACAATAGGTGAGTGTAAGGTAAAGTCTAATTCATTTAGTGGAGTTTCCAAATTGGAGCCTTCTAGTGTGACCTATGAATAATGTTGTGTGCCTTGAAAAGACAGAATCTAAAGTCCTGGTTTTCTGTAGCACTCAGCCTGGTTCACCAGAGGCTGGATAGAAAATAGGTCAAAAGTACCCAAATAAAAACATAATGCTAGGCCTATTCTCCCCTAGGGGGTCTATATAAGTAATGTGAGGAGTTTTCCTCAATTATTTTTCTCCCTTGATTTGTCCACAAACAGACAGACCTGTGCCCATTCTCCTTTCCTCTGGCCTTGAATTTCCATTAAGGTTAATGGAGCATCCTTGTAGGAATGTCTTTTGATTTATAGTGTCCATAGAACAATATTATATGGCAGGAAATAATTGATATTCTATATTCCCCCTCTCAAGCCCGTCCCCCCCCCCCCACATGAGAAACTACCCCAGCCCAGGAGAGTGTCCCTCTGTGGACATGGATATTAAGATGTCTAAATTAAGGGGGTAATATGGGTCATGTGCATTTAGCAATCGGAATTAGAAGATTGCCTGACTTAAGAACAGATGCCTAGCATTGTCTTCCTGTTTATCCTTACAGTAGTGGTTTCATACAATGCTTTCTCTTTTGTGACTGACTAAATTCACTCAGCGTGATGGTTTCCAGGACTAGCAGTGTTGTGAAGTGTTTCATAGTTTCATCACTGTTTGGAATGAAGAGAGCACTGAACATGGTATTATTTCCTTCGTGTCATTTTCAGTGCAGTCTGCATTATATACAGGAATCAGATTGATTTCTGCTTGTCGATCTTGTATATTGCTACTTTACAAATTCTTCAATTATTTCTAAAAATCTTTTAGTAGAATCTTTCGAATTTTCTACATATAAAATCACATCATCTGCAGATAGTGGGTCTCCATTCCACTTTGCCCAATTGTATTTCCATGATTTCTTTTTGTTAAGCAACGTAATTTATAGTTCTGTCTAAGATTTGCAGCATGATGTTGAATAAGAGTGGTGATGTGGGACATCTTGTCTGGTTTCATTTTCAGGGAACACGGTTTCATTTATTTCCCCCATTAAACATGTTGTTGGGCACTGTTACCGTGCTGTACTTGTACTCACTGTTACCAGTTCTCCATTTCCCCCAACCTCCCCCGACCTCCTTGTCATACCCGTAAGAAACCATTAAGCTAGTTACTTTCTCTCTAGATTTATTTATCCTGGATTTCATATACAGAAAGACATACCACCACCCCCAAATTAACAACAATAACAAAGTAAAACAGAGAAAAATCTAAATCAAGAAGAAAGTCAAAAATATTAAAAATTAAAATTAGTCAAAAGGGAGCTAAAATGATAAGGTGTCATATTTTAAACTACCTGCATGTGCATTTTCCAAAGTATTCTGCATAAAAGCAAAACCATTCACATCCCTGGTCTATGGTCAGCAAAGGCTTAATCCATATGAATTTCCTATTCACTTTTTAAAAACTGAAACAACTTTTAAAAAAAATTAAATCATTTATTGGGGGTTCGTACAACTCTTATCACAATCCACACATGCATCCATTGTGCCAACCACTCCTGTACATTTGTTTCCCTCATCATTCTCAAAACATTTGCTTTCCACTTGAGCCCCTGATATCTGCTCCTCACTTTTACCCCTCCCTCCCGGCTCCTCCTTCTCCCATGAATCCTTGATAATTTATAAATTATTATTTTTTCATATCTTATACCATCCAATGTCCCCTTTACCCACTTCTCTACTGCCTGGCCCCCTGGGAGGAGGTTATATGTAGATGCTTGTAATCCTTTACCCCTTTCTCCTTCACCTTCCCTCCACCCTCTCGGTGTTGCCATTTTCACCACTTGTCCTGAGGGGTTCATCTGCCCTGGATTCCTTGCACTTCCAGTTCCTATCTGTACCAGTGTGCATCCTCCAGTCCAGCCAGATTTGTAAGGTAGAATTGAGATCATGATGGTTGGGGTGGTGGCGGGAGAAAGCATTTAAGAACTAGAGGAAAGTTATATGTTTCATCATTGCTACACTGCACCCTGACTGGCCCTTCTCCTCCCCAAGACCCCTCTGTAAGAGGATGTCCAGTTGCCTACAGGTGGGCTTTGGGTCCTCATTCTGCAATCCCCTGCCAGTCACAATGACATGATTATTTTTGTTCTTTGATGCCTGATACCCGATCCCTTCGACACCCTGTCATCACGCCAGCTGGTGCACTTTTCCCATGTGAGCTTTGTTGTTTCTCAGCTAGATGGCGGCCTGTTCATCTTCAAGCTTTTAAGACCCCAAACTCTATACCTTTTGATAGCCAGGCACTATGGGCCTTCTTCACCGCATTTGATTTTGCATCCGCTTTGTCTTCAGCAATCGTGTCGGGTCAGGCTGGTGTGCTTCCTCCATGTGCACTTGGTTGTTTCCCAACTACATGGCTGCTTGTTTATCTTCAGACCTTTAAGACCCTAGAAGCTATATCTTTTGATAGCCGGGCACCAGCAGCTTAACTGAAACAACTTTCAAATGTATTTAAACAGACATTAAATGAAAACATATTACATTTCAACTTAACTATATATGCCACAATTGACTTTCCACTGCTCTCTATTTGATAACAGGATTACTCACATCCCTTGACTATGATCAGAGGAATTCCCCTGAGGCTTAAACTATCTGTGGGCCCAGAAAATGGATTTTGAGCTTCCACTGTTGTTGATCGCCTTTCTGAAAACCAGGTGTTCACAATTTAAGCTCTGATACCATTTCCACCTTCAGATTTGTATTTTATTATTTACAATCCTTGGATCACACAGGCTGATGTGCTTCTTCCGTGTGCACTTAGTTTACACCTTTGCGGAGTGCTTTATCAGAAATAGATTTCGGAAATTGTCAAATGCCTTTTTTGCATCTACTGATATTATCATGTGGTTCTTATTCTTCATTTTTTACATTGATCGTTTTTTAATGTTGAACCGTTCTTGGGTTCCTCGTATGAATTCTACTTGCTCATGGAGAGTTATGCTTTTGATGTCTTGACATTGTCCTCAGGTTTTCTTCTGATTCTTTTGCTTTTTCGTTTGTTTGTTTTTCTTGTTTGCTGAATTCTGCTTGGTTGTCTTCCAGTTCGCTGATTCCATTTCTTCCATTCTGTTGGTTGGATCTTGTACTTTTGTATTTCTGCAGCTATGTCATTCCTCGTGTGTAGTTTCTAGTAGGTCCATTTTCTCATCTGTTTTCAGGATTGATCTCTTAATCTCTGGTAAGACCCTAAGCATCATTTTCTTGTGTTCTCTATCTAGCTGTTCAAGGGTTTCTTCTGTTTATTCTGTTGTGTTTTTTCAATCTTTAGATGTTGACTTTTGTTTGTCTTGATTTTTTTTTTGTGGTAGCTGCTGATGGCTGTTGCTTGTGCCATGTAGTGGTTGAGCTGAAGATGAGGTGTAGGTTTCCGAATTGTGTAAGGGTGCGTGTGTGTGTGTGCGCGTGTGTGTATACGTGTGTGAATCTTTAGGTTAGTGGAGGATCAGATAGCTGAAAATCATATTGTGTAGAGATGAAGAGTGTTAGTTGGGTGGGTAGGAAGAATAGGATATTGCTTAGGAGTAGATTTTAACTGGTGGTGTTAATTATAGGAAGACTTCCTGTTAAGTATGGTAATTTTTAATGAGTTGGAGAAGAGGGTTATAAGAGATGAGTTGTTACTTGGTGTATTACAGAAGAGTGTGTGTTACTGAGGTGGAGGAAGTGGGGTCTTGAGGTAATGGTGATTGGGGTAGATCAAGGTTATATTAAGAATTCTACCAGAGTCACTTATCGACCCTGTGTATTATATTGGGAGAGTGCAGACCTTCTGTTATTGTGTTTATAACAAAAGGCCCTTTTATCCTAAGTTTCTACACAACTCAGTACTATTTGCTCTTTGTTTGTGGTCCCAGAGTGGAAATAGGCTATTGGAGTGGGGGCCCAAGGTAGGGGGGGAGGGGAGACTTCCAATCAGGTGGTGGTCCTGCTAAGGACCCAAGTCCTGTTTTCTGCAGATACCTAGATAGGGGAGGGGATGCCACTGAGAAACACAGGAATGCTGGGTTCTGGTTCTTCTGGTGGAAAAAGAGTTTTGTGACTCTCTTCTTCAAAAGAAACCAGGAACAAGTCTAACGTACTGCTGAAGCCACCAGCAGGTTCAAGTTGTCTTCCTGTCTTCCTGGGGCTGGATCCCTTTCAAGTTAGCTGGGTGTTTTATCTGGAAGCCATTAGATCTGGGGCCCTGCAAGAAGGGAGGAGATCCAGTAAGAGGGTGTAACTGTGAAGGCTCTGTTCCATGGGCTGTGGTGAACTCCCTCATCCAGGACTCACAGAGTCCTCTAGGGCCTGGAGCCATGGGCTCCACTTGGGAGATGGCCTGGGTTGGGATATTCCCTGCACTGGTGAGTCACAGAACTTCGGGAGAAGGGAGGAGGAGGCTGGCCTCCCTGCCCCACTGACACTGCTAAGGGGAGACGCAGCCAGCTCAGCTCTGCACTGTTCTCCTTGGGCTAATATCCAAGAGGGAGGTCTAAAATAAGCCTTGAGTGCTGAGAGTCAAGGTTTCATGTCTTAAATCCCCAGAATTCACCTCCTCACCTGTTGATATCTGGCCCATGCAAAGGGGTTTCTGAGCAGGGGACTCTTTCTTGGCATGATCTTCCTGGAACTTTCTAAATAAGTTTTTAATGACTGCCATTCTTATTATTGGTTGCTGTTGAGCACATCTTGAGAAAGTATAACTGCTCCATCGATTTTTCCTTGGATATAATCACAATGCAAGCACATTAGCAGGCTTATCATCAGTGGTGGTACCGAATGGATTAGGACCATCAGACTTTTTAGCTTCACAGTTAAGAGCAAACTGATTGTCAACTTGGGGCCCATAGCCATTCTAATAAATGTGGAATAGTATCTTATTGTGGTTTTTATTTGATTTACCACAATGGATAACACAGAAATGGAGAAATGGCTACTCAAGTTCTTTGCCCAATTTTCATGGATTTTCTTGTTGTAGTTGAATTGTGGGGGTTATTTATACATTATGGATGTTAAACTATTTACAGATATGTGTTAGGCTGTGTTGTCTAGAAAAATAAATCCAGTGGTACTCATGTAGGTAAAAGAAAGAGCTTTATATCAAGAAGTAATTATATATGACAAAGGCATCCCAGCTAAGTCCAATTCAAGTCCGTAAGTCTGATGCTAGCCCATAAGTCCTTGTTCAGACTCATGTCACACACCGATGTTGTTAGGTGCTGTGGTAGTTACATAATCTCATGACAACTTGATAAATAGAGTGAAGGGGTGGAGGCTAGCCTGTCAATCAGGTCACAGCCTGAGGATTCTGGAACTTCCTGTCTTCCTGGAGGTGGGACACAGTCTCTCTCTGCTTCACCTTCCTGTTGACAAACAACATGGAGCCATGCTGATGACATCCAGAGCCCTGGAAATGCATACACCAGCATTGGATCCAAAAGACTTTCATCCACCGGCCTGCGTTCTTCCTGCATTTGGCATCATTGCATGTGCTGCCTGAGTATGAAGAGGAATTTATAGACTAGTATCTGACATATGGCCTAATATGAGACTTCTGGCCTTGATCTGGAATGGGATGATACTTTTTCTCAGTATACATTTGCACTTTGTTATGTAGCTCTCTTTCTTATACACATATGAGTGTCTCTAGATTTGTTTCTGTAGTCATCCAGGTTAACACAGGTGTCGTTGTGTCAGCTCTCACCCATAGCAACCCTACACACAAGAGAATGAAACCCTGCATGGTCCTGTGCCATCCTCACAATTGTTCCTATGCTTGAGCCCATGGCTGCAGCCCCTGTGTCCGTCTATTTCATTGAGGGCTTTCCTCTTTTTCCCTGCTCCTCCACTGTACCAAACATGATGTCCTTCTTTGGGGACTGGTCTCTCCAGAAAACATGTCCAAAAAGTGTGTAAGATGAAGTTTTACCATCCTGGCCTGTAAGGGACTCTCTGGCCTTCCTCTTCAAACTACTACAGAGTGGTTTGTTCTCTGAGCAGTCCATGGTACTTTCAATATTCTTTTCCAGCATCACAATTCAAATGCATTCATTCTTTATTCACTGCCCAACTTTCATATGCATGTGATGCTATGGAGAATACCATGCTTGGGCCAGACACACCTTAGTCCTCAAAGTAACATCCTTGCTCTTTCATACTGTAACGAGGTCTTGTGCAGCAGATTGACCTAATGCTTATTTGATCTCTTGACTGTTGCTTCCATGAGCATTGACTGTGGATCCAAGCAAGACTAATGCTGGTGACACACAAAGGTGAACTGGGCAGCAGGAAGATCACAAGTTGAAGGGTGTAGAGTACTGTGAATCCAGTCAGTGGGAACATGGCAGGAGCAGGTGGGCCACATGGGGCCACTCCTCGAGTCAGGCAGAATTCCAGCAGACAGGAAGGTAGAGGACAGAGACAGAGATCATCTTTGTTCATCTTGTTCTTTCACAAAAGGCTTATGACATCAAGGAGGGGTCATCAGTCTGTGACTTGATTGGCAGGTTTGACTCCACCCCTAGCCAGGAGGATATAGTTGGCATATTCTTAACTACTACAAGATATATGACATTTAAATATTTTATTTTATTCTGTAAGTTTTCATTTTGTGATAATCTCCTTTGTCACAAAACTAAATAAATTAGAATGAAGCCTAATGTGTCTTTTTTGTTGTCCCTGTCTTTGATGACATGTAAGAATTTATTGTTGAATACAGTGGACACTGACTCTTGTTTTCTCCTAAGCGCTTTAAGATATAGTTGTATGAGCCCCAATAAAATGAGGTATAAAAAAAGATATTTCTGCTTATATTTATTCCATTGATTTGGTTTTGAGTTAATTTTTTTACATGGTGTATTTATTCAACTGCTTGATTTTACTCATAGAAATACAGTTTTTTTTAATTTAATCAGCATTTGTCATACATTTTTTTTTTAACATTTTATTAGGGGCTCATACAACTCTTATCACAATCCATACATATACATACATCAATTGTATAAAGCACATCTGTACATTCTTTGCCCTAATCACTCTCAAAGCATTTGCTTTCCACTTAAGCCCTTTGCATCAGGTCCTCTTTTCCCCCCTCCCTCCCCACTCCCCACTCCCTCATGAGCCCTTGATAATTTATAGATTTTTATTTTGTCATATCTTGCCCTATCCGGAGTCTCCCTTCCCCCCCTTCTCTGCCGTCCATCTCCCAGGGAGGAGGTCACATGTGGATCCTTGTAATCAGTAACCCATTCACCCTCCACTCTCCCAGCATCACGAAATACAGGTTTTTTTAACACCATTTTGGTAAAGAAATATTCTTTCCTCCATTAAATGAACTTGTCACCCTTATACAAAATCAGTTGTTTATAGATGTTTGGTATTATTTCTGGACTCTTGTCGATGCCTGTCCTTTTGCAATTCCATGCTGTTTTGATTATGGAGCTTTGTAGTACATTTGAGATCAAAAAGTAGGAGTCCTTCTACCTGATCCAAGCTATGATATTTTCCACTGCCTCCTATGAATATGAGAATTGGCATGGAACAAAGAAGACTGAAGAAGATTCTGTGCTGTTGTATTATTATGCTGTGAAGAGTGTTGAAAGAACCAAGGACTGCCAAAAGAACAAATAAATCTGTCTTGGAAAAAGTATAGTCTTAAGAATCCTTAGAGGCAAGGATGGTGAGACTTCATCTCACACATGGTAGACATGTAATCCTGCAACTGTTGTTGAATGATCTTCAGGAAGATTATACTTGCATGTGATATCAATGATATTGTTGTATAATTTGCACATTCTATTGGATCACCTTTCTTTGGAATGAGTACAAATATAGATCTCTTCTAGTCAGTTGGCCAAGGAACTGTCTTCCACATTTCCTTGTATAAATGAGTAATTGTTTCCAACGAATTATCAGCTTGTTGAAACATTTCAATTGGTATTCTATCAATTCCTGGACATCTGTTTTTGACTAATGTTATCAATGCAGTGTGAATTTTTTTCCGAGTGCCTTTGGTTCTGCCATGCCCTGGCAATGGCTGAGTGCCAGCTAGTTCTCTTGGCTAGAATAGCTCTGTATTCTTTCCATATTCTTTTGATGCTCCCTGCATCATTTAATATTTTGCCCATAGAATGCTTCAATATTGCAACTCGAGGTTAGAATTTTTTCTTGAGTTCTTTCGGTTTAAGATATACTGAGTAAGTTCTTCCAGCTCTAGGTCGTTGTACATTTCATTATAATACTTTATCTTCTCAACGTGCCCTTTGGAATTTTCTGTTCAGCTCTTCGACTTCATCATTTCTTCTATTTGTCTGAGCACGTGTCAGAGATTAAGAGCAAGTTTCAGAGTCTCTTCCGACTTTGATCATTGGTCTTTTCTTTCTTGTCTTTTTAATGATCTTTTGCTTTCTTCCTGTATAATGTCCTTAATGTTACTGCACAGCTCATTATGTCTTGTATGTATGAAGACCATAAGGTTAGTGGAACTGAAAACAAATACATGTGACAGAACCTAGTAAAATACGGATAAGTCAACACAGGTTAAAATATCACTGTTATATGTAGGGCTTCTGTCAGTTATAATGGATCTAATCTCAGTTCATATAAATTTATTTTTCAAAAGAGTAGAGCAATGAGCTTATCCTGAAAACAGCAGTCTGTTCATAACTTCCTAATTGTAAGTGGTGCTTCATGGCTCTACTGTAGCTTGCACAGAAAAGCATAGTTGGAACGTGAGTGGTCGGAACCTGCCTTCTAGATCTCATGAGCGGATTATTCAGTGAGACAAAGACACCTGTGTTTCCAAAGGAGACACCTAGATCATACATGATTGCTCACTGAACACATCACCCAGTATTTTAGGTTTGTTTTACTTTTGCTGTAGTTTTAGCTAACCAAAATGAAACAAACTGAATTGTTCTTCCATTTTAGAAAAGAATAAATTATTCTAATTCATGGTAACCAACGTGTTTCCAATAACTGCTTTTCTGGAAATAGATTTCCAGTTCCTTCTCCTGAGTCATATCTGAGTAAACTTGAAACTCTAACATGGTTATCAGCCCACCGCTTTAACCTTTTACACTAGGCAGTGAGTCCTTCACCTATAAAGTACACCTACTTCTCATATATTGACTATCTCGTTATCCGCCATTTTGAATTTACAACAGTTGTTAAAAATCTGTCTGACTATGCTGAATAGTCAGATGGCCATGTGGCAGACCTGGCACTGATGGCTGTTGAGCATCCTCTCCCTCACATAGAATCTACAGGCAGCCTCTAGAAAGCTGGGCTACACTGCCCAAGCCCTGTGTTTTTCCTGTTGGTGTGAATGCTTTATCCAGATGTCAAGGGGGACTGGCTTTCTCTGTGGCCATGGCCTCCTGGTGGATATGCAGGCAGCACAGAGCCTGAGGGTGCTTGTTCTTGGTTCCTCCCATCTTTGCAGTCTGAGACCCTACAGCTCATAATTACCGTAAGGTGGGAAGGGAGAAAGGAAGCATTGGAGAGGGTGGTTGGGAGAGATGTGTTCCAGTTGAATAACATCTAGTGTGTTGGACGGGCCTACAGTATTGCCTTGTTGGTAAGGGTACACAGCTAGGCTCCCAACAGCCTCACCTGAAACTCAGAGCCTCACATACTTGTCAGGCCTGGAGGGCAGAGCAGACTCCAAGATCATGAAAACAGGGCTTGCCGGAATGGGAGCAGATCCCTGAATGTGAGCAGCTCTGTTTCAGCCCAAGAAGAAGGGGAAGTGGTTAAGCCATGCAGAGTCTGGTCACATAGTCTAGCTTCATCTAGCTTTGCCTTTTCCAAGCTTCCATCTTTGCAGAGGAATAACCCACAATTAGACTTGCTACAGTGATGAACATATCAGTAAATCTTAGCTGTTCTTATTTCTATGTTCATATTTTCCAAATAAAGTAGGTAAACAGATGGTTTGAGAACAAAACAGAAAATCCTCCATTTTTGTATAATGCTGATTTTCACATAGGAACCTGGTCTTTGGAACCTCACCATGTTGATAAGTGGAGAGTGGGTGTGCTCCTTAAAAGTCACGTGGCTTGATAGACCCCTGGCATATCCAGCAAATACCCATGAGATTCTCTGTGCGGGCAGTGCGCACTGGACAGGGCTATGAAAGCATTTCATTTGCTTTTAGAGAGAAGGGAAGGACCATTCTCTCTGTGGATGAATAACTTTTGAGGGTTTTCCATTTATTGAGGGGAACCTTCTCACATATGAAGAAACAGTCCCTAATTCATGTAGGTAATTTTAGAGATACTTTAGAGTATGTTTCTAATGTTCTAGCTCAGAGTTTCCCAAACTTCGAGATACTGCCTCTGGTTGGTGCTGGAATGAGCCAGGGTGCTGCAAAAGCGAAGGCCTGCACTTCATCCTGGTGCATGAGCCATAGTGCAAGTGTGCTTTAATGTCACAGGGGCATCAAGTCTTTGTTTTCCCCTCAAAGGAGCGTGGTAGATCAAATAATGTGCCAACCTATGTCTGACTCCTATCTTCAGTTTAAAAAGAGGAAAAAACTCTGGAAATCTCAAGCTAGGACCTCTATCTTGAAAAGCCCACATCTAATGACAAGAAGCTGTTATACTGGGAAAGAATTTCCGTAAAATCTTCCAAAAAATGTAATGTGCTCATACTCCAAATATTTGTGTTAGTCTGAGTACTTTAGAGAAACAAATCCACAGAAACTCATATAAGAGAGAAGTTTATATAAAGGTTAAGTGCCCATCAAGAAAACATCCCAACCCAGTGCTGCCCAACCCACATTAACTCATATGTCCGACACCAATCCACAAAGTCCTCCCCCTCTCTCCATCTCACAAAACACACACTATGACACCGACTGCAGGAGGAAAGCTGAGTCAGTGAACGTATAAGCATCTCAGCACTGGCAGGGGTCTCCACAAGGAAGCTCCAGTAGCCAGGGCTGCAGCAGGGTAGATCTATGTGGCTTTTCCTTGGGGATGTCTTGCAGGAAGTGAGGCTTGCAAGCTGAAGCAGGGAATTGGCTAAGGCAGTAGCACCCTGGTCCGACCATCACAAAGCAAGAGACCCGAGAACTAGAAAGACAAAGCTCACTGAGCCATATATCCCTCCACCCTTCAATCAACCCCACGTGTGTTTATTTGCCAGTTTGGCACAATAAACTTTAACTAGCGCAGTATTTTTGGCCAAGAAGTAGATATTGTGATTTTGAATTCTTAAGCATTGTCTTCTACTGTAGATTACTGGAAGTGCTATAAGTGAAATAGAACTCAGAGACAAGTCGAACCTTGTCTATATGAGACATTCACTGATCAGTATGTCCGCATCTCTGTTTTTGGATACACCTAGAAAAACAAAGCTCACACAGACAATAGCTACAAATGCACTATGATCAAGAAATCCCAAATGGTCAATAATGTAGTGGGGTATTTTTCTTGTATGGCTTATAGAAATTTCCTTGAACAACTAAGATGGTTTTTCTCCTAATGTATGGTGTTAAGCAACTGCAGGTAAGTCTTACTTTCAAAAAGTGGAAAGCTCCAGGACCAGTTAAGAATTATTCTACTTTCACGTAAGTAAAACAAATGACTGATTTCCAAAAAAGCCATGGAGAAGACATGTCGATTCTAGCTCAGCATCCCTGTTGGTGGCTCCAGACTAGAATTTCAGCTGTTGCAGGAAAGTGAATTTCCTTTCAGCGGACCTGTGGTGTAGGGGTGGGAACCCCATTGCTAGACATGCCCGGGCAGCATAAGGAGGCGTGCCCTCCTCCAGAGGCCAGTGGGGCTGACCTTCTTAGTAGTCACAACTGGTACTCAGGTCAGCTAAGTGTCTCCTGAAGCGTTCTTGAGCGTGGAGACACAGCTGGTACTTGCACACTTGTCAGTAGCTATTTTGTTGTTAGTTACTATTCAGTCAGTTCCAACTCATAGCGACTCCATGTGCAGCAAAAGGAAACACTGCTGGGTCTGCACCCTTTTCACAGCTGTTCTGCGCTTGACTTTGCTGTTGAATCCTCAATCTTGTCGAGGACTTTCCTCTTGTTCCTTCACTTGACCAAGCGTGATGTCTTTCTCCAGGGACTGGTCTCTCCTGATAGTAAGTCAAGGTGTGTGAGACGGTGTCTTGCCATCTTCGCCTTCATAGAGACCTACATTTTACCCAAATATCGCAAACTGGCTGGCTAATAAGACAAATATTGCCAAGCAGTGATGGAGTCTTGGAATTCTACCTCAGAGTGTCCACTGTGTTGATTCCTTGGGAGGGCTCTGAGAAGGGATTTGTTCTGTTTCTCCCCTAGTTTCGGTTGACAGCTGGCTGCTTCATGGCTATCATCTCCATGTCTCTCCTCATGTTTATTTTTTGAATGTGATATTTATTTACTAACTTACTTATAAACATATAAGTTTTATTGGGATATAATTCAAATATCATACAATTCAATAGTTCAGTCATATCAAGCAGTGTTATTCAATCATAAATAAAATCCATTTTAGAACCTTTTATTTTCTCTTGTCCTTCTTGTTTTTAGCTCCACATTTTCCCCAACCTCCCCTTGCCATACCCCAAAGAACCATTAATCTAGTCACCGTCTCTACAGATTCACCCATTCTGGATGCCATGTATTGAAAAACATACAAAAATACAAAACAATGAGTTGGAAATTTTAACAAAAATAACAAAGTAAAGAAAAACCCCAGTTGGAACGAAAACAAAAAATATTAAAAACTAGAACAACTTCAAAATGTGCCAAACGGGAGAGCAAATGATAAGGTGTTAGATTTTAACCTGGTTATAACTGTCACAATCCACTTTCCAGTGCCTTCTATGTGTTTATTTCCTGGAGGGCAAGTAATACTTTTCTGAGGGGTTTTATTTTATCGACCAGACTTTGATATGTCTGGTCACACACAGCACCAGTTTTCTTGTCATTGATCAAAAATGTCATATGAATAAACCTTAATAAAAGTTTTATATGAGGATTAAAAGATTTACAGCACTTATAACCTCTGTGCTCACAGTTGTGTGACACAAACTATATCTCACAAATTTTACACATTTATTAATTCTGTCACCATGAATCTCAATACAGTATTTTTCACTATACAAACTGTTCGGTTATACTTACAGCAAAATCGGTGCTCATCAATAATAACCTGTTACTTCTTGATGCCAGCAAGATGAAGACAGAGAGGAAGCTCTGAGAATCTTCAGGAAAAAGCCACACCCACAGGGAGGCATCATCAGCCTGTGACCTGATTGGCAGGCTTAACTCCACCCCTTCCCTCTTAATACCCTCCAGTTGACATGAGATCATGTAACTACCATAGAAGCCTAGTCAGGTCTTTACCCACTGTTAATTCTTCCTGCAGCCCTCTGTTTTCATTTCTGATGTCTGCTGGAAATCCTGGCTGTTGCTTTGCTTGGTAGACAGGTCAGCACATGGTACGCAAATTCCCTGTTCTGTTCTTTTTATAACTCAGGAAGTGATTAGACTTGTACACATCCTATACTTGCAGAACTTTATTAACACCATAAAAGAAAACTCCTAGTTCCAAACAGGATGACAGTCACAGGTACAGGCACCAGAATAGGTATTTTAGTGAGGTACAATGCATTCTAAGGCACTAACAGTATTGTTGAAGTTGCATACTGTTTTAAATATACCCTCACCAATTCCGCTTCCAAGACAAATGAACTCAGTTTTTCTGTGCTTAAACCAGACTTCTGAAATCTTTTAGAAGTATGTTAGGTTCTATTTTTAAGAGTTTTATTGACACAATTCACACACCATCCACTGCTCGTTCAAGCATATTAAGAAGAGGTGTGCGATCACCACCCAGTCACTTCTGAACCTTTTCTTCATCCTCATACTCGTTGTTGTCAGCTCCCCATTTCCCTCAGCCTCGCCTGACATGCCCCTCAATAATTATTACCCCAGTTGCTGTCTGTAGATCTACCTACTCTGAATTTCAGATACATAACCTCATACAAAACCCCAACATGAAGCTAGAAAATAAACAAACCCAATAAGAATTACAAGACAAAAAAACCCAGAGAAAAAAATCAGTCAAAAAGAAAGAAAATATTAAAAACTGAAACAACTTTAAAATGGGTCAAAAGGGAGACCAAATGATACGGTGTTACATTTTAACTGAAGTACATTTGCTATGATCCACTTTACAGTGCTCTCTGCGTGATAGCAAGGAGATTCGCACACCTATTGTTAAAGGGGATTTGCTGGAGGGTTAATCCAGGTGATTACCCTGCAGGTGAATTTTGGGTTCCCCCTGTTATTCATAGCCTTCTAGAAACAGGTGTTCAGAATTTAAGTTCCTTTACCATTTCCTCCTTTGGATTTAGATTTTATGATTTATGATCCTTGAATCACACAAGCATGTGTGCTTTCTCCATTTGGATTATAGTTGCTGACTCACTTAGATGACTGCTTGTTTTAAGGCAAGGCTTTCAGACCCAGATGCTATACTTTCTGGTAGCCAGGACCATCTGGTTTCTTCCCCACACTTTGCTATAGCATTCAGTGATCTCTAATGGGGGGGGGGTATTACACACATTCCTCTAGTTCTTACATGCTTCACCCCCCACCTCACACCCACTATCATGACCGCAGTTCTACCTTGCAAATCCTGCTAGACCAGAGTACATGCATTGGGACAGATAAGAGGTCTTGACACATGGAATACAGGAGAGATAAACCCTTCAGGAACAATAGTGGGAGTAGTGATACCATGAGGGGAGGGGGAGGGGAGGGAGAGGTGGAAAGGAGGAACTGATCACAAGGTTGGATAGACACACACACACAAACACAAACACATACTAAGGAGGATGAATAATAGAAATGTGGGTGAAGGGAGACAGCAGATATTGCAAGATATGAAATAAAATTACAACATAATTGATCAAGAAAGGAGCTGATGCCAAGGGTTCAAGTATAAAAACAATGTTTTGAAAATGATGATGGTAACAAATGTACAAGTGTGCTTGATACAATTGAATTATGGCTTGTTATAAGATCTGTAAGAGCCCCCAATAAGATGAAAAAAAGTCTACAATACATAAAGACAGAACAACTTGCTCTTAGATTAGGGCTAGAATTAAGTGTGAGCTTAAAGTCCATTCATATATATATATGTCTCTAGCTCACTTTAGAGACAGCATTATTTTATGATAACATAAATCATCCCCTTGGGACATAAGGTAATTCTGTTGATCGTGTCATTTCTTAATGGCTAAAATGTTGGTTTAACTGCTCTTTAAAGTCAAGGAGCTCACAGTCAGAATTTTATCGTTCTATTAGGTTGATAGAAGACCAACTCATAGCCAACATTCTCCCTGGATATTCAAGAGTGACCGGTCAGTCGAGAAGAATAACTTTGGCAATGGAGATTGGTCCTTAGATGCTGCCCCCCTAAAAAAAAAAGCTGACCATGGGATTGCTTGCTCTGAAAATGAACAAACAAGATAACTTGAGATGGTTTTGTTAGGAATAATTGATGCAAGTTTATTTTCTTTACCTGTTAAAAAGCTTTTCACAAGTACCAACCAATTCTGTCAAAACGGAGACCAATGACAACATCACCATCTTTACCAGGATCTTGGATGGGCTCTTGGACGGCTACGACAGCCGACTGCGGCCTGGCCTTGGAGGTGAGTGGGCTCCTCTGCTCGAGGAGGGCGGTGCTTCCCCAAAGAGGAAACTCTCGTGTCAAGTTGTTTGTTGCGATGCAAGGAATTAAGTCTGTTTACGTTCCTAAAAATAGTTTCCCTGTGAGAATTTGGAGTTGATAACTGTTTTACCCAAGGGAGGGATTGCGCATCCTTTATTACTGTTTTCCAAATGCAAGAAGCTATAAGCAGGGTCTTTCTAACATATCACTTGCACATTCTCAATTTCTCAGAGAATCGTAACTTCCAATTTGTTTCATTTATTTACTTATTTAATGTCTAATAATGATGAACATTTATTAAGCACTAAGAGTACACAGTCCTTGTTGCTACATAAAAACATAATTATTGTTATCGTACCCCTACCATTAATCTTACCATCTAAAATGAAATAGCTCAAATGGCTATTTTGGCAAATGGTTGAGGCAAGGTAACATATTTTTCTGGTGAATTGCTAGTAGGGCTTTGTGTGTGATCCAAAGAATGTATCCGGAAATTTCCCCAATTGTATTAGATAGGCTTGCTAAAAGAATGAGCATTTAGAAATTAGGTTTAAAAATTTTAATTATTTCAAATGGTTGTAGAGGTCTTCAGATAAAGAGATGCTCACTGAGCTTTCCAGCAGCAAAAGTGAAAGAGTATCCTGAATAAACCACGTTTGTTTCTTTCCCATGAATAACTTTTCAACTTCATCATTCTTTTCCATGTGTAAGGACTCCTTATCTTGGAAAAAGTTTTGTATCTCAAAAAGCTACCCTAAGTAGTCTGGGACTCAATAAGTCCACCTTCCATGAAATATTAATTCATATGTTGACAAAGGACTAAATAGAAACAGTGGTTGGCTTCCTGGCTACAGATGCCTGACTGTGTGATATTTTTAAGTAAAGCAATTGAGTACAGTCCATGTATTATCAAAGAGATTAAGAATACAAGTATAGGCAAAGGTTTACTTTCCTGAATTGTATTTCTTGTGTAGGGCAGAATTTAGCATCAAGAACCCATTCTATCCTATTTTGCCTATATCCATCATATAAAACTTAATAAATACTTCCAATGTTTTCACTGTTGATTATGTATTAGCTGAAATAATTTGATTCTTACTGTTAAATTCAAATACTATTCTAAACTACTGAGCATGTACAGTCTTAAAATTCACAATCATTTATGTTGTCTTTGAATTCTAAAACATGCTTTGGTTCATTTAAACAGGAAACTCCAACCAATTCTTTGGCCTTAAGAGAGCTAATAGAACCTGGGTTAAGAAATGGTATATAGTCAAGTTTATATGCTTTTATCTGAATGAGTCCTTTTCAGAAATTGTTAAATGAACGTGAAGTTTTACATCATAGTATATTATATGCTTAATTCTTCACTGGGGTCATAATCATAATCATAGTATTTACTTTGGTTATACAAATGTTGATGAAATAAAATACTAGTGGTATGCACTTCAGGACACACTTTTTGAACTTGATTTTGTAGCTGAGTACTGGATTCAGTTTTCAGGAAAATAATGCCCTTGTCTATGGAAAACTTGACTGTACTATAGTGGAACTTACTCTGTTCAGTAAGTAAGGACCCTCGGTTACGTATAATTAACTTAAGAAGAAATTTAACTCTTATCTTTATTTGCATTTTTAGTGATGAGATTCAATTATAGTATGAATTACCCTTTATATGTTTTTGACAGGAAAAGCTAAGTAGGCTTCTTGACATCACCTTTCATCATCATTTTCATTATGTTCCCAAATCTACTCTCCAGCAGTGTGATTTGTTGCGTACATTATAGTAACTCTCAACACTACCAAGATGCTGGGAGAGGAATATCCTCTATTAATTCCACACTCTTTCATCCAGCTGCATGAGTGTGTGTCCTCCATGAGCTGGATACTGAGAATCCTAGAGGAGCAAATGAGCTAATATGGGGTGACAGGTATGGCAAGAAATTATCATTGTATAAACACATACATCTAGTCAGACATGTATCATAGAAATACAATTGCAACACTCCCAGGATATTGTGCACAATATTGAGGAGCCATTTGGGGTAGTTTGTGTGGGCACTTGTGCTAGTTATTCTGAACATGGAACTTAAGTAGAGCTGTAAGGTTTCCTATGGCCCTGGGAATACACACATTTTTACCTGATAGTATTAACATATTTTTACTTTGTAATTTTCCTACAATTTTAATTAATGCAAAATAAAATAAAATATGTAAGATGAAGTAGATTTTCCTTCCTTAACCACTTCTGCCTCTATGCCCAAGGTCAGCCAGTACTTTCTTGCACATCTTTACCTGCATTTCCAATTGTACATATCTTTGGAGTCTTTCTTCCGTCACCCTCCTTAATTATCCATTTTCAAAATACTCATTTCTGGGCAGGCAGAGGCACACCCTGTGAGGCTTCTAATACTGTTCTAAGTTTATAGGACAAGAAACTTAGACACTGGTGTTTATGAAAATTTCTCAGTCACATACCAGGGCCCAATCCATATTTATTTCTAGCCAACTCCTGCAAGATGCAGAAGTGTAATGATGGTCAGACAACTTCTTTATGATATGGGGATTTTATTTCATGCTATGGTGTAGAGCCATTGGTTTAGGTTGGCATTTATCAGATTGTACAGGTTTACCAAGGTATTACAGATGCGCCTTGGATGTGAGCATATGAGAATGAGAAAATCCACGCCTGCTCTGTTCCTGGTGTACTCTGTGATCAGCCAGCACTCTGTATCTGTGTTTCAGAGCGAATTACTCAGGTGAGGACGGACATCTACGTCACCAGCTTCGGCCCTGTGTCTGACACAGAGATGGTAGGTATCGGGCTGGTCCCATGCCATAACCCTCCACCAAGGAACTCTTACACTCAGCATAACCAGTGCCTCCCTTTGCATTAGGAATATACCATAGATGTGTTTTTCCGACAAAGCTGGAAAGATGAAAGACTTCAATTCAAAGGGCCAATGCAGCGCCTCCCTCTTAACAACCTTCTTGCAAGCAAAATCTGGACCCCGGATACTTTCTTTCACAATGGGAAGAAGTCCATTGCGCACAACATGACCACGCCCAACAAGCTGCTGCGGCTAGAGGATGACGGCACACTGCTCTACACCATGCGGTAATTCGAAGGGGAGGGGATCTAAGACCGGGCAGGGTCCAGTGACCTGAGCCCATGGACACTCAGTGGACACGCAGGGATATTGAGCCAGGCAGGAAAATCTCATCTGTTTTACCTAGGCCGGATTGGATTTGGGGATTCCTTAGTGGGGTTGGGTACAAATGGTAGCATATTTGTGGATGGTAGTATCGTTTTGGCTTTTGACCTGCTTTTGCTATTGGGGGTTTTTCTCTGGGCTACAATCGGGGATCTGTAGCTTTTATTTATAGTTGTTTAGTTCAAGATCAAGAACATCTTCGGAGTTGAATCCTTGCTAATACAATATATGGACATTTTATTTTAGAATTTTTTTTTTAGGAGAAATCCTAAAAGTTGCATTCTGGAATGTTTTGAAAATTTACAAGCCTACTTATCACATGCTTTAATAATATTTCATTGCTGAGGTTAACTTTTGATATCTTTACTTTAAATGATCATCAATCATCTTTTATTCTGAATTAATTATTTCCTCTGAGTGAATCATTGCATTGACTGGTGGAAATATATCTTCCACAGTTTTTTGAAGTTTCTATGACCCTACAGAGGTCATAAAATATTAAAATCTGAACAAACAAAAAATATAATATTAAATAAAATATTAACATCTGAACAAACAAAAATGCAATACAATAATGGCAAGTATCTATACATACTTAATGTATATATGTTAAGCTGATATTATTGGAATTTGCCCCCTTATTTTAAAATTCTTTACAAAATAGTTATTCTGAAAATAAACTATGTTGAAAAGAAGGAATGTTAGTGGAAAATAATGTTGAGACTGTCATCTTTGGAAGCCATGTCTGAACACTTGGTAAATGTTCCAAACATGTGACAAAGGAGGGGACTCTACTTCTAACAGCCTGGTGTACAACGTGGACGAGTGGTCCTGTGGCATATCAATGCACTGGGCTTATGCATTTATATGCACTTTGCCTGTGGATGGAGACATGAGCAGGGAGTCCCGGGTTCCTTGGGCAGTGTCCTTCTAATGTGGAAACAGAGTGGAATGGCAGGAATAGTCGAGGGGTTGAAAGGAAGCCCTTGTTAATTGCCATTTACTGAATTATGACTCAGGGCGACCCTGTCTGTGCAGAGAAGAACTACATGGTATTGTTTTCAAGACTGACATTTTTCAAGAAGTTCAGAAGGCCTGTCTTCCAAAGTGCCTCTTGTTGGGTTCTACTGTCAAATTTAGGCTAGTAGTTGAGCACGTAAGCATTTATACTACCAAAGGGTAGCTAGAGATGTGAATAAAATGTTCAGTTTGTGGGCAAAGATCAGAGTAGAGACAGGGCTCTTAGTCCCAAAATTGTATCAGAGAACTGCACGGGGTTAGTAGTAATAATCAAATGCTGTTATGATAAGGAAACCTGGGAGCCTATCTTGTGACTATTTTTGTTCATAGATTAAAATTATCTCCTGTTTCCATCACGTTATTCTCCTTGAATAGCACCTGGTCCCTAGTCCTATGAAACTTAGTTCCAAAGTCTTAATATATATCCTAAAACATAAAGCTCCCCTTTTCGAGGATAATGGTATGTTCTCTATCACCTGATACATTAATGTTTAAATTGTGAGTGTGGCCTGTTGTTTTACACTGAGAGAGACAGGTCAGACGTCTCTGAGGCTCTGTACCAGGCACCTTCACCAGCAGCCCTGCTGGCTTGGTGACACTCTCACCGTTAATGAAAACAGTGCAATTGGAGGCATGAGGAAAATGTCAGATCCCACCGCTAGGAAGAAGAGCGACAGCAACTTGAGCTTGGAGTGAGCATGTTTAGTCCATCACCACATTTGCAAATGTAAGGGAGATAGTACTACTAGACTTTAAAAGCAGCCATTGGATTACAAACAAGTTAGGTTCCTGTCCGTTGAATTTGCATTTCAGTTGGAACAATCAAGTGTGTTTGTCCTCTTGTTGGTAGGTGCCCTTGAACTGGACACCAGAATGAAACACTGCCTGATCCTGTATAATTCTCACACTTGTTATCCTTAAGTTCATTGTTGCAGTCACAGCATCTGTTTATCTCATTGAGGGCCTTCTTCTTTCTCGCCGATGCTGTTTACCGAACACAGTTCCTTGTTCCAGGGACTGGTCTTTCTTGGCGACGTGTCCAATTCTGTGAGCAAAATCTTGCCATGCTCACTTCTAAGGAACATGATGGCTGTATTTCTTCCAAAACAGATCTGTTCGCTCTTCTGGCAGTCCATGATACTGTCAATCTATATATTTTTGCTAACACTACAATTCAAATGTATCCATTCCTCTTCTGTCCTCCCTATTCAATGTCCAACTTTCACATCCATATGAAGCCATAGAAAATACCATGGTTTGGGCCCAGTGTACCTTAGTTCTCAAAGCAATATCTTTGCTTTTCAAAGCTTAAGAGGTCTTGTGCTTTACCCAAAGTGATATATCCTTTGAGCTCTTGACTGCCAATGCTATGAGAATTGATTGTGGATCCAAGCAAGACAGCATCATTGACAACTTCAACTCCTTCTCCATTATCACAATTTTACCTTTTGATCTGGTGGTGAGGATTTTGGTCTTCTTTACATTGTATTGTAATCAATACTGAAGGCGTCAATCCTGGATTTCTATTAGCAAAATTCCTTGGCTGAATTATTTCCCTTGTTACATGTTGTTTTCTGAATCCAGTTCTGAGTCTCTGGCAGCTCCCTCTCAGTGTAGGTACAACAATTGTTGGATGATCTTTTTAAGCACAATTTTACATGCATTTGATATCAATAATATTTTTCTATAGTTTGAGCATTCTGATGGCTCACCTTTCTTTGGAATGGGTACAAATAGGAATCTCTTCCAGTTGCAAGGTAGTCGAGAGGCGCCAGAGACCAAATCAGTCGAATTAGAGTAAACAGGCTTTTTGGGGGACAAAAACCCAGCCTGGGCGAAGTCCTATGGTCCACACTGTCCAGGCCGAGGGAGTCACGCCCCAGGCTACAGGAGTGGTGTTTATATTGCTGGGAAACATGCGATTGGGCTGCCTTGAGTCCATATAAGGTAAAGTAGTCAGGGTTTGGGAGATATAGGTATGTCTGGGTTTTTGGAATGTAAGATGTATTCCTGCCGGGTGCAGAGCGGCAGGCCGAGAACAAAGTGGACACTGAGCCAAACGGGCCATGCCGGGTGTAGGCACTGAGCCAAATGGGCCATGCCAGGTGAAGAGCGGTGGGTACAGAATAAAGCAGTCCATTAGCCAGCTCTGGTCAGCTCCACAGGTGTGTATGTGGGAGATTCAAGGTCACTTGCTGCTAGAAGCCTGCTTGGTATACACCAGTCAATTGGCCAAGTAGCTGTCTTCCAAATGTCCTGGAATAGACCATTGAGGGCTGCCAGTGCTTCATCAGGTTTGAAAACATTTCCATTGGTATTTCTTCAATTCCAGGAGCCTCCATGACAGTGAATTATTTCCGTCTTTTGATGCTTCCTGCATCATTCAATTTTACAACTCAAGGCTTGAACTTTTTCTTGAGTTCTATTGGTTTAAGATATGCTGAGCGTGTTCTTCGTTTTTGGTCTATAACTCTATCTTTGTACATTTCATTGCACTTTTTTACTTTGTCTTCTTGAGCTGCCCTTTGAAATTTTCTATTCAGCTTGTTGAGATCATAATTTCTTGTATTTTCCTTACCTGCTCTATAATTAAGAACAAGTTTCAGAGTTTCTCCTGACATCCACTTTGATCCTTTCTCTCTTTCCTGTCATGTTAATGACCTTTTGCTTTCTTCATGAATGATCTTCTTCATGTCCTCCCAAAGCTCCTCAGACTTTCTGTCATTAATAGTCAATGCATCAAATTTGTTCTTGAGTTCTCAAAATTCAGGTGAAATAGACTCAATTTTGCTCATATGAACCTGTTTTGATTTTCTTCAGCTTTGAGCTGAAATTGCGTAGGACCAATTGCTGCTCTGTTCCAGTCAGCCCTTAGCCTGATTTTAGCTCCTGATATTGAGTTACTTCATCATCTCTTCCCAAGCATGCAGCCATTTTGGTTTCTGTGTATTCCACCTGGAAAAGTCCATGTGTATAGTCCCCATCCGTGCTTTTGAAAAAAAAAGCATTTTCTGTGAACGTTATTGGTGCTGCAAAATTCTATCATCTGCTCTCTAGCTTTGTTTCTATCACCAAGACCATGTTTTCCAATGACTCCTCATCCTTTTTATTTTTACCTTTTGCATTCCAGTCACCCATAACTACCTAGATTGTATGCTTAATCAGTTTTAGCCTGAAGATGTTGATAGAATTCTTCAATTTCTTCATCACTAGCTTTCCTGGTTGGCACATGAATTTGACTAAAAATTGTACTGGTTGAAATCCTATTAGAGACAGCATTGTATGTTAAGATAGATCTGTAGCCATCCATTCCTCTCAATTGTTTTATTCCCCAGATAGCAAACCAAATAATTTTCTGTTTCTAAATAGCCAATAACAAGTTTATTTCAGCAAACACAGGCCTGGGATATCGATCTTTATGCATCCCATTTTCATTTTTGAGGACTTCCTCTTTACTTGATTCATCCTTCATACACTCTAATTTCTGATGACTAGATTTTTGCAGTTCTTTCGTGTTACCTTGAATTGTGCCCTGTCAGCAAATGAAGATCTGACGGCCTCACTCCCACAGGACTTGCTTCTTGAATCTCTATGGTTGGCTCGGCTTTGAGAATGCAGCTCACCATCAATCACATTTTGCTGCTTTCCGGCCCAAGGGGCCTATCCTCAGGCACCGTCTCTGACAATGTTCTCTTTTCCTTCATTAAGCCTTCAGTTTCTGCCAATATTTCCATGCTGTGCATAAGGTTTTCATCAGCTACTTCCTCTGAAATGGATAGCCAATTCTTTCTTCTCAGTCTATTCTTAGTTTAGAAATTCTGCTGAAATTGTTTCACTTTGGATGATACTGCTGGAATTTGAAACACCAGTGATATAACTGCCAGCATCACATGCAAACCACCCCAGGATGACAAACAGATAAACAAATTGAATTGTATATGTTAATTGTAACTCAATTTTAAAAAATGAATGCTATTGAAGGAAGAAATCCAAGCTGCCTTGAAGGCATTAGTAAAAAGCAAGGCTCCAGGAATCGACACAAAAGCAATGACTACATGTCAACACGCTAATGGATCACTGGTAGTAAACACCAGTCTGCGCCAAGAACTCTGGAAGACCTGTACTCGGTGGATCGTATTAGTGCTGTCACAGCTTTGCCCCCTCTAACATCAGTCGACTCAAAGGAAATGTAGTAATTATTAAACCATATCATACACAAGAAAAGTTCTGTGAACGGTAACTCAAAAAGCCTAAGCAGCTGTACATTGAGAGTGAGTTACTAGAGCTTCAAGTTGAATTCAGTAGATGTTATGGAACAAGGGGTGCCATTGCTGATTTCAAATACATCTTTGTCAAAAGCAGAGAAGAAGAAGAAAAATCAGAAGAAATGCCTTTTTATGTTTTACTGACTATAAAAGACATTTAACTTGATTGTAACAAATTATGGATGCGGTTATGAAGAATGGGGGTTTCTCCCAGGGCGGCTATATTCAGCAAAAGATAGCGTTGTTTGGACAGCGCAAGGTAACACTGAGTGGCATCCAAACTGAAAAGCTGTTCATCGGTTGTATCCTTTTACCGCATTTATTCAATTTGCATGCTCAGCAAATAATCTAAGACGCTGGACAGTGTGCAGAAGAGTCGGCGACAGAATTAGAGGAAGACTCATTAACAAAGTGTGGTATAGAGATGACATAACCCTGCTTGTGAAAGCCACGAAGGTTAGAAGCATTTACTGATGAAAAGCAAACACTACAAACCTCAATATGATTACAACTCAGTGGAAAGTAAACACAAATCCCCACACCTGGACCAATAAACAGCATCATGATAAACGAAGGAAAGGAGGCAATGTGGAACATTTCATTTATTTTATTTTTAAAACTTTTTTGTGAATTCGGTGAGATTTTACAGAGCAGATCATCAGTTTTCCATTCGATAATTCATACGCATTTGTTTCAACTCATTCCTGGCAAGCTCTTCTGTGTCACTTAACATTTTCCTTGTGTTTCCTGTTGTCATTCCTTCTTTTTTCTTAATCCTCTGGACTTTGACCTTAGGTAAATTCTGCCCTTTTTAATTTTAATTGTTTGATTATTCTAACATAGGGGTCACTACCCGAAGGGAGATTATGGTCTATAGTATTGGGGGTGCCACGTCTTTATCTGCATAGTGTGATTTGGAGCTTTGTTCCACATTATCTCTCAAACACTTTACAGGATCTTCTAATTTGATTATTTTCAGAGCAGTTTGTACTTGTAGCTGAGCACCATGTGGTTTTCCTGGTTTCAGGTTGTGGAAACGGATGTTTTGCTGCGTATCTGTGCATTGAATGAATTGTTTTCATGTGTCTTTTGATTTCCATTACTCTTTTTTTCCTCTGATCAGGTAGAGACCAATAGTTGCCATTCTCCAAAGTAGAATGTACAACATTGTCTTTGTGGACTCTGTTATGCCAACTGCCCTTGGTGTCCCTCAAGATCATGGTCCTTAGGCCCCAATTCCAGCTCCTTACTCCTTTGAGATGTTTGGTCATGGCTAAAAAGTTTTCACAACTTTACTCTGGTGACACACATTAGGCTGCCAATTGCAAGGTCAACGGTTCTACCCTATAGGCTGCTCTTAGGGCAAAAAAAAAAAAAGAGACTTTGTTCCCATAACAATTTTCAGCCTTGGAAACCATAGAGGATGTTCTGCTTTGTCTTATAGCGTCACTATGAATTGTAATCAACTTAATGGCAGTATTTTGTTTGGTCTCCTGTGTGCTCCATCCCATTCATGGATATATTTGGCACAAAGGTGAATCCTTTGTCACATCTCTATATATCTGTAGGTATACTGACACTCTCCCTGTTCACATCTCTTCATCCTCAGTGTTTATCAACCCACTTACTCATAAAAACACTCATTGCCATGGAGTGGACACCAGCTCAAATCAATCACTACAATTGCAAGATTGTGTAGATGATACTATATGCCTCTGTTGCTTCAAGAGTCTCATTTTCATTGGATATGAAATGGGTGCTTATGAGAGCAGCAGTCAGAAAAATCACATGACATATTGCCTTGGTGTGGTCTGCTGAAAAAGGCCTCTTTTAAGTTAACTACCAAAGATAACACTTTGAGGATTAAAGTGGTCCTGACGCACGCCATGGTGTTTTACATCATCTCGTATACAAGTGACAATGAATAAGGAAGACAGGGGAATAATTGATACATTTGAATTATGGTGTTGGTGAAGGATACTGAAAATACCATACACTGCCAGAAGGACAAACAACTGTATCTAGGAGGAAGTATAGGCAAAATGCAACATAGAAATGAGGATGGTAAAACTTCATGTCCACACATGTCTCATACTTTGGACATGTTATCAGGAGAGACAAGTCCCTTTGAGAGAAATTCATGTATGATAAAACAGAGGGCTAGAAAAAGAGGAAGACCTTGAAAGATGGATTGGTAGAGTAGCTACTACGAACTCAAGCATACCAAAAGACTTGAGGACCTTGTCAAACCGGGCAGGGTTTCATTCTGTGTCCATGGAGTAGCTATGAACTGGAGCTGACATTACCTAGAAACAAGAACAATATGTCTGTGTAGAGTAAGATAAGAACAAACAGTTGGGAATGTTGGCAGTTTCACCATTGTGAGGGCTGGAGTCTGCTGAGCTACATCCAATGCTAGACAAGCAGTGTATTGAATAACACTCTCCACTGGATCTGTTCTGCACAATATATCCACCTGAATGGTTTTTAGTTTGAATAAAAGGCATATTTTTATTTATGTTCCATTTAGATTGTCATGATTAGCAAATATACTACTTTGCATTGAAAAACATAAGCTAAAGCCAAAAAGCATATGGAATTGAATTATAGGAAAAAGTAGAAGTCTGATTCTGTAATTTAGAAGTATCGAGCCTTTTGCCATTTCAATTTAACTTTGTCTAAAAACAAACGGATTGCCCTCAAGTCAATTTCAGATCATAGTAACTATGCCAGGTTTCTAAGACTGTAAATCTTTACTTCAGCAGATAGTTTCGTTTTTCGCCCATGAAGTAGGTAGTGATTTTAAACCACGAATCTTACTGTTAGCAGCCCAACATTTAATCTATAGGCCAACAGGCCTAAACATCTCTAAACTTAAAAGTTTTAGTGTTTTTTCTTTGATTGTAGTATTTCTGAAGGGTCTAATGTGGTATCGCACATGTTTCTTGAATGACCACTGGGGGGCAACATTGTCCCATTTTTTCATAGCAACATAGATGGCAACAGCCACTAAATGAATGATTTATTGAAGAATTGATAGGTGATTGAAAGGTAGGTAAGTAGAAAGAAAGTACCTCATTTATCAACTATCTCGTGATCTGATGTTACACTTTATGACAACTTTGAAAATAATTCTCAGATGGTGCCTCCAATAGTCTGGGCCCTACCTGGGGACATGACAGCCCAGGTCACCCTAAACAATATACTGAAACCTCTTCCATAAGCAGACAACATATTGGAATGGTGGCCAACCATCTGAAGAATCACAGTTTGCTTGTTTATGTAATCTATGTCTGGCATTTCAGGGTTTGAGGAAGAGGGAGGTCATAAGAGGTCTGAAAGTATGTGGGAGACCTGTGGAGAGAGAGGGAAGGAGGCATGGGGTAAGGGGGTTACATGAGACTTTAGGGTTGGTATGGGTGGAGAAAAAGTGGTGTCATTGCCAATGGTAGGGAATGGGAAGGTACAGACAACAGGCAACAGCTGACCACCCTTCCCACACACTCCAGAGCAGTAGGAGGGCATGTTGGGAGAGGGAAGCTCACCATACCATGTAAACTTTGATAGTCATTGGGACTCTACTGATAAGTGGTTAGTGATAGGGTGGAGGTAGGGGATGGCGCACTAGTACCAACAATTTCACCTTACAATTTAATCTTTGGGACCTAACCATGCCAATAAGAGGAATATCTGGTAGGGCTTAAAAATTCATAGAATTTCTCTATACTACTGGCTAAATTAATTATTCTATCATTTGAATGACTTTGTGCCCTGTGGGGATGATTTATAGCAGTGGTTCTCAACCTTTCTAATGCCATGACCCTTTAATACAGTTCATCATGTTGTGGTGCCCCAAAATCATAAAATTATCTTTGTTGCTATTTCATCACTGTAATTTTGTTACTGTCATGAATTGGGTGACCCGTGTAAAAGGGTCATTCGACCCCCCAAAGGGGTCATGACCCACAAGTTGAGAACCATTGATATTCTCCAATAAAATGATAGTGATGTCTCTAAAGAGAACTAGGAACATAAATACACCCAAAGTAAATTAATGGACTTTGAGCTCACACTTAATTGTAGCCCTAATCTAAGAACAATTAGTTCTGTTGAAGTGTCTCTACCCACTGTGGCCCTAATCAATACCTGCCTTCATGAAGTGATCTATACTATAGCAATGTATGGTGATGAAATCAGATGTTGCCTGCCTATCAGAAATAATCATCTCTGGAGTTTTAAAGATACGTTATAAAACAAGCAGCCATCTAACTGAGACGTCAGCTAAGTTCACATGGAGGAAGCACACCAGTCTTGTGATCACATGATTGTAAATAATACAATCTGAGAATGGAAGAGGAAAGGGTATTAGAACTTAAATTGTGAACACCTGGTTTGCGGAAGGTTATAGAAGACAGTGGAAGTCAAGATCCATTTGTTAGGTCCCTACATGGGTTAAGCTCCCCGTGAATCCCCTATGACATTGGACAGAGATGTGACTCGCTTTAATATCAGGGTGCAGTGTAAAGTAGATTGTGGTAGAGGTAGTTAGGTTAAAATGTAACACCCTTTCATTTCATCTCCCTGTTGACCAACTTTAAATTTGTTTCAGTTTTTAATGCTTTCTGCTTTGTTCTCTTGAGGTATTTTTCCCTCTGGTTTGTCATTGTTGTTGGCATTTGGGTGTGTGTTTCTATATAGGAAATCCAAGATAGGTCAATCTGTAGAGACAGTAACTGGGTTAATAATTAATTAGGAGCATGGCAGGTGAGGTTGGGGGTAAATGGGAAGCTAACAAAAATGTGTATGAAAAAGAACAAAATCTTCTAAAATTAATTATGGGATTGATAGCACAATTCTTCTTAATTTGATCAACCTATTGAATTATATGATATGTGAAACATATGTCAATAAAACTTTTTTAATTGATAGAATTCTATTACATTTCAATTAGTTTCCATGAAGTTTTTGAAATAGCTTCTCATATAATAGATATTGTGTGTATTTGAATATTTATACACATATATTTTCATACATACCAGTGTCTAGTTAAAAACTTATTTCATGACAATGGCCGATATGTTGGTAAAGATTGAAATTCTAAGGGAACATTTATTTTATATCAGAAAGGAAAATTTGATTCAAAATTTGAATAAAAAAGAGAGAAAACCACAAAGCATAGGATAGTTATGATAAGACCAAGACCAAAGAAAACTAGTATTCATATTTCAGTATATATGAAGGGAGTTCAAAGAGATCACAGAGAATTTCCGTTACTTTTACTTCCATTCTGGAAGAAACCAATTTTGAACTCTTCAACACACAGAGAAGACCATTATCCTTCTCAAATGGGGCATCTCGGCAAAGGTTTTTCTCAGGCCATGACCATATAGAAACTACTGCACACTCTTATACCAGGGAAAAAGAAGCAATGCCTTGCCCATGCGCGTGTCCTGACTTCCTTCTCCAGCTGCCCGCCCAGGTTGTGTGTGGCCTGTGTGGAAATAAGCCACCTGGAAATCAAGGGCCCCTTTTGAATGAGGTCGGAGTCATCCCTATTGACCTGCTGTAACTGTGCAGGCAGAGCAGCCAGGCTAAGGAATTTAAAGGGAATTCCCCGGCAGCTGCTGCTGGGGGCTCAGTTTAGGTCCTAGCCCTTCTTCACACAGACCCACATGTTGGTGCATGTCTGAAGTGAAATAACCACTTTACTTTGTCTGCTGATATGTTTTTCAAAAAATTCTGTGGCTTTCACTATGACTGAGATGCTTCGGAAATGTAAATTCATCTAATCTGTATAAAATCCTGAGTATGATCCTTTTCTCAGCAAATGTCCCTTTCATATACAAGGCAGTGGACGAAGGTAAACACTAATCCACACCACCTATTCTACATATACAAGTCAATGTCCAAATTATCTTGCCTATATTTATATTAATAGAAGAATCTCTAAGAAACAAGTGTAACTGAAGTGATGTACTCAATCAGCCAGCATAATAAAATCCCCACAAGGTGGCGCTACATCTCTTATATTTAGGAGGGAAAAGCCAGAGAAGACTGTTGGAGTGCCTCACAGCTGTAAACAGTCATTTCACTGAGACACTCTAAGGTGTCTCTGCATTCCAGGAGGCTGGCCTATGCAGAGATGTCAGTAGGCCTCTGGGGCTTGTGGTTTCTGCAAACCTCTGAGTTGAAAAGTCCTTCGGTAGTACAAACACCTTGTCAGAATACAACCAGCCAGATCTAACACAATTACTATCAGCACCCAAAAGGCTGCTAGATAGTTCCCTCATGAGTAGAAAAATGAATAGCCAGGTCTGTATATTGAAAAGACAATCCTTGACATTGACTAACTCATTTCCTGTGTTCTCTACTTGTGCTCTGTGTTTAAGATAGTACCAGTAGGAATTGTGGTCTCACAGATTTCTGCATCTCACCTATTGGTGCCAGAGAAAGAAAAAGTAGTAGAATTCTCCCGTATCTGGAGCCTCTCCAGGATAGCCTCTAATCATGAGTGTTTTGGGTTTTTTTTTCTTCTTCCTATAATCTATTGTATACTTTCTAACACAATGGCCACTCAACACATGTACACATACGGCAATTTAGGTTTAAATTACTTAAAGTTCAATAAAATAAAAATTCACATCCTCACTTTTATCAGTTATAATATAAGTGGTCGGTGGTCGTACATTTGTACCACTACAGGGAGCTGTACTGGAATGCTAACTTGATTCTAAGAGAGCTAACACTCTTTCTTAAGCGATTCATTGTCCTCAAAAGAAAGCAGGGGTTGTGTGGGTTGCTTTGCAGAACCCACTGTTCCAGTACTACGCAGCTGCTTTTCTAGCATCAAACATGGGAAATCGTGGCAGCCAGAGAACTGTAAACAGCCTCAGATTCTGGAGGAAAATAAAACATTCATTGTACAATATTCTGGTGAGAATTTTCTTCTAAAATATTTTTAAACTCTATATTAGTAGACACCTGGTAATAGGGATAGAAACACTAGTAAACAAGAGTATGGGAAATATTATCCATCAATTGGCATGATAGCGCAGAGAAAGAAGAGAACATTTGAGAGAATAGGAAGGTCCCTTTATGCGAGCATGGGATCAAGGTATCAGGAAAGATTTCTCTAAGTGAGTCACTCTGCATCTACGGCTGAAGGAAGAGGCTACATAGCCAGGTAAGAGTTGGAGAGGACATCAGGAGCTCAGCATTTAAGACACTATTGAAGTGTACTGGTGAGCTGAGAAGCAGCCTGAGAGGAAAGGGAAACCACTGCCTGTTGGCCTTATATGGTTTGGGGGCTTTGTCTTACGGATTATGTTAGGCAGGGTTCTCAAAGAAACAAAACCAGGACACTTATGATTATAGATATGAAGATAGGTTTATATAACACAAAGGAATATAACAGATAATTAGTCCACACAGCAGTACAGAGGGCTCTGTTTAACTCACTTCTGTGGAAGATTTAATATACTGGAATTCCTTCAACTCATGAGGGCTGCTGGGTCCAATGTCTAGGAAGAAGACAGCTGAGTTTTCCCTTGGGTAATGCAGGCAGAGTCTGCCCACAGGCAGCACATAGGGCAGGTTACCAACAGTGAGCAGCTCAGAAGCTTAGGGAAGCAGGCCTGGATGGGATATCGAACTCAAGGAATGCAAGATGACAGGATCCACCAGCCTTGAGCTTAAGCGATGTGCACACCAACAGCGTGGCAAAACAGGTCTCAAAAGAACCTCAAGCTCTAGCAATATGATCCACAGGTGGTTGTCCCACGGGTAGTGTAGCTCACAAGTTGAGGCAGAGAACTAGTTAAAGCAGCCGCACACTGGCCCAATCGATCACCAGACAGCAAGAGAGAGGGGTGGGCCTTGCCCATTTATCTCTTTGCCCTTCAGTCAAACTGTGACCTGATTAATTCCATATGTTCCTATTGGCCAGGTTGGCACAAAAAACCCTACCTATCACAAGGGTATACTGGGGAGCCATGAAAGGGATTTAAACATAGGAGTCTGCTGTCTCTTATGCACTTCGTCCATCACTTACTATCTTTGAAGTATCTGGAAATCTCAAGTGGGATCAAAGAGCTATTAGTGGTGAATGCCAGACCGAGATGAAGGTGGCTCTCCTCGAGGCAGAAACAAAGAAATGGAAAGAAAGTGACAGGCTCAGTAGTATTTGGAGGCAAAAAGGACAGGGTATGCATATAGAATTAAAATGGGACAAAGTATGGGAAATGTCAAGAATAATCCCTTAGGTTTCTCTTACATAAGTTGTCCTGACCCCTAAAACCACTGTTTGAAGGTGAAGATAAAAACTGCTAGGTATTTTTCAATCCCTGATCATTTGAATAAAATTCTCTAGCACAGGCAAACATGCCATCACATTATGTATGTTGCCAATGACTCAACTAAAAGACATTATCTCCCCCCTTTGCTTGGTCTGCCTATGAAGAGGGAACAGTGCAGATTTTCAGGGCCCAGAGGGGCTTTTCAGCAGAGGCTTGTACATTAAATGCATCCAGAGGGCTCCACTAACTTCCTGAGATCCAAGAGTCACATGCTGCTCCATATTGTTGTTAGGTGCCACGCGTTGGTTCCACCTCATGGCAACCCTATGGACAATAGAATGAAATACTCCTTCGTGCTAGACCATCTTCATGAACAATTGTTCTTCTGTTTGAGCCCACGTTGCAGCCACTCTGTCAGTCTGTATTATTGGAGTCCTTCCTCTTTTTCACTGCTCTTTACCAAGCACAATGCCCTTCTCTAGGGACTGGTCTCTCCTGATAACATGTTCAAAGAACAAGAGACAAACTCTTTCCATCCTTGCTTTTCAGGAACATATGGTTGTACTTCCCCAGCACAGGCTTCAATCTATTGGTCCAGTTGTGTAAATTTTTGTTTTCTTTAGATCGTGTTGTAATTCATTGTTGTAATCCCCTGAGCTGCTCCCTCTAGAGAACAAGAAATTTCTAATATTTGTGGAACTCGTCATTCAAGAGTGTTATTATCCTTCAGTGTGGTCTCCCTTTTGCTAAGGTCAAAAGGGAGATCAAATAAGGTATTAAATTTTGACCTAACTTTAGCAAATTAATCTTTACAATGCTCTCTGTCTGATAACTATGGCCAGAGGGAATTCACTGGAGGTTTAATCTATGTGGGGTTTAATCTATATGCAAATGGATTTTAGGCTTTCAGTTTTTTGCATAGGCTTCTGCAAACCAGATTTTCACAATTTAAACTCTGATTCCATTCCCTCCTTCAGATTTGGATTATATTACATATAATCCTTGGATCATATAGCATAGTTTGCTTCTACCATGTGGATTTAGTTGATGCCTCACTTAGATGGCTGCTTATTTGAAGACAATTCTTTAAGATCCCAGACACTATTCTTTCCGATAGCTGGGCAGCATCAAGTGTCTTCACCACTTTTTGCTATAGCACCTTTATTTAAGTGATCTCTTCATGAGGGCAAACATTAAGCAGGGACATGTCATATGAACCAATTTTTCTTATTTTGGTGCTAGAGTTAAGCGTGACTCCCAAATCCACTCATCTATCTATGGTTTGTATATGTCTCTGGTTCACCTTAGAGACATCATTATCATTTTATGTTAGAGAACATTATCTGTCATTTTCCTAGGGCGTAATGTAATTCTATTCACAGTGTCCTTCCTTAATTTAGCCAAGGGAGTAGAATCTAAAACACAGTTGAGCCAAGGAAAGTATACATTGTGTTAGTCCAGGTAAACAAGAAAAACAAATCCAGGAGACTTATGTGAGTATAAGAAATAACTTTATATACAACAGCAATTGAATATTGATAAAACATCGCACCAAGTCCATAAATCTGATATTAGCCCATATATCTGATATCAAGCTATGAAGTACCCTTCAGACTCATGAAGCACATGCAATGACGCCAAATGCAGGACGATCACAGACCAGTGGGTGGAAAGTCTTGTGGAGCTAGTGATGGTGTAAGCATTTCAGCAAAGGCAGGGTCTCTACGTATTCCTCCAGCTCAGGGCATTAGCTCTATGTGTCTTGTCAGCTGGACTGTCTCCCAGGGATTGTCTGTGTCCTACCTTCAGCAAGCTATTTATCTCCTTAGCACCTCTGAATGAGGTCATCAAGCTGTGACCTGATAGACAGGCTAAACTCCAATCCTTCACTCTTAAGTCTCAAAGTGACAACAGATTATGTAACTAATACATACATGTATAGGTCAGATACCAAAACCAAATCAAATTCAAAGCCATTGAGTCAGTGCTGACTCATAGTGACCCATATGGGTTTCTGAGACTGTAACTGTTTACAGGAGTAGAACACCCAGTCTCTCTGGTGGAGCTACTGGTAGTTTTAAATTGCTGCCCATGAAGATTGCACCCCAACTTGTAACCACTACACTACCAGGGCTCCTATGGGCTAGATAAGAACCATAAACATGTATTATCAACTTGTACAGATAAAACTTTTAAGTGTCTGGACACTATTTACACCAACAACAGGGGTGTGATAATACCAAACATTCATATTATGAATGCATATCATAATAAAGCAAGGAGGGCATAACATTTTAAGTATACTGTAGTTCTGATCCACTATTTATTTGACATCCTTAGGGCAAGAGACCTGAACCAAAGTCCAATGACTACCAGGTCTATGCCCGCACCCACATCTCTTGCTGGCTGGAGGCTGTTCCTTCCCGTTTTCCTACCAATAAGATATCTCATTGTTGATTTGCATTTCCCAGGTGGCGATTGAACAAGTACATTTCCCCGTATATTTTAGTACTTAAGTATCATTGTTTGTGAATTGTCTATTCACGTCATTTGCCCACCTTTTAAGTGGGTTATTATTATTACTTTGTCCTATTGAAGTATTGCAGAATTCTATAGATTCTAGAAATTAGGCCTTTGTTCATTATTTCAATGCTAAAGATTTTTTCCCAATCCACAGGCTTCCATTTTACTCTTTTGATGAAGTCTTTTGATGTACATAAGTGCTTTATTTTAATATGTCCCAGTAATCTATTTTGCCATCCACTATGAGTGCTTCCTTTGTTATGACTGGTTGTCCTTGTAATACCCTGCAATAGGGCCCTTGTCCTGATAGCTTTAGCAGTTACATTTACTTTAATGTATTGTGGTCATTGGCTGAAAAGGACCAGCACTTGTCTGTAGGTGGATTCATTTATTTCAGAGTTTTCTATCCTGATACAAAGATCTATGGATCTATCGCTATAGTATCAGGGTGCTTTGAATATTGTGGGTGCGTAATAGGTTTTGAAGTGGGGTAGCACAAGACTTCCTACTCTGTTCTTCTTATTGAGAAGTTATTTGGTTATCTTGAGCCTCTTTCCTCTCTCTATAAAGTTGGTCATAATTTTTTCCATTTCATTAAAGAACGACATTGGGATTTGGATTGGAGTTATTTTGTATTTGTAGATTGCTTTAAATACTATTGATATCTTTACAATATTAAGTCTTCCTATCCATGAATACGGATGTATTTCCATTTGTGTAGGTCTCTACTGATTTCTTTTTAATGCTCTGTAGTATTCTTTGTAAAGGTCCTTGGTTCTTCTGGTTAGGTTTATTCTTAGGTACTTCATCTTTTGTGTGGCTACTGCCAATGCTGTTTTTTTCTTGAAGTTGTTTTTTTTTTTCAGAGCTCTCTTCTCCAGTATTCAGGAGTCTGATTGGTGTCTTCTTGTTATCCTTGTATCCTGCGACTTCATTAAATCCCTCAACTTTTTTCCAACAGTCTTTTTGTAGAGACCTTAGGTTCTCACTATATAAAATCATCTGCAAATAGTGAAAGTTTCACTTTGTTTTTGCCAAATTATATTCCTTTTATTTCTTTTTGATATCTAGTGATTCTAGCTAAGATTGCTAGCAAAATGTTGAATAAGAGTGATAATAGGGGGTATCCTTGTCTAGTTCTCATTTTCTGGGGGAATGTTTTTGTTTTTTTTCCACTGAGTATGAGATTGGCTTCTTAATTTTTCTTTTTGGCATTTGACCTTTAATATATTGAGGAATTTCTTTTCCATTTATTTTTTTAATTCAATTTACTGGGGCACCCACAATTCTTATCACAATCCATATATCCATCCATTGTGTCAAGCACATTTATACATTTGTTGCCATCATATTCTCAAAACATTTTCTTTTTTCTTGAGCCCTTAATATCAGCTCCTCATTTCCGCCCTCCCGCTCCACTCCACCCCACCCTATGAACCCTTGATAATTTAGGAATTACCGTATATACTCAAATATAAGCTGACCTGAGTATAAGCCAAGGTACCTACTCATTACCTGGGAAACCAGAAAAACTGATTGACTCGCGTATGAGCCTACGGTAGAAAATGCAGAAGCTATTGGTGGGTTTCAATAATCAAAATAAATTAAAATAAAATTTTGAAAAATTGAGACATCAGTGGGGTAATGTAGGTAAATATTTATTTTAAATAAAAACATAAATAAAAATCATTTAACATTAGTAAACCAGCACAGTAAGTGGAAAATAGGTCCAACAAAAACAAGGTATCAACAATGATACCTTAAGAGTACTATTCCCTGAGCTCAATCAGCAACCAAGCTAAAATGTAAAGAGTTCAAAATCCTTCAAAACTGGATTCCTCATCATCATCCATATCCCAAATGCAGCGCTTCACCTGGTGTGAGATCATCATAGACGCTGTCCTCACTGAGATGCCGTCATCACCATCACTGCTGTCATTTTCATACAAAGCGCAGTCTTCACTGCTACCCATAGCATTACTAATACCACATTTCTGGAAGGCACTTCGCACCATGTCTTCTGGAATGTCTTCCCATGCATCTCGAACCCACTTTGCTATTAATTCTGTTAGGCTTCATGAAATTTCCTCCTTTTGTTAGTCAGGCTTGACTAGATGACATCCATTCATGGCACATCCTTCGCACACGGTCTTTAAAAGGCTTATTCAAAGATACATCCAGAGGCTGCAGTACAGATGTAAGCCCACCTGGAATAATGGCTAAAGTAACTTTACTAGATTTTGCCATTTTTTTTATGTCATCTGATAGGTGGGCTCTGAACATATCCCAAACAGGTAATGATGACTTTTTCTTTAAGGCTGCTCCTGGTCATCGGTTCCAAATTTCTTCCAGCCATTTTTTTGTTCCGTCTTCATCCATCCAGCATTGAACATGTACATGCACAGTAATTCTTGGTGGGAAATTGATCTTTTTAGGCAAGTTCTTTCTTTTAAAAATAAGGACAGGATGCAGCTTAGTTCCATTAGCCAAACATGATAGATCAACTCTAAAGTGTTGTTTTTTTTTCATTCCCTGTGGTTTTGAGAAAAATGGTTTTTTCTCCTAAACTAGCCACAGTTCTGTTATTTGGAAGATCAGAAGTCATGGCAGTTTCATCTATATTCCCAATATCTGCCAGGTCATAAGTATAAATCCTTCTTTGTTTTATAATAAATGACTGGAATGACATATGGTAATTTTTTTCGTCTTGTGGCAATTTCTGAGAAATCTTTGGTCTTTGCTTCAAACCTATTCATGAAGTGGGTACACCATCCTGCCGATGCAGCAAATTTTTCAATGCCTGGTGCTTTATAGTTGTCATCCTTATCCATTTGTAGAGCATGTATGTGGATTCCCATGCGTGTTTGTAGTAACCATTTTGATGACACTCAATAACCCATTTATGCCTTTCACACTCTAGTGCCCCATAAAAAGACATTAAACCACACAAGGTTTTTTAGCTTTTGGAATCTGTTCCAAGTCAGCCTTCATTTTCCACCACTCCCTCACTTGCTTTTCCTCAACACAGAATTCCCTACTTGCAGTACTGTTATTGCTCTCTTCTGCACTTGACACAACCTTCATTTTGAAACCAGACTCACATGACCGGCATTTTTGTTTTGGTTCAAGAGTATCCATTTCTAATAGGATAAATAAACAAGAGTTTGAAAAAAAACTTTCATGATAATGTTACCCCGCCCCTCCACCGTCCCTCCCCTGCCCTGACGTGTTAGCCAGGAGGTGGGGGAGGAGGGAGTCCGTATGGGTGGGGGATGCAGGATGTGAATTAAAACAGAGACCAGAGTGGAGAGATGGAACGCAGCCACAGACACATCCTTACCAGTTGAGCTGCCGGCGTAAGTGAATCACTACGGGTGCTTCTGCGAATTGGAGCCGTCCACATCATAGGACAGCTTTGATTGGTTATATGTGAGTTAACAAACATTTAAAGCCCAGCAGTGTCAGCGGGGCTTTGAATGAACAGCGGAGAAATGGCAATCACCTGCAAGATAATGGGCACTTTTCGGTTACCTCGTGGGGGCCCCAGGGAGATGTTACACCTCACTGGGGTACCACTGACCCACGTATAAGCCGAATCCTAGTTTTTCAGCACATTTTTTTGTGCTGGAAAACTCGGCTTATACGTGAGTATATACGGTATGTCTTTCTGTAAGTAACCATATTAGTAACTCAACATATTTTTTTATCAACTCTTCCATGTGGTCCTTTTGTGAGGGACTGTCCAATTACTTACAGGTAGGTTTTGGATCTCCAATTCATCCATGCTCCTTCATCTCAATTTGATTGCTTGTTTTTGAACTTCTGATACCTATCCCCATCAATACCTCATGATCACACAGGCTGGTGTGCTTCTTCCATTTGGGCTTTGTTGCTTCCCTGCTAGATGGCCACTTGTTCAACTTCAAGTCTGTAAGAGTCCCAGATGTTGTATCTTTTATTAGCCAGTCACCATCCACCTTCTTCACCACATTTGCTTATGCACCCATTTTGTCTTCTGTGATCATGTCAGGAAGGTTAGTATAATACATTACTACAATATTAGAATAAACAATTATTGTACTGAGGTAAGATTTAAATAAGTGTGCATGCATAGACAAATACACCTATTTATATATTTATATATGTATACATATATATAATTTTTACTTTCTTCTTTTTCTTTCCTCCTGCCCAGTATCATGTTTACCCATCACTCACCTCTCAGTAATTCCTCTCAGATAGATTTCAATTGAACAAACATGGCCAAGAACATTACACCCCCCTACTGTCAATTATGGAACTCTTTCTTTTCCCCTGTTCCTGTCAGTTTTGACTCACCACTCACCTCCCCCAATGTCCTCCCCTCCTATCCCCAACCCCCAAAGTTGATCCCTTTGCTGTATTCTTGGAATTGTGTATCCTGCCTATCTTATATAGACACCAAATGAAAAGAAAAGGACCATACACATATTTTCAAGCCTAAATGTTATCCAGACCCAGAGTAGATGGGTATGTCTCTGTTAAATAGTGAGCAGGACCTTGTATAATCCATCAGTCAAATCCCCTTTACTTTCAGTGTTCTGTATCCTGGGACCCGCTTACTTAACAGCACTTACACCCTTCTGTTCCTCAGCATGACCAAGAGGTGTACCTCAGACAAGTCCCCAGTGCTTTTCCTCAGTCAGCGATGAAGTGGTCTACTGCCCCCCCCCCCCTTTCCGGTTACAACTCTAGACTTTCAGTATGGTCCCCTTGTGAATATCCCCCAACCAGTTCAGATGAAGTGTCATGCACTGCCCCCTGAGTCAGAAGTCTACAATTGGAATTCCCCAGGGATTTCATGGTTTTGCTCCCATTGTTGGTCTTTTGTACTCCCCTCTTGGTTTGCCCCCATGTGGGCAGGTCAGACTGGCTGTTCTCCCCAAACTGTCTCTTCAGTGCTGTCCTCTGTAGAGCTATCATCTAGAGAGGGGACATCATGTCTGAGCTGAGGCCACTCCTGCAGTTCTCTCTTTGAACGAGCTGCTCCAAGCAAGAATGTCATCTTCAATGGTTGGCTCACCAGAATGAGGTCTACTTTCTCTCCCCCTTTTCTGTGATTAGTGCATGGTCCTCCATTGCCATCATTTTTACTCCCTCTCCCCTCTGTGGGCCTTAAAGGCATATGAGAGGGAGGGAATCAATCTAGGGAGCAGCATAGCACTGATGAAACACACAACAATCCTCTAGTTCTTTACTATTTCCTCCCCTTACTATTATGGTCTTTGTTTTACCTCATTAATCTTGCTTGACTTGCATATGTTCATCTGTATAATTTAGAACATTTGATACATGAAAGCCAACCCTTCAGAAACAGTAACTGGAGTAATGATTCCCTGAGGGTTGGGGAAGAGAGTGTGGTAGGGGGGGTAGGAGCTGGTAGCAATAATGACTATATAAGCCCGCTTGAGGGGAACAAATAACAGAATTAGAGGTGAAAGGATACATTGGATGGTGTTATATATGTCTGGTTTCTGGTAGGGAGGATGGGATAAAGGGGAGCTGATTTCAAAGAGTTCAAGAAGAAAGAAAATGTTTTGAAATTGGTGGTAGTAATTGTAAAATTATGCTTGATCTAACTGAATTATGGATTATTATAAGATCTGTAAGAGCTTCCAATAAAGTGCTTAAGAAAAATGAAGAAACAAAATAACATTTTTATTTGTTCCCAATCCCTCATAGAATACTTTTTATATTAATGTATGTACTGTCTATTTAATACAATTTTAGTATTCTATAAAACAATACAATATTTTCTACCATGTTTCTTATTTTTTCTCAGTCTTCACTTAAAAGTTTTAAATTTCATATTTCCATTGGTAGAAGTAACAAAGAAATTTTAGTCTGCTTTGACTCATTTTTCCAATTCCAATTTCACATTTGTAAGATGTTTTTTTATCACAGTGCTCCACATCAAGGTTTCAACATACGTATTAGTCTCCTGTCATTGATGTAGCAAACATCCACAAAATTAGTGACTTAAGACAACACAGATTTACAATCTTAAAGTCCAGAATGGGTATTTCAGGACTAACTAAAATTAAGATGTTCTTTGGATTGTGTTCCGTCTGAAGATCATAGATTCCTTGTTTCATAGCTCTGCAGCCCTCTGAACTCTTCTTCTCTCATCATATTTCCTTCTCTGACCTGGATCCGATTACTCTTGGTAGGTATCATCAAGCCAGTTCCAATCTGTAGTGACTTTATGCACAACAGAATGAAACACTGCCCGGCCCTGCACCATCCTTACAATTGTTTCTATGCTTGAGTCCATCATTGGAGCCACATTATCAATCCATCTCACTAAGGGCCTTTCTATCCTTTGCTGCCCCTGTACTTTACTCAACATGATGTCCTTCACCAGGGGCTGGTTTCTCCTGAAAGTACATGAGATAAAGTCTTGCCATCCTTGCTTCTAAGGAGTATTCTGGCCATACTTCTTCCAAGACAGAGTAGTTTCTCCTTTTAGCAATATTTTCAATATTCTTCTTCAGCAAAAACTCAAATGCATCATTCTTCTTTGGTCTTCTTTATTCAGTGTCCAACTTTCACATGCATGTGAAGCATTTGAAAATACCATGACTTGGGTCAGGTGCACCTTAGTTTTCAAAGTATCATAATCACTTTTCAATACTCTCAAGAGGTCTTGTGCAGCAGATTTACCTAATGCAATTGTCTTTTGATCTCTTGACTGCTGCTTCCATGAGCACTGATTGTGCTTTCAAGCAAGAGAAAATCCCTGACAACTTCAACCTTTTCTCCATTTATGATATTACCTGTGGGTCCGGTTGTAAGGATTTCGGTCTTCTTTGCACTGAGTTGTCATCCACACTGAAGGCTGCAAACCTTGAGATTTATCAGCAAACGCCTCAAGTCCTTTTCACGTTCAGTGAACAAACTTGTTTCATCTGAACGCTGCAGGTTGTTAAGAAGCTTTCCCCAATCTTGATGCCAGATTGAAGACATTAGTAAAATTCTTCAGTTTCTTCATCATCTTCATGGCTGATGCATACATTTGAATAATAGTTGTATTCACTGGAATTCTTTGTATGGGAATGGATATAATCTTATTACAGACAACATTGTATTTCAAGACAGGTCTTTAAGTATCCTTTTAATGATTAGTGCAACATCATTCCTCTTGAATGCATAATTCTCAATATTGTGAACTATACGGTTAGCTGATTCAAAATGGCCAATATGAGTCAATTTCAACTTATTAATACCTAGGATATTGATCTTTATGCAGTATATTTATTTTTTACTTCTAATTTCCCAGAGTCATACACAGTATATTCCAAGTTCCAATTATTAATATATTTTATAGCTGTTTCTTCTCATTTTGAGTCATGCTCCATCAGCAAATGTGGGTCCTGACGTTTACTCCATGTAGATTATTATGATTGACTCTTCTTTGAAAAGGCAGCCCTTCCTCAGTCATACTTTGAGTGCCGTCTGATCTAGGACCTCACCTTTTGGCTTCATATCTGACAGTGTCCTATTCACAAATTCTCAGAATCTCATAAGGATCTGCTGCTATTCATAACATTTTCCATGGCTAATTCCTTACAATTGGATTGCTTATTTCTTCATCAGAGTTTATTCTTTGTCTCGGAACTCTTTGGAAACCGATTTCCTTTGGGTGACCCTGCTGGTATTTCAAATGGCAGTGACATAGCTTCCAGCATCACTGCAACACACAAGTCACCCCAGTGCTACAACTTGACAGAGAAGTGGTGGAACATAATGATTAATATCATTTTTTAAAGTTTCAGATATAATGCCAAATGGTCAAGTTACTAAACATCTGAATTAAACTTACAGGTAAGTGACTAGATTCAAAAGAAGCAATTAAAGTAGCTGAAATTATAACCTAGTAAGTAAATGTGGTGTGTGTATGTGGGTGTGTGTGTGTGTGTGAGAGAGAGAGAGAGAGAGAGAGAGAGAGAGAGAGAGAGAGAGAGAGAGAGAGAGAGAGAGAGAGAGAGATACAGACTGTTGCTTCTAATGAAGAATTGTACCTGGAGCAGCAGAACCAATTTACTACCTCCACCAAGTTACATTGAAAAAGATGGGAGCTGGAGGCACAGGGAATCCAGGGTGGATGATACCTTCAGGACCAGGGGTGTGAGGGGCGATGCTGGGAGAGTGGAGGGTGTGTGGGTTGGAAAGGGGGAACTGATTACAAGGATCCACATGTGACCTCCTCCCTGGGAGACGAATGGCAGAGAAGGCGGGGAAGGGAGACTCTGGATAGGGCAAGATAACAATCTATTAATTATCAAGGGCTCATGAGGGAGGGGGAAGCGGGGAGGGAGGGTAAAAAAAAGAGGACCTGATGCAAAGGGCTTAAGTGGAGAGCAAATGCTTTGAAAATGATTAGGGCAAAGAATGTACGGATGTGCTTTATACAATTGATGTATGTATATGTATGGATTGTGATAAGAGTTGTATGAGCCCCTAATAAAATGTAAGAAATATATAAGACAAAATAATAATAATTTATAAATTATCAAGGGTTCATGGGGGAGGGGTGGGATGGGGGAAAGGAGGGGAAAATGAGGAACTGATATCAAGGACTCAAACAGAAAGCAAATGTTTTGAGAATGATGAGAGAAACAAATGTACAAAAGTGCTTGACACAATGGATGTATGTGTGGATTGTGATAAGAGTTACACAAGCCCCCAATAAAATAATTATGTATAAAAAAGAAGGCAGTCGTGCAAATAGAATAAGGAATACTGCATGGTTTAAAAATCAAGGTATAACGTGGAGAGCAAATGTTTTGAGAATGATGAGGGTAATGAATGTACAAATAATTGACGACATATGTATGGATTGTGATGAGTTGTATGAGCCCCCAATAAAATGATTTTTTAAAAAAAAGAAAATCATGCTGGCAGCATATGTGCAAATGTGCTTGACACACTGGATGAATGTATAGATTGTGCTAAGAGATGTAAGAGCCTCCAATGAAAGTATTTAAAAGAAAAATAAGAAAAATCAATTTATAAGAATGTGACACTAGAATGTAAATGCATTTTAGGGGAATTGTGTACTTTTCCACATTCTGTTGGGTTACCTTTCTTTTGAATGGGTACAGGTATGTATCTCTTCCAGTCCATAGACCAAGTAGCTGTCTTCCAAATTTCTTTAGACATAGGCCAGCGTGTGTTTTCAGTGCCTCATCAACTTGTTGAAACATTTCAATTGGTATCTTTTCAATTCTTGGAGCTTTATTTTTCAATCATGCCTTTAGTGCAGCTTGGATTTCTACCTTGACTATTAGTTCCCGATCAGATGGTACCTCCTGAAAAGAATGAAGGTTCACCAGTTCTTTTCAGTGCAGTGCTTCTGTGTGTTTCTCTCATTTTCTTTTGATGTATCTTACATTCTTTAATATTTTGCTTAAAACCTTTTAATATTGCATCTTGAGCTTGAATGTTTTTCTTTAGTTCTTTTAGTGTACGCTACACTGGGCATGTTCTTCCTTTCTGGTTTTCTAACTCCCAGTCTTTGCACATCTCATCATTGTATTTTACTCTGTCAACCTGAGCTTCCCTTTGAAATTTTCTGTTAAGCTCTTTTAAAATTTTTTCTCTCCTTTTAATGACCTTTGGCTTTCTTCGTGAATGATGTTCTGTTCTTGTTGTCCTCCCACAGTTCATCATGCCTTCTGTCATTGGTGCTCAGTGATTCAAATCTGTTTTTGAGATGTCTTCAAAATTCAGGTGGGATATACTCAAGGTCATAGTTTGACTCTAGTAGACCTGGTTTTAATTTTCTTCAGCTTCTTCCTGAAATTGCATAGGAGCAATTAATGGTCTTTTCCACCATTTTCCCCGGGCTTACTTGTTCAGCTGATATTGAGCTTCTCCTTTACTCTTCCCACAGATGCAGTAATTTCTGTGTATTTCATCTGAAGCAGTCCAAATGTATAGTCACCATTTATGTGGTTGAAAAAGGTAATTGTGATGAAGAGTCTGCAGCAAAATTCTATCGTACAATCTCCTATTTAGTTTCTATCACCAAGGTCATATTTTCCAGCTACCGTTCCTCTTTGATTTCAACTTTTGCAGTCCATTCACCAATAATTATCAATGCATCTTGATTATATGTTTGATAAATTTCAAACTTTAGAAGTTGATAGAATTTTTCATCTATAGCTTTAGTGGATTGTTGTATAAATGTGAATGATAATATGTTAACAGAATGTCCTTTTAGATGTACAGATTTTTTTCTTCAAGATTTATCTTGAAATGCCCTTTTTGACAAAAATGTGCTACCATTCCTCTAAATTTGTTATTCCCTATACAGTAAACTATAGGATTATCTTATTCAAAATGACCCAATACCAGTCCATTTCAGCTTATGAATACCTTTGATATCTATATTTATTTGTTCGATTATATATTACATTTTTGCTGGCTTCCAGTTTTCCTAGACTCATACTTCATACATTCTAAGGTCTGATTACTAACAGATGTTTGCAGCAGTTCCTTTCCCATTTTGAGTCATTCCCTATCCACAAATGAAGGTCCCCAAAACTTCGCTCCATGTCATTATGGTCAACCCCACTTCTTTTTCAGTCTTACTTCCTTCTGACCTGAGGGACTCATCTTCTGGTACCATATTTGATAATATTCCACTGCTATTCACAAGGTTTTCAGTTTCTCACAGTGTTCTGCTGCTGTGTATAAGGTTTCCAGTGGTTAATTCCTTAGAACCAGACAGCCTGTCTCTTCTTAGTCAGTAAGCACTACTGAAATTGGTGCACCTTGGGTGACTCTGTTGGTTTTTGAAATGCCAGTAATGTAACTTCCAGCACCATAGCAACATGCAAGCCATCACAATATTCAACCTGACAGATAAGTCGTGGCTTTTGATAGTAATAATGTTTTCACTGTGCTAAATCTTCCTATCCACAGGCATGGCATATTTTGTTTAAATTTTTATTTTAATGTAGGCTTCTTTTGGTTTCTTTATTAGATTTTTGTAGTATATTTTGCATAAATCTTTTGTTTTGATGGTTAGATTCTTTCCTAAGTATTGTGTTCTAGATGTGGTTACTATAAATCGTAGTGTAAATTTTTCTGATTACTTTTTTGTATAGAGGTTTCTTTGATAGTGTAATGGAACCTGACTGGTTTTGTAGGTTGATCTTGACTCTACAACTTTAATGAATTATTTTATTAGTTCTAGAAGTTTCTTGTTGAATCTCTGGGATTATATATATATATATATTCAAAAATTCTTCCTTATTACATTTAAATACCATTTATTCCTTTCTTGCATTTTTACACTGACTAGGACTTCCAGTAAAATATTGAATGATGTCACATGGTATCCTCATATCCTTTTAATTTGCAATTGAAATGCTGTTAGTCTCTTTTAAGAATAATGTTGGCCATTGTTATTATGTATATATTCTTAATTATGGTGAGTGATTTTCCTCCAATTCGAATTTTGCTGAGAATTAAAAAAAAGTTAGATTTTATCAATTGCCATAACTAAAAAAAAATGCAATGAGCATGCCATTCTTCTTCTTTGTTTTGCTTATTTGGTGAATTGTTCTGACTGTTTTCTATTGCTGAATCATCCTTGAAAAGCTGGTAGGAATCTCACTTGGTTATGATGATTAATTTTTTAATATGACTGAGGTTCAATTAGCTACAATGTTTTTTGAGAAATTTGTAGCTTAGTGGATTACACATTGGTCAGCAGTTTGAAGCCATCAGTCCCTTAATGGGGTAAAGATAAGGTTTTTGCTCTCATTAAGATTTATAGCTTAAAAAATAAATTTACTGCTCCAGAAACTCAAAGGGTATATTCTGTCCTATAGAGTTACTATGAGTCAGAATGGCCTGACAGTGAGTGAGTGATGCTCACCATAAGGATAATGATCTACATATACTTTTAATGGTGCATTTACCTATGAAGCAGGGTTCTACTTGTTTCATAGAATTAAATTGTATTATATTATTTTCTATGTTCTGGATATTTTGTGCTCAGTTGATATAAGGTTGTCTCTGTATAGATGGTAGAATTCTGCAGTGAGGCTGTCTGGACCAGGACTTTTGGTTGTTGGCAAATTTTGTGTTTATTTGTTCTTTCTTTGTTATGAGTTTGTTCAAATGTCCATCTTGGTATTCTTTACTTCAGGTAGGTAGTGTGTTTGTAGAAATATGTTTGTTCCTTCTATGGTTTAAAATTTTCTAAATTGCTTTACAAGTGATAATATATCTTAAAGTGGCATGCATTTACCAAATAGTTTTGTTTAACTTTATCACACTCACCCAGTGGCACCACAAAGACAAGGCCTATACAGCCAAGAAAACCCTATCCAGCAGTTCTCCTTTGTAATACTTTGGGTCTTTCTGAGTGAAAATCACCTTGACAGCAACTAACAAAACAACACAATATATTTATAGGCACACACGCCAAACTATAGACTCCCTGGGCTTATTTGATTACACCATCTTTTAAATCACATCCATGTAAAAGTTCAAACCTATATAATTTAATGGGATAATGTATACCTATCAATTAGTTTATAAAATATATTAATTATAATAATAAGTATTGGATATGACTTATTAAATACAAATCATGACTTAAGGAACTCAGTGGTTGCTCAGCCACTCAATAAATAGCAGGATTGAAAGGTTTTCCATCTCTTACTTTATAGCTTGACTATCTCTGCTGAGTGCCCAATGCAGCTTGAAGACTTCCCAATGGATGCCCATGCTTGCCCTCTGAAGTTTGGCAGCTGTAAGTTATGCTCCAAGTAACCAAATCAGTTACTTCTTTTATTTATATATCAGATTAAATGTCATGTTCTCATAGAGGACCCACTTGAAACCTGTTTTCTATGATTAGTAAATCACTTTGACAAATTATATTATAATCACTGCTATATCTGCTTACAACTCTCTGTAGAATGTTCCCTAATATTAACATTTTCTGTCATGTTTATCCTTACTGTTCACTCTGTATATACAGCAGGAGTGACTCTCTATACCATGGAATTACCTAAAATATGTGTTGCTTGAACAAATCCATTTTTAATGTCAAAGTGTTTTAAGTAGACAATTATTCAACTCTAGTAGAAACTCCTGGTTTTCAGCTGATGCTATTTCAAACTGAGGAATGCATTAAGATAAAATCCTCGTTCGGAGATATTTGTTATAAGCATGGTTGGAAGCTATATATTAATTACTTTTTTCCTTTATAATGTTTTTTTGGGGGGTGATTGTTCTCATATTACGCAACCTTTTATACTTTGTTGTTTGGGAGTACTTTTCCTTTAAAAATATTTTATTTTTGATGAATGTGTGCAGAACAAAATAAGTTCCCATTCAATAATTTCTACACATATTACTTAGTTACACTGGTTACTTTGTAACACTATGCCACGTTTTTATTATTGCCTTTCTATTTGTTCCATGTCCAGTAAACTAGTCTCTCTATCTCCCTACATTATCTTCTATGTATAGCTGAAAGAAGTGAAGAACAAAAATGAAGCCTCAGGTTACATATTGAAGGATTCTCTGGGCAAAATGTTATACAGTACAGGAAGCATCATAAGAAGGTGGAAAGAGGCACATAGACCCTGTAACAAAAAGAGTTAGTCAATGTTCAACACATCAAGAGGTAGCATAGCACAGGTCACTTCTGGTATTGAAGGAAGAAGTGTAAGCTGCAGTGAAGCTATTAGTGAAAAACCAGGCTCCAGCTATTGATAGGATTGACCCATTGAAAAGGCTCAATAAGCTTATGGAGTGCTATAGGTGCTCATTTGTTTATGCTAAGCAATTTTTAATACATATCTATATGACCAGTTGACTAGAAGAGATGGATATGTGTAACTCTTTCAAAGAAAACTGACCCAGAAGAATATTTAAATTTAAAGAATATTTAAATTATTGAACAATATCATAAATATTACATGCATATACTTTTTGGAGATAATTTTTTTAAATGGTTAGAGTAGTACATGGATAGGGAGCTGCCAGAAATTTAAATCATATTCATAAAAAGACATGGAATGAGGACATAATGATTGTTGATATCAGATGCATCTTAGCTGAACGAAGATAATATCAGAAAAATGCTAATTACTGTTTTATTCAACTGTGCAAAGGCATTCTAATATATGGGTCACATGTGTGGATCATTACAAATTATGGACAACATTGTGAAGAATAGAAATTCCAGGAAAATGTATTGTGCTCATGTGGAAACTATACGTGTGCAAAGCGGCAGGTGTGTGAGCAGAACAAAGATTGATGATCAGGTTTAAAATCAGGAGGCTTGTTTCAGTGTTGTGTGCTTTCAGCAAACAGTCTGTTCGTAGGATGAACAAGTTGTCTGAGATGCTAGGCTACATGAAGAACAAACTGGCAGCAGGCTTGTAGGAAGCTCACTGACAGCCTCAACATGTAGATGGCACAATATTTCTTAATGAAGGTGAGGACGACTTGAATCACTTAACGGATCATGCCTCACTTAAAAAGAAATAAATAAGTCACTAACCACACACACACACAAAGACAAAACCACAAACAACAAAAACTTCACCACCAGACCAATAAACAACCTCAAGAGATTGATTTCATTTTACTTGGATCCACAATGAACACTCTTGGAAGTAACAGCCAAGAAATCAAATCATACATTGCATTGGGAAAATCTATTGCAAAAGTCCTTTTACAAACGCTAAGGAGCAAAAAGTGTAATTTTGAAGACTGAAGTGTGCTTGACCCATGGGCTCATGCATATGTGGAAGTTGGACAATGAATAAGGAAGATGGGGGAAATTTTACACACTTGAATTGGGATGTTGGCAAAGAAATACTGGAATCACAGGGATTGCCAGAAGAACAAAAGCAATCTGTTTTGGAAGAAGCACAGCTAGAATGATCCTTAGAAGCTGTGATGGCGATGTTTTGTCTCATGCATGTTACGCATGGGATCTGGAGGACCAGTTCTCTACAGTTGGACATCATGTTTAGTAGTAAAGGGTCAGCAAAAAAGGGAAGAGGGTCAAGTCGGGCTGGCAGTGTTCCGTCCTGTGCTGTTCAGGGGAGCTATGAGTTGGAAATGACTCACAGGCACCACACACCACCAGCATCGATTTGAGGGAAAACTGATATCCTAAGTATGTTGAGTTATTCAAACCATGGACAATATGCTTCTCCATTTATTTTGATATTATTTTATAGCTTTTAATCAATGCTTCATAATTTTCAGTATAAAAGTCTTCTACATATTTTATTAGATTTATATGTAAGCATTTTAAAGGGAGTTTATATGGTATTATATTTTAATTGCAAGCTTCCCATATTCATTGCTAATATACAAAGAACAACTTGATCTTTGCATGTTTATACTGGATATTGTGACATATTTTGCTTTATTGGATTTTCTACATAGATAATGATGTCATGCAAACAGGGAGAGTTTTATTTCTTCTTTTCTGATTTGCATGGTTTTATTTTCTTGCCTTATCACACTGTCTACAGCTTCCAGCACTGTGTTGAATAAAAGCAGTAAGTATGCACATTTTAGCCTTATCCCCAGTCTTAAAGGGGAAAACACTTAATTTTCCATCATTGATATGGAGGTAAGTCAAACCATAGAAAACTGTATTAAATAAAACTATCAAATGTTAAGCTATTGTTTCTTAAAATATTATCAGTGCAGTAGTGTAAACTTCTGAATGATGTGTTTACATCTCTTTAGCCCTTCCCTGAAGAATTCTGCTCTCCTACCTGAACCATGTCAAAATGGCAGTGTTGGCATCCTGGTGGGACACAAATCATGTCCCTTTCAAATGCCTTTGAGTTTTAGGAATCTAAAGGGGCAACATCAGGCCTGTGGTATAGGAGAGTCGGGTTTCCCAATGAAATTCTTGTAGGTTAGCCCTCGCTACCCTCAACAAATGAGCAGGCTTCTTATCATAATGAAAAAAAAATCTCTATGCAACTTTCCTGGCTATATTCTCACTAATGCAGTTTCACTTTTCTTAAAACTTGATTATATTGAGCCTACATTGGTGATTTTGTGGCTTACACAATGAGCTGCTAACCACAAGGGCAGCAGTTCAAACCCACTGAACACCTTGTGGGAGATAGATGAGGCTTTCTTCTCCCATAAAGGTTTTCAGCCTCAGAAACCCACATTGATTGTACCCTATCCTACAGGATCACTGTGAATCAGAATGGACTCTATGGCAGTGGTTTTGGTTTTGGACTTGCTGTTCTATGTTCCTTCAGAAAATCCATCAAGATGTCCCTTTAGGAGTCCCCCAAACAGTCACCATAGCACGCTCAGTTGGTCTCTCTGGTTTGCTCATCTTTGAAGTTTTACTAACCTTCCTTAAAATAGTTGATCTATCTAAAACTTGTTTATGTGGGTCAGCATTCCAATAAAGTTGTTTAATGCTTCCATGGCTTGGGAAGATGCCACTTGAGTTAAAAAAAAAAAGATGTTAACCCTAACCTCAAAATCACATATTCTTTTGCCCAAAAGTATACTTTTTAAAGGCACCCTAAGGAGACATAGATAAGTGTATTACTAAAAGAACTTGCATTATTAATGTATTACTATGAGAGTATTATCAGCCATCCACTGGTTGCTGTGACATATTTTAACATGTTTTGTTTCAAATAAACCCATGCATGTATGAACGAGTATGTTAGCAGCAATACTTTATTACTTACCTTCGGATAGTGTTGTTGTTGTTAAGTGCCAATGTGTTGGTTCCTACACATAATAACCTTATGCAGAAGAGAAAAAACCACTACCCAATCCTGCCCCATCCACACAATGGTTCCCTTTACAAAGCCCATTGATGCAGCTCTGGCGTCAGCCCCTCTCACTGAGGGCCTTCCTTTCTTTCACTGCCCTCTACTTCACCAAGCATGATGTCCTCCGGAGACTTGTTTCTCCTAATCTCCAGTGTCTGTAAGACGAACTCTCACGATCCTTGCTTCTCAGGAGCACTCTGGACCTACTTCTTGTAAGACAGATGAGTTTCTCCTTCTAGCAGTCTATGACACTTTCAATGTGCTTCTCCAGCACAATCACATATCTCGATTCTTCTTCAATCTCCTTTATGCAATATCTAACTTTCACATGCATATGAGGCGATTGAAAATAGCATGGCTTGGGTCAGGTGCATCTTAGTCCTCGAGGTGACGTCCTTGATTTTCAATACGCTAAGACAGTGGTTCTCAACGTGGGGGTCGCCACCTCTTTGGTGGTCGAAAGACCCTTTCACAGGGATTGCCTGATTCATAACAGTAGCAAAATGACAGTTATGAAGTAGCAACGAAAATAATTTTATGGCTGGGGGTCACCACAACATGAGGAACTGAGTTAAAGGGTCGCAGCATTAGGAAGGTTGAGAGCCACTGCCTAAGAGGTCTTGTGCAGTAGGTTTACCTAATGTTATGTGGTTTTTAACCTCTTGACTGCTGCATCCATGAGCATTGATTGTGGATCCAAGCAAGACTGCTTAATCAAGTAAAGGAAATTCTTCTTTATTACTCCACTCCTCTGAGCACTCTTAACTGAGACAGTCAATTTGCCAAATGAGTTTTCTCTATTGATTATGTTATTTTATTTTTCTTATCTAGCTGTTTAATATGATATGATTTTTGATTATTGACTTAGTCATGATTCTGTAGGAGGAAGTTGGGCAGACTTGATCATGGTGTAGAATTTATTTTCTGTATTTTAAAATTCCACTTGATAATATTTTATTAAGGGGTTTTGTATCTGTTTTCGTGAAGAAGAATATATGTTGGTTTGTTTTTTGTTCACTTTTTGTACTGTGTGTATTTTTGACACTAGGGGTAATACAACAAAAATAGCTTAGAAAGTATTCCCTCATCTATATTCTGGAAAGATTATGTAGAATTAGTTTTAATTCTTTAAATGTGTTATAGAATCCTCAAGTGAACTAATTGGGCTCTGAAGGTTTATTTTTTTAGGAGGAGATTTTAAATTATGATATCTTTAATAGCTATAGAATTACTTAAATGATCTTTTTCATGTTGAGTAAGATGTAACATCATGTATCTTTGAGGAATTGGTCTGTTTTAACTAGTTATTAAATGTATGCATGTAGGGTTTTTCACTGTAGCTCCTATTATCCTTTTGAGGTCAGGAGGACCGGTAGTGATAACCCAAATTGTGTTCCTAATATTAGTACCTTGCATTTGCTCCCCCTTTCCCTCTGGTTTTCTTGCCAGAAGTTTACTAATTTTATTGATCGCTTTTTGTATTGATCCTCTCTATTGTTTTTCATTTCTTTTTCATTAATCTTTGCTATTTTCCTTTTAACCTCATTCCTTCTGCTTACTTTGGGTTTATGTTGCTCTTCTTTTTTCAGGTTTTGGTAGCTTCAACTTTCCTTCTATGCTTACATTTGAATTTAGTCATAGACATTTCATTCTAGCACTTGAAAAAAAAGTGTTTCCCGTTTCTTTTGATTCAGTATGTTCTGTTAAGAACTACGCTGTCATACAAATGGTGTGTTTCCCCTCCCTTCATGAATAAGAGGTCCTGTGTATTCTGTTGCTTTCAATATTTGTCCTTTGTTTTGGTTTCAGAGGTTGGACTACTATATGTCTTAGCATGGACATCTTTTGGTTTAATATTTACTTAGCTTCTTAAAAATTTAAATTTATGGTGTTGAACATACTGTAAATTTGATCCAAATTTTTGCCCAATGGTTTTTCTTTACTCCTTTACTGAATCAAGTGGCAAGAATAAAATGGACAGTTTTATTGTTAAATTTTGTTGACATATAATTTACAGATCATACAGTAGTTAAAACATATTGAAAACATTTGTGCAATCATGACTACAATCAATTTTAGAATTTTTTTCTTTAATGTACTCCTTGTTATTACCTCTCAATTTCCCCCAACCCTCAGAAGCTATCAATCTAGTTTTATCTCTATTTTTTACCTATCATGGATTTCATAAGAAGTAAAATCCACAACAGAAACAAGCAAAACACAAAAATCCCATAACCAACTAACAACAACAAAATAAAACATAGAAAACAGTTAAAAAGTCTAACATCCTGAGGAGCTGCCAACTGTTTCCAAGGAACATTTTTACATAAACATACATAGACAACATCAATGGAAAAGGGTTCCAATTTTTCTACATTTTATTTCTCAATAGATATGAAGTACTTGCCCATCATAGTTTTTTTCCACACATCAGTAATATAATAATTAAGTCATAAAAGGAAGATTTGTGTAACTATCACCACAATCAGCTTCAGAACATTACCTTCACATAATCATTGTTGTTAGCTCTCTGTTTCTCCACATCCTCCCCCTACAATGCCTAGATAATCCAGTTATTATCTCTATAAATCTACCTATCCTGGATTTCTAATATAGAAAATAATATAAAACAAAACAATCATATAAAAATCATACAAAGCAAATGAACAACAACAACAAAACAAACAAATAATAGCTAGATGAAACATTGAAAAACTAGAGTTAATGAGAGATCCTGGCTATTCACATCCCTCTATTATAGTGCACATGATAGTAGGACAAGAGGAACGTTAAAGAAAATAAAGGAAAGAACTAGGAGGCAAAGGCCATTTATAGAAGTATAAATGCAGGCACATACATATTTAAATAATTTATATATAATGATAGGGACATAGCTCTATGTAGATATATTTATAATTTAAGTATTAAGGCAGCAGACAGACATTGGGCCTCTACTCAAGTACTTCCTCAATGTAAGAACACTTTGTCCTAATAACCTGGCATTCTGTGATGCTCACCTTTCTGACAAAATTCCTGAAGACAAAATGGGTGCATAAGCAAATGTGGTGAAGGAAGATGATGGTGCCCGACTATCAAAAGATAGTGTGTCAGGGTCTTAAAGGTTTGAAGATAAACAAGCAGCCATTTAGCTGGGAAGCAACAAAGCCCAAAGAAAGAAGCACACCAGCTTGTGTGATCATGAGATGTTGACAGGATTAGTTATCAGGTATCAGAAGACGTAAAACAATCATATGAATGTGAACAAGGGGAGGTGGAGTGGAGACCCAAAGTCCATGTATAGAGAATTAGAGTTCCCTTCACAGAAGGGTCACAAGGAAGGGTTGAGCCAGTCGGGGTGCAGTATACACCAGTGACATACAAAATTCCTCTAGTTCTTTACCGCTTCCTCCCCACCACTATCATGACCTCAAGTTCCACCTTACAATCCAGCTAGACCAGATCATGTACACTGGTACAGATGAGAGCTCTTGACACACAGAATCCAGTCAGGAACAATGAGAGTAGTGATACCATGAGAGGAGGTGGAAAACGATCACAATGATCAACGTATGACTCCCACACCTCCAACCCAGGGTGACAAACAACAGAAACATGGGTGAAGGGAGACAGCAGACAGTGTAACATATGAAGATAATAATAATTTATAATTTAGCAATAGTTCATGAAGGTGGGAAGGTACAGGATGGAGGGAAAAAAATGAGCTGATACCAAGGGTTCAAGTAGAAAGAAAGTGAAATGGATGAGGGCAGAATACGTACAAATGTGCTTGACACAATGGATGTATAGATTGTTATAAGAGGTGTAAGAGCCCCCAGTAAAATGATTTAAAACAAGAAAGGAAGAAAATAGGAAACTCAGGGAAATAGGATAAATGACAGTACATAGAAGAGATTGCAGTGAGTTGAAACAAAATGTGTATGACTTATCAATATAAAACTGATTATATGCTCTCTATATTTTCACCTAATACACAATAAAAATTTTAAAAATAAAATAAATTAAATGTCCCACAGTCCCGTCCTTTTCTCCATTTGTCGTGATGTTGGTTATTGGCCCAAGTGTGGGGATTTTTATTTACTTTCTACTGAGTTGTAATCGTATTGAAGTTTGCAGTGTTTGATTTTCATCTATGAATGCTTCTAGTGCTCTTGGCTTTCACCAGCAACATTGGGTTATCTCTATACCACAGTTGGCTAACGAGTCTTCCTCTGATTCTCATGCAAATTTCTTCTCCTTGTAGTCTAGTTTCTTGGGTTATTTTTTTCAGCATACAGTTTGAATAAATGTGGTAAAAAAATACAACCCTGCTGGACAACTTTCCTGGTTTTATACCATGCAGTATTAAAACACTACAGAAGTGGAAACTATGCAAGAATAGGTCAGGTTCAGACTGCAATACCTGAACTGTTGACATGTAGATTGAACTCGTAAGTGACTGGACACTATTTACACAAACAATGGGAGTTTGCGACAGTGCAAAACTTTCACTGACACTTACTTCCTAAAGCAAACGCGTGTGTACATGTCAGAAGAAAACAAGGAGGGCATTACAGTGGTGAATATATGGTCGGCCTAAACCACCGAGCATTGGGAACTCTCAAAAGAAGGGATCTGAAACAAAGTCCAAAGGCTGCAGCTCTATCACCTTAGGAGAGTAGTCATCTGCTTCTTCTGACTCTAGGACATTTCAGCCTCGAGTTCAAGGAACACATCAGCTCCATAAAGCTACTACAGGTGAGTTTGAGGTAAAGCCCAGTTCACTTGTGGTGTGGCCTCTGAAGGATGTTGTGCACATCAAAAGGACAGACCTAAAGTTCCATCCTATTTTCTTTCTGTTTTTAAGAGTGGGTCCTTCCTACTGTGTGTGTTCGAATTAGGGCGTGCTGATGGCACTGTGGTTCTGGGTGGACTGCTTACTTCACTCAGCAGTTTGAAACCACAGCCGCTCCCAAACAGAAGGACGGGCTTTCTACTGCCATAAGGAGTTACAGGCTCAGCAACTCAGCAGGGGCAGTTCCACCCTGTCCTGCAGGGTGCTATGAGTCGGCATCAGCTCAATGCCAGTGTGGTTGCTCAAATTCCCACCACTTGGTCATACCGTGTGTTGCTGTTCTGCTGGTAGTTTTGTCACAGGTATTTCAAACACCAGCAGGTGCACCCAAGGTACACAGGTTTCAGCAGAGTTTACAGACTAAGAACAGACTATGACAAAGAAATAGATTGTCTCCTTCTGAGGAATTACCATATATACTCAAGTAGAAGCCGAGTTTTTTCAGCATGTTTTTAATGCAGTGTTTGTGGTAAAATTAGGTGCCTAGGTGGATATTCAGATCGACTTATAATCAAGTGTATATGGTAACCAATGAAAGCTTCATAAACAATGGCATAACATTGTCAGATACTGAAAACCTCATGATCTCCATGGAGCATTGCCAGATAGTGCAGAAGATGAGTCCCTCAGGTTATACGTCACTCAAATATGATGGAGAGTGAACCATAATGACAGAGACGGAATCAAACTTTTGGGACCGTTGTTGGCTGATGGGGCATGACTTAAAATGAGAAGAAACAGCTACAAACATCTATTAATAACTGGAACTTGGAATGTATGAATTCAGGAAATTGAGCTGAAAGGAACCCGTACTGGTCATTTTGAATCTGTCAGTCATATGGTTCACTAGGCTTGGAATAACAAATTCAAGAGGAATGACATTGTATTAATCGTCAAAAAGGACATTTCAAGGTATATTTTGAAGTTCAGTGCTTTCTGGTACAGGATGCTATCCATCTACTCACAAGGATATCTATCTATCTGCATGCAAGCCACGGCTGACCATGGAATACACCATAAATTGCTCGTATGTAGTTCAGGTTGAAACTAAAAATTAAAATATGCCTATAAAAGCCAAAACAATACCTTGCATATATTCCACATAAACATCAAGAACACCTCAAAAGCAGATATGACACATTGACTATTAATTACAGAAGACCCAATGAGCTATAGGATGCTATCAACAACATTAAGCATGAAGAAAGAAAAAAACTCATTAAATTGATAGGAAAGAAAGATCAACATTCACGACCTTGTAAATTAGGCATTAGTAGATATGTCACCGCTCTTATTCCAGACTTGTAACTTGAGAAAGGATAAACTAGAAGTTATGTAGAAAGCAGTGATAGATCCCAAAGCCCAGTGTAAGTGACCACTTTCAAGCTTCCAAGCTAGGGTCTCATTTTAAGTCATGGTCAGGGAAGAACAGTAAGTGTTACATGTTCTAAATCTTAACAGATGGCATAATTGACGTATGAGAGACCCACAACTGTCATTGCCAGATGGGAGAGCAAACACTGCACTCCTGACACAGGGAGAGTAATTTAGCACACCTCAAGGCCTAAGCTGAAACAGACATCAGTGGTCATCTATCCAAGTGCTTAACTGATAAAGAAAATAATCCTGGGACATGCATGGTTCATGCTACTTCTCTCTGCTGATGCTCTTGATACCAGTAATGCTACAGGTGACAGTGGGTTTGAGAAACATGATCATAAAGTATTACTATGGTTACAGGTAGCATGCATATTTCTCTTTGTAATCTCAAATAGAATTTACTTACTTAAACTTATTATTTTAATGGTTCCTTACTGTAAGATAAGGTTATCGTTTTTGGGGTGTTTTTTTTTTGTCTTCCAAGACTAGTACAATGGAGAACTAGGTCTTGACAACCCCTCTACTTGCCATGCTCTGCAAGCTGATAGCCCCACAGCCAGCTGCTCTTGGACTAAAGAGTCCTCCATTCTTCCTTGGAGAGTACAAGTGTCTGCAAGCATTGATGTGTCCCTTAGCCACGTGACTCCAGAGAACCTGTAGTACCCAGATGCTGCCCCTAGCCCAGCCCAGAAAGCCAGGCCCAGTCAGTAGCGCAGAGGTGCAGAGTGGAGTGAGTGGTGCTCTGCTCCAACAGCTTCACACCAAACCTTGTGCTTTACCTCTGCTCCCCACTCTTATCTCCTGGACCTTGGAAAGAGGGCCTGTCCCCCTGTCCTCTGCCTCTCTCCAGATTATACCGAGTGTCTAGAAAGTTGTCCCTTCCCTGCACACAACTTTCTTTCCTGCCTTTCTTCCTACCTGGACATACTGGGCACCTGAGAGAGTGCCCTGCTACATTCTACATTCTTTATAGATGTTTGTATGCACAATGCTTCCTGATTGTGGAGAACTTCCCCCTGTCATAGGAGCAGATGCCCTAAACTTGAGCTACTCCCTGAACTTCCATTTGCTCGCTCCTTTTAAAGGCGATGTGGGTGCATCTTCTTTCTACCAGGATTAGCTGTCTAGCTCCCTGTGGGTTGGGAAGTGAGAGTTTACTATCTGTACCCAGTCACTTGACCTAGTATGTTACTGGTAACTAGGGACAGTATGATGGTAACAGGACAGTCCTACCAGCAAAGCAAGAAGCAGGATCTTTCTTCCATGGGAAGACTCCACCTTGCTGCCATCATTCATGCACATCACTCTCTTATCCTGGCCAGGATTCACAGGTGCTCCAACCCGTGCCCTTCTGTGCTGCAGAGTTAGGGTTCTCACAGATGTACCCAATAAGATAGTGAAAGCCTGTATTGTCTCGAAGCAACTGCTGGTGGAATTTTGGGTGCCAAAGGCAATCCTGGTGAGGACTTGGAAGTCAGGCGAGATGGGACAGGTGCTAAGAAACAGCAGCAGAGAAATGGCAACAGCAGTGTGAGATTGTGTGCAGCTGGCTCACATAGTAAGAGAGCAGGGCGCCTCCTGATGTAATGAGGTTCCTCTTAGCACTGTCAGCAGATTTAGGTTTGTCAGCCCAGGAACTCTGGAGGCAGTTGAGGTGAACCTTACTGGTGACGTGGTCTTTCTCTTGGCCCTTAGAAATAAAGGTAAGTGCTTTGTAGCACCTCCTTGAGTAGGGAAGGTATTGAGCAAGCCCTAACAGTCTGAGGAGGCAAAGGTTTGAGAGGCCAAGGAGCCTTGTAGCAGAGCTAGAGTGACAAGGACCATCAAAGGCCCGGCTGCCTTGGTCTCCAAGGGTAGGGCTGACTTTTGGCCTCTGAAAGGATGAGGCCACAACTTCCTATCTTTCAAAGAGTCAGAGCTTCACTAATTCTGTTTCAGATTGTATAGTTGTCATCCACAAGGGCCAGAGGGCGGGCCGTGTTTGCCACCCAAAGCCAAGGGAATGAAGCTGTTATGACCAACGTGCAGCAGAACAGGGTCTTCCAGGGCTGGTGGAGTTGCCACTCATTTGAACTAGGAGAATGGGGCCCCTCGAAGCCTATGTGTGCAGATGCTGTCCCAGGGGGCCTGGAAGGTAGAGTCCCAAATCCAGAAAACATAGCCAACACACAGAACATAGAGGGCTAAGACATGATTGCTGATGGGGTCAAGCCTTGAAAATGAATGTAAGTCATTCTGAGGTGGTTTTTTTCCTGTTTGTTTTGTTTTGTATTTTACATCCCAAAATTCTTACTGCTGTCAAGTTGAACCCAACTCGGCAAACGCTATAGGACAGGGCAAAACTACCCGTGTGGGTTTCCGAGCCTTTAAACTGCAAATCAAAAACCTCATCTTTCTCCTGCCAAGTGTACTGCCTGTTATTTCCCCTTGTCCTCAAGTTCTTCCGTTTGTAGTGGAAATGTATCCGTTGAGCCTATTCAACAGTTGAGCTTTGGAATCAGATCATTTGCATTCTTGATTCACGCAGGAAGAAGGCTTTTGCCCCAGAGTGGAATTTGTATTAAACTTTTGGGGTGAACATGTTTTGTGTGTGGCAAGGACTTGAATTTTTGGTGGAGTGGCATGGGTGAAATGGGATATCCCTAAAATGCGTGGCAACCCCACTGGACCATGAATCAGAGTTTGGGCAGGTGTGTAATGCTAAAAAAACAGTAGTTATTTCCTGGTCTACTCATACTTTATGCTGTGATCTGATGTGCTTCACCCAGGGATTAGGGTGGAATGTAACACCCTTGTTCAGGCCACAGTCCTGATCCTGTGCTAGAGACATTACTGGGGTGTGGCCGGCGGCACCTTTTATCTATTAGAGATAAAAGTGGAGAGAAAGATGGAAAAACTAACTACTAAATATATATATGGAGGGAAGATACCCCAAATAAGCAAAAAAACATCTTAAGAAGAAGAGGTCTCTCTATAGCTGACCTCAGAACCGATTACAGAGGCATAGTCAAAACAGCCTGGTTTTTATAAAAGAATCTGTGAATAGACCCATGGAACAGAATAGAAAACCCAGAAATAAATTAATCTACTTACAAAGGACTGATCTTTGACAGAGAGCCAAAAAACATTAAACGGGATAAAGAGGTTTTTTTGAACAAATGATGTTGGCAAAATTGGATCTCTATTGGCAGAAAAAGAAAACAGGGCCCATACCCTACCCCATGTACCAAAATGAACGCAAGATGGATTCAAGGCCTGAGTGGAAATCCTAGAGCTATAAATAAAATCAGTGAGGAAATTGGGACAAACTTAAAGGCCCTGGTGCAAGGCATAGGCATACTATCAAATATAATGAAGCACACACTCTAGAGGACAAAAAAAGATGAATGGGGCCTACTAAAAATAAGACACTTATGTACACAAAGGATTTAATCAAATGTGAATGGTTGCAGATGCAATTAGGTTAAAATTTAGTACCCCATCATTTGCTCTCCCTCATGATCCATTTTAATTTGTTCTAGTTTTTAATATTTTCTGCTTTCTTTTTGAGAGAGGCTTTTTATTGGTTTTAATTTGTTATTCTTGGTTTCTTTTAGTTAGTTCATTTGTTTTCAATGTTTTTATAGATATGACTTCCAGGCTATGTAAATCTGTAGAGACAGTAACTGGGTTAGTGGGTCCTTACAGGTCTGGCAGGGGAGGGGTGAAATGGGGAGCTAATAACAAGGAGCTCAAGAATTAAGGAATGTTCTAAAACTGACTGTTGTCATGATTGTACAACTCTTCTTTATGTGTTTGTACTATGGATTTATATGGCATGTGATTTATATGCCAATGAAATTGTTGAAAAGGGTGAAAAGGAGTGAAATGGAGAACCCATGGATGGGGACCGGTGGGGGAAGGAACCAATCTCTAAAATGTGTACAAAACTGTAAAATCCCAATAAGACAAAATCAATACTTCAATTAAAAAGTGGACAAAAGATAGTTCCCCAAAAATGACATCCAAATGGCTAATAAATATATACTGAACGTTCTCGTGATCATATCGACCTGCAAGTGACAACAACAATAAGATATTATATTCCACCAACAACAGCAGTCCAATTTAAAAAAATGAAAGAAAACAACAAATTCTGGAGAAATGTGGAGAGGTGGGACTTTTCATACACTGCTAGTGAACTTGTAGATATTTACAGTTGCTGTCAAAAGTGACATGGCATTAATGCAAATAAATGGGAATAGAAATTCCCTATGGTCCAGCCTTGCCTGTACTGGGTATATATATATATATATACCTTAAAGAAGTAAGAGCCATTAAAAAAAAAACCATGTTCATAGCACCACTGTTCACACGAGCAAGAAATTGGAAACATACCAAATGCTCCCCAGTAGAAGGATGGTCAAAGAAATGTTGGTGAATCCGCTCAGTGGAGTCTTGTGCATCACTAAAACACAAGGATGAAACAACTAAACATCTCATAACGTGGATGGTCCTCAAGAGCATGCTGAGTGGTTAGACAATGACAAAATGACAAGTATTATATAAGACCACTGCTGAAAGAATAAAAACCAAGGTAACGACTTTCATAACAAAGGAAACGGTCTCTGAACGTCCCCAAGGGAGGGAAGGGAAGGTTGGGGAAGCAATGGACTAAAGGTTAGCAGGTGTTAACTTGAGTGAAGGGGAGTTGTAGGTCCATAAAAGGGAAAAGAGAAATCCGAGGTGGTGTGTGGAGTAGAATACAGGGTTGGGATTAATAAGTCACTTGAACTATTGAATGCAGTTGATGGTCTGAAATATTAAGGCTCCCACCTAATTCATAATAAGAAAATTAATTAAACAAAGTAGAGGGGAGTGGATAAAGAAGAACTTTCTATCACTGAGAAAGAAGAACTGGGGGAATGTCTACTTATTAAAGCCATGTACTTGTGATATTTTTTGTTTTGTTGTAGTTTTTTGTTATCATTAGGTTTTTTATATATATTCGTTAAAGAAGCACTAGATAAAAAATATTGGGCATTTGGGAAGTGGAAAGTTTAAGCAGGGAGTATTCCCAGGCAGTAAATACTGTGCAGAAGTGCGTTGCTATATGAAGCCAGAGTAACAACTCTAAGAAGTAAACACTATTATTAACCTCACTTTATAGATACATAAGGAACCCTGTCAGTGTAGCAGGTACAAGCTCAACCGTTAACCTCCAGGGAAACCGTTCAAACCCCCAAGAGCATAAGTAACTGGGCATGGCCCTGGGGCTGGGATTTGATTTTTAAAAGTCTGGTCACTTATTCTCCCAGCCACACGATAATGATAGTGTCACTCTAGAGGTAAAAAAAAGATGCTGGAAATCCCGAAAGTACCAGTGATTTCAAACCTGAATGGTGAGGACCTGACTTGTGATGGCACCTGCCCTGGATTTGACCATCCCACTGATTTTTGTTATCAAATTTAAAATTTCATTTTCAAATCACATTTTTTCTTTTATTTAATTTTTTTTCACATTTTCTCTTTTAAAATCATCTCCAGCTGTGCATGTTGGGAATGAGACCATGCTTACATTGTCTTCCATCCATTCCTACAGATGCATACCCTAATTCTGAAGTAGTCTATGTCTGGACCAATGACAGTACCAAGTCTGTGGTCGTGGCAGAAGATGGCTCAAGACTTAACCAGTACCACCTAATGGGGCAGACAGTAGGCACGGAGAACATCAGCACCAGCACTGGTAAGGGACTTGGAGGGCAAGGGGCCCAGGATGACTGTGGCAGGCGGGATTGCAGTGGAACACTACTGGAAAACAGTTTTTGGGGAGTAATCACCCTATCCCAGCACTGATATTCCTGCCATCACCCTCTCCCTGGCAGCTGGGGGATCCACCTGTTGGGTATCTGTCAGTGAACTCACTTCTGTGGCTGCATAAAGTCCCAGCTGGATGACATTAAGAGCACTAGATTGACCGTAATTGCCACCACGTGAGCAGCAAAGATGGAGCAGGCTTTGGTGAGTCAGGCTTGCCTGAAGGCCCATGACCTACTTCTGTAACCCACATCCCTTTCCAGAGCACAGCGACGCATAGACAGATGGGATCTCTGTAGGAATCCAAGACCTCTTCCTACAGCATTCCTTTACTTGCCCCCTTCATCATGCTCTAATCCATTGGAAGAGAATTCCCTAGAGCTGGATTGAGAGAAGAAGCAAAGCAGAGCAACACAGAGCGCTGAGGCTTTTTAAGAGCAGATGTGCCCTACCTGAGGGGCTTGTCAGAACCAGTGAGGGAAGAGAAGGGTGAGGCCATAGAAGAGCACATGGGTTCTACTTCCAGAGCCTGCCCTCAGACACCTTCCCTGACAGCCTCTACACATCATCAGTAGGCATTGTCATCCGGACAATTTTAGGACTAGAGAAAAGGGAAAGCTTCATGGAATTAGGGTGCACTTCATTCAAGACAAATCCTTGGTGCTCAGAACCACCCCCTGAGCCCCAGAACCCTTCTCTGCCAGGGTAGCCCCTGGTACCCAACAGAAGCTGAGAGCATGTATTCTGGGAAGGCATCACAGTTCTCAATCAGCCTGTAGGCATTTTGGGTTGCAGTATAAATTCAGAGGAACAGGAATGTAGTCTACAAACTTCATCAAATGAAGTAGCAACAGGATAGGAAAATATGAGGCTCAGGAAATGATGGAGAAGAGAACCCAGACCCCAAGGTAAAGACATAGAAAGGCATACTTCCAGGGAGAGGCTAAGGTGCTCCAGGCCTGGGTGTAGGACATGGCACTCTCTCTTCTTCATCCCTGCTTCTTTCCCCTCTCCTTGAGCTTGGCCTCTCCTCCTGCTCTGACCTGAGAGTGTCTGCACTGTGTATGCTTCTGGCTTTGATGTGGATAGCACGTATCTCAGCTGTGCCAACAGTGCCCAGTATGAAAGAACAAGAGGAAAGCAAGGACTGTCTCCTCTGCCCCCATCTAGGAGAGCCATTGTTGATCCTCATAGCCTGTTATAGATGTAGTCGGTATCAGCCATGCACCCTGATTCCACCATTCACTCATGCAAATCCCCACCCCTCAAAAAGTTCGGACTCAAAGTACTCTGCCCCCTCAGCACCGCTCGTTCATAGAATGATGAGGACATCTTTTACAGAGGAAGGTCTCCCAGTATAGCAACCACTCGGAATTACAGTTCATCTCTAGTCCTTACCAGTTTACCATCAGGATGTCTCCGTGCACCTCCCATGCGGCCAGGCAGATCCAGAAAATGTCCTGGAGTTTCACCAAGGACATGCTGGAACTCAGAGCATGGAGGGGACTCTTTGGTCTTCTTGATAAGCCCTGAACAAGTGAGCTGCTAGACTCCGAGTCCTAGCTCCTCACCTACCAGGTCCTCAGCTTCCTGCACCTGGCTCACCTTCCTAGGGCTTGAAGGAGAAAGGAAACTCTCTCTGTGGTGTTCTATGCTCTGGATGTCAGGTCTGATGGCTAAATCCCAATTGCTGTGGCAGGTGAGGGCGGGAGTGGCTGGAGAGGGCAGAAATAGCAGGCACAGATTACAACCGGGGATTAGCAAACCAAATAAATCTCATTTTCCCAGGGGAAGCATCGGTCAGACAATGTTCCTCTGAGGCCAGTACCAACAGAATTAAAATGGTTAAAAACTCTTTTGTTTTACCCAAATAGCACAACTAAGTTCTTATTCAACAATAGAAGAGACGGTGTTATTACTGAAGCCTTCTGAGCCTGCAGGCAGGGGTCACTGGCCCTACCCTTTCTCTAGGACCTGGATCACTTTAGATGACATGTGGATATTCGTTTCTTTGCAGGTGAATACACCATTATGACAGCACATTTCCACTTGAAGAGGAAGATTGGGTACTTTGTCATCCAGACCTACCTTCCCTGCATCATGACAGTGATCTTATCTCAGGTGTCTTTCTGGCTGAACCGGGAGTCAGTTCCTGCTAGGACAGTCTTTGGTGAGTGTCCTCAGGCTACCCTCCAGACACTGGCCCCCAAATCAGTACACCCACAACCCTAAGCACCAGTGCTGTGATGACTTGAAAAACAAATAGATCGATGAGTTCAGGGTTTTTAAAGGATCAGGATTTAGGACTTCTCTCAGAATGAAGGTTTCTGGAATGATGCATGGTGGTTTGAGAGCCTGTCCGTGCTAACTTTTTTTTTGAGGTTTCAAATTGCCAGAAAGCAGTGTTACCTAAGATTTTGTTTTAAAATATTCTGATTGAATTGTTCTAATGAAGCACTGCTTTATAAGTCGTTTAGTTTTTCTGTGCAATGTGTTTGCCACTTAAAAGGTAACCGCAATGTGCCAATCAGCATATTTTATGCGGCACTCGAGTCCTCGTGGTGTAGTGGGTTATGTGTTGGGATATGAACTGCAAGGTTAGTAGTCCGAATCCACTAACTACGCTGGAGAAAAATGAGGGGCTCTACTCCTGTAGAGAGTTCCACTCCTAGAAACCCACAGGGACCGCTCTTTCTTGATCTGCGGGGATGCCGTGAGTCCAAATGGACTCAATGACAGGGAGATTTTCTTTTTCATCTTTGGAGTTTATAGTAATAAATAAGAATATATGTGATAGTAGTGTAGAAGAGCATTTGGCATCCCTAAGACAAGATGATGACATTTAGAAAGATCAAATTGAGTAAGTGCCTTGACACAACAGACAGTGTTGGGCATCCTCAGATTACTCACATTGGAGGCGATATTGAAGGGACGTTGACAGGTTATTGTGAACGTAAAAGCTTGCATTTATTTTCAAACTATGATGTGCCGTTTGCCTGTTAGCTCTTACCACACTGCACTTGTTAGTCTTAATATTTTAAGATGGAAATAATGGCAAGCCTCTTATTGTACTGGTTGCAGAGTATATAGAAAGCAACACGTTTTGGTCCTCCATAAGTGATTAGTATAGGCGTGAATCACGCTGACTTGGTTTATCTTTCAGGGGTGTCTCAGGGAGTTTTGAGATAGGCTATGGCCAAGCAGTGCTGCACAGCTTAGTTTACCTCCCAGAACCATGTAGGGAAATATTAATAGCTGTGGGTAGGGGAAAAAAAGGTTGATTAGAAAATGCTTCATATGTGGTGTTTCCTCTTGGAGAGTCTCAATGCTAAGGAATTCAAGAAGACTCAAGAAACCAATTTAAGGCCATGCCCAGAACACTCTCTACTCAATACCATGATTAATTGGATTTCAAAGAAAAGTCACAGCTACTTCATCCACAGTTGATTTCTGATGAAACATTAATTCTGTATGGAATGACCATTACACCATGGCTAATACTAAAACAAAACTCACTGCCATTGAGTTGTTGCTGGCTCATAGCAACCTCCTGTAAATTTCCAAGACTGTAACTGTGTAAGAGTAGAAAGCCCAGTCTTGCCCCCGAGGAGATGCTGGTGGATTGCAACCCCAAACAAAACCACTCCCCCAGGGCTCCTTAAGTGTACATAAATACCCTTGACGGAAGATCCGGCATGAGAATTCAGAGTGGATGTTCTACAGCCATGTAGGGTACATCTGCGTACCTACCCATGCTCACATCCAGACCCACACACAGCATGGCTGGAGGAGGAAGGCTAGATCATGTAGGGATGTTGCAGGCCTGCAGGATTCTAGCAGATCTGCTTCCAATATAGTTTTATCATGTTTTTGGTTTATGCAACTTTATTGAAGAAAAATAAATCAATTCCTAGCAGAGCTATTAGATGATCACTCATTTAGTTACAATAATGTCAATTGCTAAATGGTGTTCCTCATTTCCTCTTTGTGGGAATGAAGTGTCCAGACAAAGATTCAGACACAGCCTTCTGAAATGAACTAACTTGGGGAAGTCTGCAAGCTTCATATTTGTGGAGGAGAGATGGTCTCCAGCTCACTGCTACAAGACGCACATTGTGTGTTTGTGAAGTGCTCTCTTATACGCTGTGTAAATTCAATTGTTCTTCCATTGGATACTGCCCTAGTCTCACCACAAATTCCATTCATTTATCAGATCTTTTATTGAGCACCAACTATTTGCTTGGCTCTGATCAAAATCAAAAGGAGTCACAAGACAAGCAGAGGCAGTGTGTGTAGAAAAGAGAATTTAAAATGGAATTCGAGGAGCATTTATGTGAGAAGACATTTGAGCTAAGAGCCAAAGGAAGTTCAAAAGTGAGGGCCTGAATAGACACAAGAAAGAGCCTCAAGGCACAAGGAGCAGTCGGTGAAGTCTGGAGTGAAACTAGGTAGCCAGGTGGAAGGAGTTGAGCGAGCAGAGACCGAGAAAGATGAGTTTAGAGAGGTTGTGTTACTTGGGGAACACTGGTGATCATTGCTAAGCACTTGCCCCACCCCAATGAAGATAGGCAGGTTTTAATGAGTTCTGAGTAGAGAAAATACACGATTTAACTTATATTTTAGAAGCTCACTCTGGCTGTTTCAAGAATAGGCTGAAGAAAGAAGTCCATTTGTGAGATTCTTTCAACATTCCAAAAGACACATAGTGGTGGTGGTGTAGATCAGAGTGGTGGAAAGTATTCAGATTCTGGGTATGTTTACGAAGGTAGAGGTACCTTCATAAACTTGGTCACCACGTTCAATTTGGGTGTAAAAAACGAGTCAATAATGGAATTGAGGATCCCTCAAGTGCTTTCGGCCTGAGTTCCTGCTGGGCAGGGTCCTAGAATGGTGAGGGAGCGTTGAAGAAAGACCACAGGAGAATGTTTTGGGCATGCTAAATTGGAGCTTCAGGTAAGAACTATGAAGTAGCTGACTGGACCTCTAAGTTCAGAGGAGAGAGATGCCAGGCTTGAGGGAGAGCCACTAGTTTTTCATGCATGTATTGGGTACTCTCTGTCAATGTTCAATTAGGGGATTCAGGGTACCAATACTAACTCTTGTTTCTCTGTTTGATGCGTCCCCCCGTTACTGACCACCACAGGGGTGACCACAGTGCTGACAATGACCACGCTCAGCATCAGCGCTCGGAACTCTCTGCCTAAAGTGGCGTACGCTACGGCCATGGACTGGTTCATAGCTGTGTGCTATGCCTTTGTGTTCTCTGCCTTGATTGAATTCGCCACGGTCAACTATTTTACAAAAAGAGGCTGGGCCTGGGATGGCAAAAAAACACTGGCATCAGCCAAGATCAAGGTATTTGTCATACATTTTCTATTTACCCCTCCTGTCAGATTCTCCTGAGTTACAAAACAGGCCTTATTAAATGTAAGTGCTTCAAAAAGTTCATGGAATAGGGCCATTATTTTTCAATTCCATTTTCCATGAATTTTTAAAAGCCCTATCTTATGTCCACAGAGAAGGCAAGGTGTTTCCTCGCCCCCACCCAAAATGCAAATTGTCTGCCTCATCCATATATCCAAAGGCTCACAAATTCTTATAACCAGGGACTTTCCTGATTCCTTTATTTGCCAATTTTGATCAAGCCAAAGTTCTGCTGTATGGAAATAACTTATGTACTTAAGAATAATACATTATCTCCTCATTTATGGGCAAGGTTAGTTTCCAGAGGCCAGATCATTATATGAAATCAGCATTATATGAGAGAGTTGGCCATGCGACTCTGTATCTGCATCCCAGTTGTTGACCACCCCTCTGACACTCCCCACACTTCTTGGAATGCACTAGGTGTAGTGGGCCCCACTTCCTCACCAGACCTTTCTAACGATAGAACAGCTATTCGGGGCTGGTGGTGGGGTGGTGGTGGTGGTCAGGAATTGCCTAGTGCTCAGAGGACTCTTGATCGCTCCCTTCCCACCCCTCCCCACACTACCACCTCCAGACCTACAGTTCTGTGCAGTCTGCTTCCCTTTTCCCGACTCTTCATCCAACTACCTCCTAAGCACCTTTTAGTACTTGACTGCCTTCCCTGCTTGTATGCAACCTGTATTGTCCTTCCATGCATTTGTTAGCCCTTGCTGTTCATTGCAGGACCAAGAAACACTTGAACCAATGGGAGAAAGCATCCAAAAGCCAATTGGCCAATATTCCTCATGTAGCTTAGTTGTTACCTGTGCCTGCAGGATATCATTCACAGGGGCCCCACAGGCATGCAGAGCTCAGCCATAGCACCATGTGGGACCCCAGTTATCTGAGGTGCTACTTGAGAACTTTTTCTAAGTTGTTATCAATGCAAAATGCTTTACTTATACAATAACACATATGCTACTTTTTAACTTTACGGAAATATTTTTAATTAGAAACTACTTCATCAAAAGGACTGGAATAAATACATAGATAGGGCATTCTTAAATGATTCTTTGGTTTAGACTGTTTTCTGACTCTATTCTAGCTCTGCTCTGGAACGGCTTCTAGGAACTTGACCTAGTGACGTCTGGACTCAAAGTAAGGGAGATTTACTATGTTGAAAGGAAATCAGATAGAGCCAAGATTATAAAGGTTCAGATTCCAGTTTCAGGAAAAATGTCCCACCTTTGTACTGTGGGACCAAGTTCTGTAGCTGCTGAACTGCCTTCTCCATCTAAGATTTCAGCTCCTTCTTCACCTTCTGTAGCATCTGGGTCTGAGGTTTCTGCATCCTTTTGAGCTCTCGATATTCACGTGGTAAGACTTAGGCCAGCAAAGCAAAGGGTTCACGGTCGTAGTTCTCCATGGAGTCCTGCTCATCGGGTGCTGTATCTTCTGTTAATCTTGACTCTCTTTAGGATAGTTGATCAGCTCTTATAATCTTTGGTTCTGAATTTGTGAAGCTTGTTTTAATCCCATTTCTTTCCAGCCCTCACATCATTTTTGCATGCAGCCAACTCTATCATCATTATACTGTCCGACAATATCTACAGACTGGAGCAATTTGTTGTCAGTTTTCTTTTATCTTTGATGAAGCCAACCTCTCCTCACTAGTGTGATCCTAGAGATCTTGCAGTCTCTTCTTATCTTCCTATATTTTCTTGACCAGTGCAGGGCCACGCCTTCTTCAGCTTTCCTTTATTTCATCTCGGAGTTTCTTCTTTCCCAGAGGATCTCCATATGCATATTTTCATTTGTTCTCACATTTTGTTTAGTGCTTCACCCAAAATAGCGACATAGAAACTGTTTGGGCATCAGGAGCAGGACTTTTATAAAATTAACTGATGTCTCCTCAGGGACTCATTGTTCAGTTTAGATTTGTATGATCTACCCTTTTTCTTGCTGTTTTGTCATATTTCACCATGTAGTGTATCTTCCTCAAGGTAAATGTGAGGGCAATAAGGAGATCGTATAACTTATTGGAAGCTACAGGCCAACAAAGCAAACTAATACCACTGACTAGATTGATGTGTCACTTAAGTGATAAACATGAGTTATTAAAATTGTACTACTCTTTCAAAATAATCACATAAGTACATAAAGGATAATTTGTATGTAAATCTAAGGAATGTGTACATTAAAGTTTAAATGCTGAGTGGGTTTGCTGAAAGAAACAGTGGGAGCTCTAGATTCATTTTTGAGTCTCCATATAGACTCCGTATTAATTGAGTTATTTCTCACAATGGATAAGCAATGTAAAAAGCTTTGAGTAGAGTGTATTTGCTGGTGGCATAGTGGTTACACGTTAGGCTGTGTACTGTAAAGCTGGCAGTTCAAAACCACCAGCTGCTCCACTAGACAAAGATGGGACTTTCTACTCCCATAACGAGTTACAACTTGGAAACTCACAGGGGTAGTGTCTACTCTGCCTGCTAGGGTTACTATGAGTCAGAATCAACTGGACGACAGTGGGCTTTGAGGCCCCTGACTAATCCAGGGAGGGGTAGTCTCATCTCTAGGGACTGTCCTGGCCACACGCTTGATGGAAATCAGGCTCCTAGAGCTGTGTGATCATGAGTCAGCTGGGCGCTAACCAAGATGGTCAGAGGGTCTCAGAACCAAGCTGGCGAACTCTTCTAATCTGTGATCGTGTATGTGTTCCCATCATGGTCCCTCTTCTGCTTTTGTAGTTTGGCCTGCAACTATGGTGAATTGATAGGCTACCCGATTATGATTTTGGGACAATTTCCTTTGTTCTCACGTCCTATTTACATAGGACAAGTGCACCATGAGTATAGACATTTTTATCCATTTGGGAAGTTGACAGATGTCCAGGATGAGATTTGTCATCAACCAACCAACATTTCACCTATTTTGGTACACTTGAGTTTTCCTCATAGCACTGTCTATGTAAGCTATGTTCAACATCACAACAGTTTCTGCAGCACTTTTCCTGAGCAAGAAACAAAATTTCACATAAAAAACAAGGTTTGAGCGAAACTGCTTTTATGAAAAAATTCACTGTGACCAGAGAGAACCTTCCCAGGCAATTGCAATGGGTGCACTAACTCAGAGTGAGTTGCTCAATGCTTGTCTAGTGGGAAAAATGCTTACTATGAAAGCTTTGCCCAGCATAGCTTTTTCCATTTTGGGGGGTACCCTCTTGTATATGTCAGGTGACTGAAAATACCATATTTGAGTCTGGAATACTTTAATCCTCAAAAAAATACTTTAATTCTCTTTAACACATTTTTGGGGGGATGGGGGGAGCAAGGACAACAAAGAGATTTTATGTTTGCCCAGATAAGTAGAACCATAATGTCTTATGACCAAAATACAGTGGATGCCCTGAATTGGACGCATTTATGTGTTTTATACCTTAAACATGTAGGATACTAACTTCTAGCCACTACTCCTTGCTCTCTAACTAGACTCCTTCCATAAACGCAGGCCTAGCTGTGCAGTCATGTTCCTCTAGATATATTCTAGCTATTCCTCACACTTATAAAATGAGTCTGGGCAGGATGGTGGGGCAGATACTGTGTTACTTTCCAGGGATTCTTGGATCAGGGGTTAGTTGGACAACACTGTTTGGACGGCACATGCTCTCTGACTTGGTGCATCTGGGAAATAACCTGAGGTTACTCTTTGCAGAATGGACTTGTGATGGAATATTGATGCCCAGGATGCACAAAATGAAAGATTGAGATAATAGAAGGGTGGATAGCAGAGAAACATAGCACGCAGGGAGTGATATGGAAAGATATATTAGCATAAGGGTTTTAATCACATATAATTTTGGTATATTTCATTTTTAACAGAGGAAAAGGACAGGGTTCCCATTTTCTGTAGGTATTCAAGCCGAAAGGGCAAGATGCTGAAAGGCACTTTCATGTAACCACTTATAAAGTTATTCTTAAGGGATCGGATGACTGTCTTGGGCTTTCATCATATCTGTAAGTACATATTTTATAATCTAGAAAACAAATTCATCAATGAAGGAACTGTTGATAAAGGCTGGAATTAACCATTTGTAAGGGGTTGGAAATGAATTAGGAACTATACCATTCATAAATCTTGCTCAGGTGTATATACTTTGTCTTATGCTAGGTTCTCTAAAGAAAAAAAACACTAAATTTATGTATAGATACATATTAATTGATACACACATTTTTAAAAGCAGGTAGGCCCAAGTCTCGGCAGTTTCCAACTCTGGATCAGATATTAGGCTGGAGGCAATGTTTGGGTGTTGACATACCCAGGATAAGCAAGAAGAGGCAAGCAGGTGACTACAGAGATTAATTAAATAAGGGCCAGCACACCAGATTTGTGACTTGCTGAGGTGAATGAATCCAAGATCAGCAAGTGAGACAGTTCCCAGGATTGGCAGGTAATATGGCAGACCAGTGGCTCAAATCCAAAGAACCAGAAGTCAATGAGCCAGATGCAGGATCTAGACCAGCAATAAGAAGCTTTTTAAACAGCATCCACTTAGATAGGCAATAGGCCACGCCCCCAAGGAAACTTCCCTTCCATTGATTTCATGAGGGCTATACCGAAGTAAGGGTGCTGTGTCCAATCTTTATCTTTTCACAACTGATTAGTTTTTCATACTCAGTCCCATCATGGATTTTTATTGCGTCTTCACTACCAAAACATTGGGACTCTTGGCCCAGCTAAGTTGACACAAAACATCAACTATCATAGTCCACTCCATATCAACTTGCCACCTGTACACATCTTAAACCAAACTAATCTATAAATGAAGACAATTATGAAGTCATACTTATTTCTAAAATGATAAAACTAACACACATAGAAATGAAGACACAATAACACCTTCTATTTTATAAGAACAAAAACATTTGCATAAAGATGAATTGATACTAATAAGAGTCTTCAAATCTGTAACTTATCATGTATTCATAGCTCATACTTAAAACTATCTTCCACCATACATTCCATATTCCCTTTGCTCTTTGTAAAGTACCTTGTAAAAAAAGTCATGATTTTTTACCTCATGGGATGATCCAAACCTTCATTCCTGAAGGGTCTGTTCCACTACTGGCGAAGTTGGAATTGCAATGTGGTTGTTTACTACTGGCTTTAAACATGCGGCGTGGTAGTATTAAGAGACATACTACGGAATTCCCTGGATTCCAGACTTTTTAATATTTCCTTCTCTTATACACTATTAATATAATTTCTCTTTGGAAAGCACCACTCAAAACAATAATCCCATTTGTTGCATGATTATCCTAAGGCATGAGGAATCCAAAGTGACTAGAGGTATTTTTAGCATCCAGTTTAACAAAATCAACATGTGTCTTCAAACTAAAACCAAACTTGCTACCATTGAGTCAATGCTGACTCTTAAAACCCCCCTGTAGGTTTCTGAGACTATAACTGTTTACAGGAGTAGAAACCCCAGTCTTTCTCTCAAGGAGTTGCTGGTGGTTTCGAACTGCTGACCATGCAGATCTCAGTCAAATGCATAACCACGTTGCCACTAGGGCTCTCTCTTATGTCTCGAGGTGAGAGTAAAACTAAGAGTTTTTATGACTAAGATCCTTTAAAACTTAGACCTACTGACTTATAGAACATAGAATCACAGAGGCAGGAAGCAAAAAAAATTGCCATTTGGTCACTAGGAGTAATAGTGTGACACTCCCATTTCCACCCCTTGATTTTCAGACCTGTAAATGCTGGTTACTGGGGAAACATCACCATATAGTATATAGTGTAGTTTGGGGCTTATCCAGCCTCTGGGAGAATATTGTTCCAACCATAAAAGGTATTGCCACCTAGCTGGCAGTGTTTGTCTTTAGATGATCGTTCCATTGTTCTATCAAGCCAGCTACTCAGGACGTTGGGGAACCTAATCAGACCAATGGAGTCCATTACATGGACTCATTGCCACGTGTATTAGACTGAGGTTTCTAGAGAAACAAAACTAGTGACTTTCATAGATGTATAAGAGAAAAAATTATATAAAGATATTTATATCAAAGAAAGAGCCCAGCCAAGGAGGGCCTTCAGGCTCATTCAACTGCCAGCTGATGCAGCAGGCAGGCAAGTGAGGTACTAAGAGATTTCAGGTCAGCGGGTACAGAATTGCTTGCACCCAAGGTTATTTGAAGCATGGCAGGGCATAGACAGCTTCCAAGGTTGGCAGGCCAAGTGGGTCTCTGGTTTGAGAAGCTAGATGCAGGATCTAAGTAAGCAGAAAGGGGTAAGAGCAAGAAAGAGGCAAGACAGAGAGGCTAGTTCTCCAGTGTCTCCTAAAAATAAACCACACCAGACACGATCATTTTTCACATGAAGTCAAAATGGGTACATAAATGGTGAAGAAAGCTGATGGTACCTAGTTATTAAAAGATATAGTGTCTGGGGTCTTAAAGACTTGAAGTTAAACAAGTAGCCATGTAGCAGAGAAGCAACAAGCCCACACAGGACAACCACACCAGCCTGTATGATCATGAGGTGTCAATGGGGCCAAGTATCAGGCATCAAAACACCTAAAACAAACAAAATTATTGATGCAAATGATGGAAGTCAGAAAGGAGACCGAAAGCCCATCTATAGACAATTGGGCATCCATGGAAGGGTCACAAGGAAGGAACAAGTCAACCAGGGTGCAGCATAGTACCAATAGAACACAACATTCCTCTAGTTCAGTGGTACTCAACCTGTGGGTCGTGACCCCTTTGGGGGGTCGATTGACCCTTTCACAGGGGCTGCCCAATTAATAACAGTAGCAAAATTATAGTTATGAATTAGCAACAAAAATAATTTTATGGTTGGAGGGTCACCACAACATGAATAAGGGTCATGGCATTAGGAAGGTTGAGAACCACTGCTCTAGTGCTTTAATGCTATCCCCTCCTTGTTCATTGTGGATAGGCCCAGAAGCAGTAACTTAGCTTTCACTTTAGTAGAAATATCTCCACATGCTTCACACCACTGGATCTCTAGAAATTCTAATGAGGTTGAAAGAACCTGTCACCTAACTTGCAAATGTTTTACCAATAAGTTTAGGGTCAGTGTAATGCACCAGTGTTACATAATGTGGAAGGATCCCTAGCGATTAAATTATGACAGTGCTGAGAGATGATGAAGACAGAGTGTTGGCCTTGACAGCTAAAGACACACTCGTTCTGGTGCTCTTTTGAAGTTGGAATTGAAAAAGAGGAGTTGGCTAGAACAATAATTACATACCAAGAGCTGGGTGGTATATTAATTTGTTCAAACAGTGAAACTACATCTGGAAGAGCAGCTGCAATTGGAGCTACTACCTGGCTGAAGTTGTGAAAACCGTGGTCATTCTACAAGACACATGTGTTTATTAGTTGGTTAGTGTGTTTCCACAGGCCAAATAGATTAGTGAAATGGGGATGTGGTGGGAATCACAATCCTCTCTACACCTTTGACGTCTTTAATGGTAACACTAATCTTTGCATTTCCTCCAAGAATGCAGTACTGTTTTCAGTTTATTGTTTTTCTAGGTAGAAGCAGTTCTAAGGGCTTCCATTTGATTTTTCCGACCTAATAGCCCTTTCCTCACATTTAGGGATCCAGTATGGGGGTACTGCCAGTTGCTGAGAATATCTACTTCAATTATGCATCCAGGAACTGGTGAAATCACTATAGGACCCTCTATGATTTGAATCTGAGACTCTGTGATAGTTGGGTTATGTCAACTTGGCTAGGCCAGGAAACTCAGTGGCTTGGCAGTTTAGGCTTTTGAACCCATCATGATGTGACCTAATATGATATAATCAATTCCATGATGGGATATGCTATGAGCAGCCAAGTAGTTGTAGGAATGCTACCTCATCTTTTAAGTCACAGCACTGAGGTAATTGAATGGAGAATTCCTCCAATTTGTGGCCTACTTCATCTATAAATAGTAGTTGTGAAAAGTTTGGTGGTTTCTTACTGGGCCTGGATAGGCATCTGGCTCTTCAACCTCCATTTATTTGGGGTTGAGCCAGTGGCTAATATATGACAACCATAACTTAGAATGTAGGAAGTAGGAATCTAGGAAAATTGAAAGTCATCACAAATAAAATGGAACACATAAATATTGATATCCTAATCACTAGTGGAATGGAATCATAGAGGGTCCTGTAGTTATTTCTCCAGTTCCAGAATACATAATTGGATATTCTCAGCAACTGGTAGAACCACCATATTGGATCCCCAAATGTGGAAAAGGGAGATGAGGTAGGAAAAATCAAATTAGCATTGGCTACTTTGAATCAGACAGTCAAATGGTTTACTGTGGCACAAATGACAAATTCAGAGGAAATGTGTTGCATTTATTGTCATAAATGACATTTCAGTATCTGTCTTGAAAAAAAAGGATAGAATTTATATGCCTAAAAATGTCCATTTGCTTTTATTCAAATTTACATACCAATTGCTACAGATCTTGAAGGAATTGAAGAATTACAGCAACTTCTTAAGTCTGAAATTTATCAAGCATACAATCACAATGCATTGATAATTATTGGTGAATGATTGGAAGCAAAGAGGAAAGAACAGTAGATGGAAACTATGTCTTTTTTTCACTTCTGAGGAATTAGTCACTAAAACTTTATAAATACATGTGACCTCCTCCCTGGGGGACAGACAACAGAAAAGTGGGGGAAGGGAGACATGGGAAAGAGCAAGATATGACAAAACAATAATTTATAAATTATCAAGGGCTCATGATGGAGGGGGGAACTGGGAGGGAAGGGGAAAAATGAGGACATGACGCCAGGGGCTTCGGTGGAGAGCAAATATTTTGATAATGATGAGGGTAACGAATGTACAAATGTGCTTTATGCAATAGATGTATGTATGAATTGTGATAGGAGGTGTATGAGCCCCTAATTAAATGATTTTTTTAAAAAGCCTAGACAAAAAGAAAACTTTATAAATAGAGGGTAACATTGTCAGATACTGAAAAACTCATGTGGCCTGCTCCCAATATAAGTAGATGCTGCAGAAAAACTTATGTGCTTTTAGCTGATTCTGAATCCTGCATCTGTCTCACTGAGCTCTGGTTCTTTAGATTTCAGCCAGTGGGCTACTACATTACCTTGTAATTCTGGGAGTCATACATAGCTTCCTTCTGACCTGATGAACTTGGATCTATTCGTTTCTGATTGAAACAAGTCTGACTTTCTGTTTTAGATTAATTCATCTCAGCAGCCACAAGTCTATCCTCTGCCTGTTGATCTTAGGAAGGACCCCGCTAACCCCCCCAAAGTTTATACAGATGGTCTTTTCCCTAGTCTTCTCCAAAGGAATCTATACCTTGTACATTGGTGGCTATTCACTGGTGCAAATAAGACTTTTCCAGGATACTGAGCACTGACTCTGCATTGACCCTAATTTCAGGAGACCTGAAATGTTTTAAAGGCCAATCAGCCACAGTGGGGCCCTATGGAAGGTAAATTATTAATGGAGTCTTAGCTCAGATTCATCTCGCAGTTAGCCCACTGGTTCCTTGAATATATTTTGTAGTACCAGAAAGCATATTTGGAATCAACAACTAGCAAGTCCCCATTTTGGATCCCTGACAGGTAGAATAAGAGCTGTCTTAACAGGAAAATCTAAGGGGAAGCCATTCGAACTACCTTTAGCTAGGAAAATGGTCAACCAAAGGCAATAGTACATTCCTGGAGGATGTGCAGAGATTACTGCCAACATCGGAGGAGGTGGAAGTGGTGATTTCCACACATCCCATTAACACCCCTATTTGACCTGTGTTAAAAACAACAAACCATGTGTCTTGGAGGATGACAGTGGATTATTGTAAATTTAAACAGGTGGTGACTGCAATGACAACTGCTCTTCCAACTGCTTAGCAAATTACTATTTATCCTCATTCGTAGCAAGCAAATATTGATCTGCCCAATGATTTTTCTGATGACATTTTTGAAGAAACACCAAAAGCAGTTTGCCTTAAGATTGCCGTCAACAACATACTTTCATCATTCTCTCTCAGGATTGTATCAGCTGCCCAGCACTACATCATAATTTAGTCCTGAGGTAACTCGAACATTCTTCCCTTCTACAAGATGTTCGTCTTTTTTATTGATGACATTACACTTATTGGACCTGGAAATGAAGAAGTGTCATTGACTATCAATTTATTGGTAGAGTATCTACATGATGGAAGTAGGATATTAACAAGACAAAAATTCAGGCAATTTCCACAACAGTGAAATTTCTAAGTGTCAAGTGGTGTGCAGCACGTTGTACTAAATGAAGTATAAGTTATTGCATGTAGTACCTGCCACAATCAAAATAGATAATGTGATCAATTTCAATCCTTTCTCTTTTTATCACAATGTCACTTAATGGCTCAGTTTTGAGGATTTCGGTTTTCTTTTAAGTTGTAATCTGTATTTGAAGGCTGCAGTCCTTGGTCCTTATCTTCAAGTGCTTAAAGTTCTCTGCACTTTCAGCAAGCAAGGTCTTTGTGCACTTGTGTTGTAAGACTGACAACAGACCATTGAATAGATGAGGAAGTTACCTGGACTGTCTTGGAGCTTGCGTCTGTGAATTTTAACAGAAGATTTAGGCAATGAGAAGGGTCCCTGTGAAATTTGTTCTTTGGGTTCTGACTGACCAAGAAAAAGAACATCAAGTGGAAACCTGCCGCGCTTTGAAAGAACAACTCTGAAGCAACCCAGATTTTGTTCCAAGATGTAGTGATGAGATGTGGTGCTATTCTTACGACCCTGAGAGCAAACATCAATCATCTTCCAGTCAGTGGAAGATGTCATCATCACCTCACCCCCCAAAACCATGAGTGAAATCAAAGATCAAGAGGATCCTCATTTCTTTTTTTGATATGAGGGGATAGTGCATTTGGAGTTCATTCTACCACATCAGAGTGTTAATCAAGCTTTCTATTGAGAGGTTCTGAAAAGATTGCATAGCAATGTGTGACAAAAAGTCCTGATTTGTGGCAGAGGTTGGACTGGTTTTGCTACCACAACAAATCACCTGCTCATGCAGCACTCTCAATGTACCAGTTTTGGACCAAAACAGCATGCCTCTCTTACCCCACGGATCTTACTCACCTGATAACACTGTGTGCAACTTCTTTTTGTTTCTGTGAATAAAGAGGGACATGAAAGGACAGCTATTTAATGACATGGAAGAGATTTTTTAAAAAAAACGAGGTAGGTGCTATTAGCCATCCAAGCAGATCAGTTTGAAAAATGTTTTCAAGAATGGAATCACAGTTTTGGCGAATGTATTAAGTGTAATGGAGAGTTCTTTGAAGGTTGTAAGGTTGTTTTGTAAAACTTTATTCTATAAAAGTATTTCAATTTTGCAACTTGAACCTTGAGTTTTTTCTTCAGTTCTTTCAGTTCAAGATACGTTGAGCATGTTTTTCCTTTGTGATTCTAACAGTGGTCTGTGCATATTTTATTCTAATATTTGACTTTGTCTTCTTGAGCTGCCCTTTGAAATGTTCCATTCAGCTCTTTGACTTCATTATTTCTTCCATTTGCTTAGCTATTATATGATTAAATTTCATAATCTCTTCTGATATCCAGTTTGAACTTCTCTTTTTCTTGTCTTTTTAATGACCTTTTGCTTTCTTCATGAATGATGTTCTTGACGTCTTCCCACAGTTCATCAGGTTTTCTGTAATTATTGTTCAATGAACCAAATCTGTCCTTAACATATTCTCAAAATTCAGGTGAGATAGAATCAAGGTGATATTTTTGCTTTTGTTGGCTACCATTCATTTTCTTCACCTTACACCTGAACATACATCTGAGCAATTGATGGTGTGTTCTAAAATCAGCCCCTGGCCTTTCACTAGTGATATGGGGCTTCTCTACCCTCTCGTCCCACAGATTCAGTCCATTTTATTTCTGTGTTTACCTTCTGGAGAAGTCTAGGTGTATCATTCCTATTTGTGTTATTGAAAAAAAAAGGTATTTGTTATGAATAAGTCATTGGTTTTGCAAAATTCTGTATGCAATCTCCAGCTTCGTTTCTATCACCAGGACCATATTGTCCAACTACAGTAGAACCCCAGTACTAAACCACATGTGTACTTGACATACCTATATCCTCAAGTATAAGCCAAGTTCTTTAGCACATTTTTAATGCAGTTTTTGTGGTAAAAATAGGTGTTTTGGTGGATATTCGGGTCAGCTTATACTTGAGTATATACAGTAATCAGATTTTGACATGAAATATCAAGAAAATTTTGCTTCAGAGCTCGAACAAAACATTGGAATCCACCCCAACATATGTGATTTTTGTAGACAAAAGCAGTTCCTGTTTCAGTCACTGGGGTTAGTTGGCTTTGTTAGTATGCCTTGTTTCAATGCTTTGCGGCTGTGTTCATGCATTTTGCTATAATTTTCTTACATTTTGTGGCTTTTGTGCTGTTTTTAGATTTTTAAAAAATGGGTCCTAAGAAAGAGTTTTTTTTAAAAAAGAATCATCATTATAAGAAACTGGTTAACCATGTTATCAATATTGTTGATGATAAGTTAGTAAACCCTTTTAGAAAAAAGTTAAGGAAACACCAATAGCAGATCACATTAGACAGATGATTTTTTTTTTTTAGAAAGCCAGCCAGGTCTTAGTGAAAAAAGACAAAGAAGAGAGAAAAAAATAAACCCTGAAAAACAACTACCAGTTGATATAATGGAAAGGATTCCCTTTCCAAACAATGACATTCTCTCCACATCTCTCCACATCCATGTCCACAGATCCAGAACCTCATCAATCTCAAAGTATGTGCCACACTATAGTTTGTTAAAAACGTTTCCTTTCATTTTATTAGGGGCTCAAACAACCCTCATCACAATCCATGCATACATCAATTGTGTAAAGCACATTTGTACATTCATTGCCCTCATCATTCTCAAAACATCTGCTCTCCACCTAAACCCCTGGCATCAGCTCCTCATTTTTTCCTCCCTGCCTCATGAAATTTATGTTAATGTTTTGTATAAAAAAAACAAGGTTAAGCTATAAACTTGGTGGTCGAGAACGAATTAATCTGTTTTCAGTTATTTCTTATGGGAAAAATTGATTCAGAACTCAATTGTATCACATCTCCACGCTCCTTCTAGAAGAGATTAGCGTTGAGGTCCCGGGTTCTACTGTACTGTTCCTTCTTTGTTCCCAACTTTCGCTTTCCAATCACCAGCAATCATCTAAGCATATTGAACACATAATTGATCAATTTCCAAGTGAAGACATTGATAGAATTGCTTGATTTCTTCACCAACTTTAGTTGTTGGTGCATAAATTTGAGTAATAATTGTATTGATTGGATTTCCTTGAATGAAGATAGACCCATGCCCCTTCACAGGCAGTGCTGTGCTTCAAGATAGGTCTTGAAATTTCCTTTTGAAAATGAATGGGATGCCATTCTTCTTGATTATGTCATTCCCAGCATAATAAATCATAATGAATTTATGATTCAAAATGCCTAAATACAAGTCCATTTAGCTCACTAAATCCTAGAAATATTGATCTTTATGTGTTCCATTTTAGTTTTGATGACTTCCAGTTTTCCTAGATTCACATTTCTTGCATTCTAAGTTCCCTTTGTTAGTAGATTTATTTTGCAGCTCTTTGTTTTCATTTTGAGTTGTGACCCATCAGCAAATTAAGATGCCAAAGGCTTTTTACTCCATTCACGTCATGATGATCAGCTCTATCTTGAGAAGGCTGCTCTTCCTCAGTCATATTTTTAGCACCTCTGGCAGGAGAGGCTCATCTCACACTGTCTCTGACCATGTTCTGCTTCTGTCCATTTGGCCTTCAGGCTCTGACAATGTGTTGACGGTATCCATTGGGTTTTAGGGGTTAATTGTTTCAAAGTGGGCAGCCTCTTCATTCTTCGTAGTCTAGGCTTAGTCTGGAAGCTCGCTGGAAACCTTTTCACTTTGGGTGGCTCTGTTTGTTTTTTAAATACCAGTCATAGATTCTGGCATCAAAGCACCATATAAGCCACAGCAAAAACAAATTGATAGACAAGCGGTGGGCAATGACTTTCCTTCCTTTAAAAAAAAAATCTGATTGTGACCCCAACTACCTCTCACTGCCCACGGCACTGTACTTCTCTGCTGGATTTGCTAATTCATTTAACTTTACTTCAGGGGCCAATCTGAACTCACAGGCAATATTCACATACAGTATTTATGTGAAAAGATAACAGGATACACATTGTTAAAGATAAAAATATTTTTCTGCAATGCCTCTTCAGCCATGTTGACAGAAATGCCTCTTGCTGGTTCTTGGGCTCTTCGGCATGTTGTCGCTTGGCCTTTGCCTTGTTGTGTGGCCACGGAAGTCCACCGCTCTACCATATTGTCTCAGTGCAGCTCCTGTGGTGGGCCTCATGATCTCGGTGCTACAGAACCTGGAACCTCTGCTACCTCCCCCTCTTTGGAGAGTGCCTCACACGCTCTGCTAGTTGCTCTTCTGTTCTTAATGGTTGTAGGATTCTCTTTTCCCTGTTTCTGTTATATACCCAATGGGATGGAAAAATTGACCAATCCCTTCTATTAGTGTTTTATAAATCTTATTTGCATAGTTCCATCCAATCATTTGGTAAAAATTATAAAGACATGGATAGAAGAGCCTTAAGAATTTCACTTCATCATACAATTTTCAAGTAATTTCACTTCTCTGTAACAACTTACTCAGTAAATCTGTGCAACTGTATAATTATGTATCCTTCAGAGAATAGTCATGGGAGGTAGGGGTCAAGTTCTTTATCCTGAACGATTCCATGCAGGCACCAAGGCATCAACAGAGTTCTAGAGCCAGGGATTCTACTTTGAGTCTTAGTTGTGCGTATGGAAAAGTACACCGATGCTTGCTGAACACCATGAACAACTTCCATATAGCAAGTGATGTTGTGTCAGAGTCCACTGAGTCAATTCCAGCTTAGGTACAACAGGATGAAACACTGCCCAGCCCTGTGTGTGTCAGCCTTGTAATCGTTCTTAGGTGTGAGTCCATGGATGCAGCCACGGTGTGAATACATCTTGTTGGAGGTCTTCCTCTTTAACTGCCCCACTGTTTTACCAAACACAGTGCCTTCTGTAGGGACTCATCTCTCCTAACAACATGGCTGAAAGATTTGAGTTCAAGTCTTGCCATCCTTGCCTCTAAGGAACATTCCGGCTACATTTCTTCCAGGATGGATTTGTTTGTCCTTTTAGTAGTCCAAGGTACTTTCAATATTCTTCTCCAGCACCGTATTTCACATGCATCCATTTTTTCCAGTCTTCCTTATTCAGTTTTCGACTTTCACACGCATATGAGGTGATACCATGGATTGGGTCAGGTGAACCTTAACCTTCAAAGTAACATCCTGGCTTTTCAACACCTTAAAGGCCCCGTGCAGCAAATGTATCCAGTGTAATAAGCAAGAGAACTCAACTGCCATTAACTCAATTCTGAATCATGGCGATCCTCTAGGGCAGGGTAGAACTGCTCTGGTGGGTTTCTGAAACGATAACTCTTTATGAGAGTAGAAAGCCTCTTCTTTCCCGTATGGAGAGTTTAGTGGTTTCAAATTGCTAGTCTTGGGATTCACTGCCCGAAATGCAACCCACTGTGTTCCCAGGGCTACTTTGAGTAAGAGATAGGACATAGGAAGCAAACTGGTCAACACTGCTACATGCTGGACTTTCGAGAAGCAACACCGAGTCACACACTGAGGGACAGAGCCATTTTTAGTGGAGAACACTGTGAAAAGACAAGACTGCATAGGGGAACAAGTTGACAAATGGCTCAACCAGCCTGCCCTGCCCTGAAGGGTGTACTGAGAAAGTGTTCTGAATAGTTGCCCCTGTGGGTTTCCAAGGTTGTACATTTTTACAGGAATGCAGAGCCTCCCGAGTTTCCCACAGAGTAGCTGGTGGTTTTGAAAGTGCTGACCTTGCAGTTGGCAGTCTAAAGCATCACCCTTCACACCACCAAGGCTCCAGCCACCAAACCCCTGCAGTTCAGTGTCACTGCTCTTTTCATTTTCCAAGTGATGAGGATCATGTGAAGCAGTAAGTTCAGTAATTGATCGCATTTGTGCATTTCTTCTCAAAGGCTAAAAGGGGTGCTCATGTGACACTAAATGGTGAAAGTGCAATGGTATTCCTGACTGGTGGCTGAGGACCTTCCTTGCCACACCTGAGGTGTTCTCAGTCTCCGTGAACCTGGCTTGGTATTCTGTTCTTTAACTTGCTTCTACTCACTCTTTCCCCTGCTTGTTCTTTGTGCTTTTTATCTGTGCCACGTTCTCAATGGTTAATTTTAAATTTTTTCCCTTTACTGTGCTTTCTAAATTGTATTCAATGATTTTGATGATTTGGTAGTAATGTAAGGGAACTTTTGTAAAATTCGATTGTGAGCATTTCAAAGCATAAAACTATGTCTAACATTTTTACAATTATCGTCTCTCCTCTAATGTCATACTATTCCTGTACATCCACCCATCCACCCAACATTTCATCTTAGTTTCTAGTGCATGTTGAAGACCTCTAAGCGTATAAACTCATTTCATTCAACAGAGATCAATATTTATCTACCCTTACATTATTTTGAAGAAAATTTTAATATAGAACAACTTTTGATGAACATATGTACTTACTTGTGGGCCTGGAGGCAGTGTCTGACTTCTAACTTCACAGAGAGAAGAGTCCCCATCTTCAGAACCAGCTGGCCAATGACCGTTCCTCTGAGGCTGAGCTGACACTTGCCTCCACACTCCAACCTTCTATACCTATTCTGACACCAACTGTTCCTCCCACAACACTCGCTACTTTGAAGCTGAGTTTTCAAGAGCCACACGAACCTCACAGACCCTTTTCACGATTATGGGGTTAATTAGGGAAGTTAAGAGGGTACAATTCAAGCTCAGAAATGCTCCAGACACACAGTTTTTCACTCAGGCATGTCCACAGCAGGCCGCTTTCTGGTTCTCTGCCTCTTAATTATGAAGCGCTTAGCCCCAACTCCCTAGATTAAATCTCTGGATGCACCTCATTCTCTAAGTCAGTTTTCTGCTTGACAGCACTCAGCTTTACTTCCTCCATGGAATGGGAAGCCTAATTCTCCTTTATCCCCTGGATCTTTATTCTGCTACTGCCGCTTCTCTGGTTCACAGCTTTCTGTCCCTGCTTGGAGGGGGTTCAGTGTGCAGATGGCTTGGTTCCAAGGAAAGCACTTTGCTCCTGACTCTTCTTTCTTGATAGTAGCAAGAGTCCTCCTTCCTGCATCTGAGATGACTTATTTCATACCCAGCAGGATGACAAAATGAACTAATCCCCACGTTAGAGTTCCAAGTGTTTACAATCACAACTGACCTTAATAATCACACACAAAATGAGGAATTGTGTGCATCTGGGTTGTATTCTATCAACATATTTATTCAAGCTGGATGCTGAGGAATCATCATAGAAGCTGTCTTCTATGAAGAAGAATGTGGCGTCAGCTTCGGAAAAAGACTTATAAACAACCTGAGATGTGCAAGTGATACAGCCTTGCTTGCTGAAAGTGAGGTGACTTGCTGAAGATCCAGGATCGCAGCCCTCGGAGTGGATTACAACTCAAGGGAAAGAAGCCCCAAATCCTCACAACATGACTAGTAAGTAACCTCATGTTAAATAGAGAAAACATGGAAGTTGTCAAGGATTTTGCCTTTCTCAGATCCACAATCAATGCTCAGAGAAGCAGCAGGCAGGAGAAAAAAATTGATGCATTGTATTGGGCACAACTGCACAAAACCTCTTGAGAGTGTTGAAAATCAGGGAGGTTATTTTGAGAACTAAGGTGTACCAGGCCCAAGCCATGGTATTTTCCATTGGCTCATGTGCATATGAAAGTCGAGCATTGAATAAGGAAGACAGAAGAAGAAACAATGCATTTGAATTGTGATGCTGGAGAATATTGAAAGTGCCATGGATTGATAAAAGGACAAACAAATACGTCTTGGAAGAGGTACTTGGGAGAAGTACTTGGGAGAAGTAAGGAGCCAGAGAGCTCCTTAGAGACAAGGATGGCAAGACTTCAATGTACACATTTTGGGCACGTTGTCCAGAAAGACCAATCCCTGAGAAGGACATCGTGTTTGGCAGGGTGGAGGAGCAGGAAAAAAGATGAAGTTCTCCAATGAGCTGGATTGACACCGTGGATATAACAATGGACTCAAACATAGGACAACTGTGAAATTGTGCCAGACCAGACAGCGTTTCTCTGGTATCCAGATGGTCCATGTGGGCAAGAACTGACTCAGGCACCTCACAACAATGCCATGGAATCATTTCAGCATCTTTCCCCATTTTCTCTTCACCAGGCCCATCAGTAAAATGCCATTTGATGGACATTACAAAGACTAAGGCAAGAAGAGGCTTTTGAATAATATAGCAGCTTGGATAAACCAGATCTCTATCAGGATACAGAGTCACAGGAACCCTGGGAAATTATATCATGATCTTCCCAGTTGTTTTCCTATGTCTCCAAAGGCAAACACTATCCTGAATTTATCCACTATACGCTATCTTGGCTAGTCTATAATCTTACACATTAAAAATAGGAAGTTGTCAAGATGGAAAAGGCATGATTGAAAATTGAAGGCACAGACACTAGTGACCTAAAATGGACTCGTTTTCTGTATTTTGATTTGTACTATTTGTACTGTTCCTGGAATGAAACATTAAAGAGGAACAACATGGCATTTATTATCACAAATAAAATTTCAAGATCTATCCTATCGTACAAGACTAGACATAGAGTCTTAAATTAATGCTGATGTTATTGAAATGCTGATGTCATTGAAATGTAGGCACCAAACACTAATGCCAAAGATGAAGAAATTGGAGACACTTTACCAAGTTATGCAGTCTGAAATTGAATCAAACAGACAATGAAGATGCATTGACAGTTATTGATGATTGGAATGTGAAAGTTGGAAGTAGAGAATAAGGAACAGTAATTAGAAAACATTGCTTTGGTGATAGAAACAAATCAAGATATTGTCTGCTATAGATTTACTAGACCAATGACTTATTCATTCCAAATCTTTTTTATCAACATGAACAGAAATGATGTGACTCTTGCCATATGGAGTACACAGGAATCAAATTGACCACCTCTGTGGATACAGAAATAAGAGAAGCTCATATATCATTAGCCAAAACAAGGCCAGGGCCTGACTGTGGAACAATCAATCAATTGCTTGCATGCATGGTCAAGTGAAGTGAAGAAAAATTAAAACAAGTTTGTGAGAGGCAAAATATTACCCATAGTATGTCTCACTTGAATTTAGAGATCGTGACAAGCACAGATTTGACATGTTTAAAGTAATGATTGAAGACCAAGGGAGCTGTGGGATAACATTAAGGATATCCTACACAGAGAAAAGTCACTAAACAAAGAGAGAAAAGACCAAAATAAATGTCCGAAGAAACCCTGAAACTTGCTCATAGAGTAGCTAAGGTGAGAGGGAAAATTAAAGTAAGAACTGAATTACAGGTTTGAAAGCATGACTTGAGAAGACAAAAGTAAAGCATTATAATGAAATGTACCAAGACTTAGTGTTAGAAAACCAAAACAGAAGAACAGTTTGGCATACCTAGCTGAAATAAATGAAAATATTCAAGCCTTGATTTGTAATATTGAAGGATTCCATTGGCAATCTATTGAAGGACAAAATAGCTAAAGAAGATGGAAGGAATACCAAGAGTCACTGTACTAAAAAGAGTTGGTGGACATTCAGTCATTTCAGGAGATAGTATCCTATCAAGAATTGGTAGTATTGGAAAAATAAGTGCAAGCTGCATTGAAAACATTATTAAAAAACAAAACTCCAGGAATTGACAAAATGCCAATTGAGGTGTTTCAGTAAATGATGCTACACTAAAAGTGTTCACCCATATGTGCTAAGACATTTGGAAGACAGTTTCTTGGTCCAATACCTGAAAGAATGGTATCTGTGTCCCTGCCAAAGAAAGATTATGTAACAGGATGAAGAAATTATTTTATAATATCATTAATATCATTTGCAAGTACTATTAATCTAAAACAATTTAAAAATGGTTGCTCTAGTACAACAACAGGTTGCTGCCAGAAAGTTACACCAGGTTTAGAACAGGAGGTGGAATGAGGAATACCAGGGCTGACATCAGATGGACCTTTACTGGAAGCAGAGCACGCCAGATAGATGTCTACCTATGTTTTATCGCCTGTGCATTTGACTGTGTGGGTCATGAAAAATACAGGATAACATTGTGGGAAAAGGGAATTCCAGAACACATACTTATATTCCTGTAGCACTTACACCTAGATGTGGTTAGGTGCCAACGCCGTGCACAATGGAACGACACACGGCACTGTCCTGCGCCAGCCACACAATCACCCCCATGCCCACGCCCATTGTCGCAGCTGCTTGGTCAGTCCGTCTCCCTGGGGGCCTTCCGCTTTCTCACTGCCTCCTCTCTTTACCAACCATGATGTTCTTCTCCAGGACGGATCTCTCCTGACAGAGTGTACAACGTACATAAGATGAAGTCTTGCCTTTTTTGCTTTTAAAGAGGACTCTGGCCGTACCTCTTCCAAGACAGATTTGTTTTGTCCTTTTAGCAGTGCATGATACTTTCAATATTCTTCTCCAGCACTACCATTCAAAATGCATTGATTCGTCTTCGCTCTTCCTTATTCAGTGGCCAACTTTCACATGCACACGAGCCAATGGAAAATACCATGGCTGAGTCGAGCACACCCAGTCCTCAAAGTAACACCCCTTTGCACTGTGCTAAAAAGGTCTTGCGTAGCAGATTTACCTGATGTAACACGTCTTTTGATGTCTTGACTGCTTCCAAGAGCATTGAATGTGGAGCCAAATGAGAAAAAATCCTAACAACATCAAGCCTTCCCCATTTGATATGGTGTTACCCGTTATTCCAGTTGTGAGGATTTTTTTTTTAACAAATTGAGTCAAAGTCCCTGCAATCCTCCATCTTCATCCACAAGCACCTGCAGTCCTTCTCACTTTCAGCAGGCAGTGTTGTGTCAGCTGCGTATCTCAGGTGGTTAAGAAGCCTCGCTCCAATGATAATGTCACGTTCTTCTCCGTATAATCCAGTTTCTCTGATGATTTGCTCAGAAAGCACATAGAATTAGGATGGTGAGAGGATCCAACCCTGAAAAACACCTGTCCTGATTTTAAAGCATGTAGTATGCCTTCATTCTGTGCTCACTAGTGCCTCTTCAACCTTGTACAAGTTCCACAGGAGCACAATGAAGTGTTCTGGAATTCTCATCCTTAAAGGTTATCCATAGTTTATTACAGCCCACATAGTCAAATGCCTTTTCATAATCAATGAAACGCAAATAAACATCTCTCTGGTACCCTCTGCTTTGAACCAAGATCAACATCCTCTTCTGAATCCAGCCTGAACCTCTGCTATTTCCGCTTCAAGGTAATTCTGCAACCATTGTTAGATGATCTTCAGCAAAATTTTACTTGCATGTAACATCAATGATATTATTTAATCGTTTGAGCATTCCGTTGGGTTACTTTTATTTGGAATGGGCACAAATAAGGATCTCTTCCAGTAAATTGGCCAAGTAACTGTCTTCCAAATGTCCTAGCACAGACAAGTGAGTGCTTCTAGCATTTCATCAGCTTGTTATTACATTACAATTGGTATCCCCTCCATCCTGGAGCCTTGTTTTTGGCCAATCCTTTCAGTGCAGTTTGGACTTCTTCCTTTGGCACTATTGGGTCTTGCTCATGTGCTACCTCCTGGAATGGTAGAATGTCCACTAGTGCTTTTTGACATTCTTTTGTGTCTTCTTTAATGCTTCTTGCATCGTTGCATATTTTGCCCTTAGAATCTTTCAAGATTGCAACTCGAGGCTTGAATTTTTTCCTTCAGTTCTTTCACTTTCAGATAGGCATAGTAGGTTCTTCCCTTCCAGTTTTCTAAAGCTAGATCTTTACACATTGCATTATAATGTTTGGCTTTGTCTTTTCAAGCTGCCCTTTAAAATGTTCTATTCAGCTCTTTGACTTCACCCTTTTCTTCATTTACTTTATTCTGCTCTTGTGAGCAGGTGTCAGACTGTCTTCTGGCATCCAGTTTGGTCCTTTCTTCCTTTCCTGTCTTTTTAATGACCTTTGGCTTTCTTCATCATCTAAATGTTCTCCTACAGGTCATCAGGTCTTCTATCGTTAATATTCAATACATGGAATCTTTTCTTGAGATATTCTTGAAATTCAGGTGGGATAGACTGAAGTTTGTATATTGGCCATCATGGACATGTTTTAATTTCGTCCAGCTTTGTTCTGAATTGACATATGAGCAACTGATGATCTGTTCCACAGTCATCCCCTTACCTGGTTTTAGCTGCTGACTTGAAGTTCTCCATTGTGTTTTCCCACATATGGAATCAATTTTGTTTCTGTGTATTCTATCTGAAGAAGCCTATGTATATAGTCATCTTTTGTGCTGTTGAAAAATAGTATTTGCTGTGAACAAGTTGTTGGTTTTGCAAAATTTTATCATGCTATCTCCAGCTTCATTTCTATCACCAAGTCCATAGTTGTTAACCCTACTAGTTATGGGTTTTTCTGTTCCTGCTTCCAAAATGGCTCATTTTATCATCAGAGAAATGACAAAACTGACCAATATCTTCTGTTAAAATTTCACACACCCCATTTTCAAGGTGCCATCTAGTCATTTGGTGGGAATAGCAAAGACTGTGCAAAGAAGGGCATTACCAAGTAATTTCACCTAGCAGCATGCATCCAATCTGTTCATTGAGCCAATAACGTGAAACTCTGCACTTTCGGAAGACAGCAGCATCGTTTGGACATCAGTAACAACCTGTGATCTGCAGGTGATGCTATGTTGCTTGCTGAAAGCAAAGATGACTGGAAACACAGATGGAGGTTCAGACTACAGCGCTCAGTGTGCATTACACCTCAGCAACAAGAAACTAAAAATCCTCACATCACGATGAGCAGATGAAAAATTAAAATGTCAAGGATTTTATTTCACTTCTTCATTTTACATAATCAATGCCCATGAAAGCAACAGTTACCTAACAACACCAATATAATTTTATACTTGAGAGAAATTAAAACATTCAGAAAAATGAGAGACATGAATATCCATAGCAACTGAATTCATAATATGGAAGATTAGAAACACTATAGATCTATGATTAGCAGAGAACAATAAAAACACTGATATATCCATACAAAGGAACACTACTGCGTGATTTGAAAGGAGTGCATTTCTGATATAATAGCAGCTCAGAGAATTCTCAAGAACATTATATTGAGTGATGTGAGATGTACACGCACAAAAGAATGTCTATTGTACAATGATGTTTTAATACATTTTACTCGTGTCATGTGTGTTGTTGAGACAATACAAAGCGAACATATACCACTTTAACATTTACTATATGTAGTTGCTCCATGGAAAGGGGCTATTTGCTACCATAACAACATATAGAGGGGGGCAAACATGTATAAGGGTTACCGTGAATCGGTCTCCCCCACGGCAGAGGGTGGTGGACACATACATCTCTGTGACAGTGATTACGTCTCTTACATCACATTCATTTTTACACTCTTCCCTGCATTGTTCATCTCCAATTAACATCCACTCGCTGCTCACTAAGATTCCTGCCCCTGCTTCTTAAAGGCTCTTGTCAATTTGATCCTATATAGGTAGTTCTTAAAATAGCTTAATGCCCAAGACAGACATGTTATTGTTTTAAGAGGACTTCTGCAGGGGATAATTTTGGTTTAAAATTTAAGAATTTTCCCAGGGCAGTAATTCACGACTCCGGAAATTCTGGAGGAACAATAGGTTGAAATTCCTTATTTCCACCTTTTTAACCAGGATTCTTCTAAACAATTTTTTGACCAGAAGTTCTGTAATGATATCTGAGAGCCATAACATTCTTCTGCTCTCATGACAATCATATAGTTGTTTCGGGAGGTAATTAGACATGCATTTCGTCTCCTCTCCCTCTTCCAGACTCCTTTCTCTGTTGTCCCAAGGGAACGGAAAGCTTTTTATCTCCTTTTATAGCCACTTGAAAGCTGGTAAAACTCCAGGTAAGAGGAAGAAAAGAAGCACTAAACATGTTATTACAACAAATAACTGGGTATCCCACAAAACCATTATCCTGTGCCTCTAAGCTAAGAAACCAAATCTCAGGAGGATTTGGCTTGTGCACAGCAGCCTTAGCATCCACCTTGTTGTTCTTTTACATTTTTGTTGTCAGGGTGTTTATCTCACAATTTTTGCGAATTCAACTTTTTCCAGATGTTCAATTTATGGACGGCACTTAGTCACTGTACAATACTCTCCCTGATCAATGAAAATTGCCATCACCATAAAGAGAATCTCAGTATTCCATAAACAATAACCCCTCATTATCTCTTCATTCTTGACCCTGCTAGCCACTAATAAGCGTTGGTCTCCGTGCACATGCCTCATCGTGTCGGTTTATATAAGCGAGTTCTTATAATGTTTGCTCTTATGTGATTGATTGATTTCACTCAGTCTAGTGTCTTCAAGGTTCATCTGTATTACAGCATGGATCAAGACGTCATTTTTATTACTGACTGAATAGTAGGCCAGTACATGTCTGATTATTTGCCACATTCTGTTAATATGCATACATTCATCTATGGATGGGCCTTATGTGTCTCCACCTTGTGGCTATTGTGAATAGTGCTGGTAAATATTTATGTACAGGTCTGAATCTCTGCTGTTGATTCTTTAGAGTATATACCTGGGAGTGTAATTGCTGGTCCGCTGGTAGTTCTGTTTGTAGTTTTTGTGAAACTGCAATATTGTTTTATACAATGGCTATGCCATTTCGCATTCCCACCAACAATAGCTGAAGGTTCCAGTTATTCCACATCCTTGCCAACATTTTGCATTGTCAACATCAATGGATAAACATTTTGAGTTCCTCATCCCTTTGCCAACATTCATTTATTTTCTGTTTCATTCATTTTTTTACCTTAGATATCCTAGAAGGAGTTGGATAGTATCTTGTTCTGATTTCAGTTTCTATCTCTTTTGTGGCTCATGCTGGTGAAGACACTTTAATGTATTTTTAGCCATTTGAATGTCCGTTTAGGTGAAATATATGGACAAGTCCTTTACTCTTTTTATGATTGTCTCTTTCATGTTATACATATATTGTCTATTAATTTCCTATTGAATATATGGTTTCCAAAGATATTTTCCTAATTGGTATCTTTTCTTTTCACTTCGTTTGCAATGTCTTTTGAGAGTCCTGGTGGTGCAGGGGGTTAAGCTAACTATAACTGCAAGGTCAGCAGTTTGCGCCTACCAGCTGCTCCATGGTAGAAAGATGAGGCTTTCAATTTCCATGACTAATTACTATCTTGGGAACCCAAAGTGACAGCTCTATCCTATTATCTAGGGTTGCTATGAGTCAGAATTGACTCAATGGCAGTGAGTTGGTTTTATTTGATTTCTTTTTAGCATTTATTTATTTTCTTTCCCTATTTGTGCTTTTGCTATTATATTAGCTAAATGTATTGCACGTGTATTATTAGCTTAGGTGTTATTAATAGCCAAACCTGGTGATGTTGCATTGGCATTTTCTTCTAAGAATTTTATAGTTTTAGTTTGCACAGTTAGGACGTAGTCCATTTTATGTGACGTGAGGTATGGATCCTGTTTAAGTGGAAATCCAAATTCTCAACACTGTTTTTCTAAGAAACTCTTCTTTTCCTATTGAATGGGCTTAGCACTCTTGTCAAAAGTCAGTCTGCCTATCATTAAATATGTCCCAGGCTGTTTTCATTATTGTGGCTATATAATATATTTTAAAATCAGCTATGCTGAATCCTTGGGTTTTGGTCTCTTTCAACATTTCTTTAGCTACTTGGTACCTCTTGCCATCCTCTGTAAACTTGAAGATTTATTTTTCCATTTCTGTAGAGAAGGGTGTGGTAATTTTGGCCTAGGATTAAATTGAACCGATAGATTGCTTTGGGAGCATTTAGTGAGTGGAGCAGTCCATGGACTTGGGTCAACTTTCCACCTATGCAAGGACTTTCACCAGTGTTTCATAATTCGCATTGTGAAAGTCACACATGTCTCTGGTTAGTTTTATTCTGGGCGCATTATTCTTTTGGATACTACTTTAATTGGAACTGTTTCCCTAAATTCCCTGTTTAATTTTCATTATTGGTCTATTAATAATTGATCAATAACTATTATTAATTAATTAATTTTAGTTTTTTTAAAGACATTTTTATCATCACTTTATTGGGCGCTCTTACAGATGTCATAAATGTTCATCCGTGTTATTGACATGTAATTATACAATTCTATTATACAGTATTATACAATTCAGCAGTTCAGGCGTATCAAGAAGAGTTGTGCAGGAAGAGTTGTGCTATAATCGCCATAATCAATTTTAGATCATTTTCTTCTTTCTTGTTCTCATTGTTATCAGCTCCCCATTCCCCACAACCTCCCCTGCCATAATCCCAAGAGGCCATTTATCCAGCTAGTGTCTCAACAATAACAAAATAAAATAGAGGAACACTCCAATGAAAAGGAAAGCAGAGAATATTACAAACTAGGACAACTTAAAACGGGTCAAAAGGGAGATCGAACAATGTGTTCAACTGTAACCGAGCCATGTCTGCCCTAATCAGCTTTTCAGTGCACTCTGCATGGTAGCAAGGCCGTTCACATCGGGTCTATAATCAGAGGGCATTCCCTGAGGCTTACTCCACCTGTATTCCCCTTCACTTTTTTTTTAAACTGAAACAACTTTTAATTGGATCCAGAGGAATAGCTAATAAATACTATCATTTTTAGCTGTCAGATACTACATTTTAACCTAACTATATAAGCTATCATCATCTGTGCAATGCTATCTGTCTGATAACAAAGCGATTCCCATCCCTAGGCTGTGGCCAGAGGGGATGCGCTGGACGTTTAAACTATGTGTGGACACTGCAAACGGATTTTGGCCTTCCTTTGTCATCCATTGCCTTCTGCAGCCCCAAACCCAATTAATTTTTGTTTGTTGATTGTGTACTCTCCAACTGTGCTACAGTCAAGTTTTCCTGTGGACTTTTTAATATTATCTATATATCATATCATCCATGAATAGAGATGGGTTAATTATTAGCTAATCTAGATACCTTCTGTTTCTTTTTCTCCTATTGTCTAGCTCGTACTTCTAATACAATATTGAATAGGTTTCATATTGGCCACCTGTATCTTCTTCCCAATTTCAAGGGGAGAGATGCTCAGTATTTTTCCATTAAGTATAAAGTTAGCTGTTGACTTTTCATATGTACTATGAATTATATTTTCTTTGCAAATATTACTGAGGCCTTTCATCAAGAAAGGATGTTGGATTTTATTATATACTTTTTCTGTATCCATTAAGATGATCAGATAGTCCGATTCCTTTTTTTCTATTGATGTGTATTGCACTGATTCTCTTCTGCTTAATGACCTGGACATTCCTGGATTAAATCCCACTTGTTTATTATATATAACTTTTAATATACAGTGAATTCTCTTTACTGGTTTTGCTGAGAAGGTTTATATTTATATTCATATCCTGGCCTGTAGTTTTCTTATGATATTTTTTCTGTTTTCGATTAGGGTTATATTTGCTTCATTGAATAAATTGAGAAGCATTCCTTCCTTCTTTAACTTTTTAAAAGCGTCTTGGTGCCATTTCCTCTCTAAATGATTGGTGAATTTCCCCAGTAAAGCCAACTTGGCTAGAGTGTTTTGTTGCTTTGGATAACTTTGGTCACGGCTTCAATCTCTTTGCGTGTCGTGGGTCTGTGGAGACTTTCTATGCCTTTTTGAGTCTGACTAACTTGTGTGTTGTAAAAACACTTTCATTTAATCCCAGATTTTTTTGTCGCTGTAGCATTATATATATTTTGTCATAATTCTCTTTATCACGTTTTGCTTTTAGTTTTTAATTTGGCTACTTGCTTATTTCTCTTTGTCAGTCTAGCTAAATGTTTCTCAGTGTTTATTGAACTTGTTTGAAAGAAGCATTTTCTGTTTATATTGTTTCTCTGTTGCTTTGGGACTATATAACAGGTTATACTTTGGGTTGCTAAACCCAAGGTTACCAGTTTGAACCTACAGGAGAAAGAGGAGTCGGAATCAAGTTCATGGTGTGAATTTTGGTGGTGTTGTTTTATTCTGTTTTCAGCTTTTTTCACTTATGCTTTGTTCTCTGCTATTTCTTACTTTTGATAGATTTAGGCTTAGTTTGCTATTGTCTTTTTACTTCCTTGGGTTGGTTTAATTAGACTGTCAATTTGAGATTTTTTTTTCTATTTTTGTGTAGGCATTTTCTGAATGTTGCCTTTGCTGCATCACACATATATGGTTATTTTTTACTTCATTTTCGTTTGACTTTACAATACATTTATTATTTCTTTGACCTTTTGGTAGTTTAATAGTATGCTGATTCATTTCCATGTATTTGTGTATTTTCCAACTTTTTTCTGCTATTGATTTATAGCATGACTCCACTGTTATGAGTGAAAATAATTTATATGGTTTTGATCTTTTAAAATTGATCAGGACTTGATTTCTGGCCTGTCCTCCTTACCTAGTGCTGCTGTACCACAAATCTCACAAGTGGATCACTTTCTCAAACAAATTCATTACCTCACAGGTGCTAATTTTGGAGAAGACATTTTTTCCTTTTGCGTCTTCTTTATCTGAAGGATGCGCTTGACTTCTAGCTCTTCTTTCTTCGTGGTAGTGATAGATCCCTTTGATCTCTTATTAAGTGTCTTATTTTTAGGAGGTCCTTGTCATCTGTTTTGTCTTCTGCCGTGTGTATGTTTTTGTTACGTTTGATGCTGTGTTTATTACATGTATTAGGGACCCTAAATCTGTGCCTGTTGTTTCATTGATGATAATGCTAGGCTTCACATTTAAGTCTTAAATCCATCTTTACTTCACTTTTATATCCATAGTTGTGGGCCTGTTTCATTTTTCTACAAATCGAGATTCAATTTTTCCAGCACCATTTGTTGGGGATGCTATTTCTTTTTCATTTTAATGAGTTTTGGCACTTTTCCAAAATGAATTGCCTGTAGGTGGATGAGTTTACTTCTGGGTTCTCAACTACTCTACTAGTTTAGGCTTCTCTTTTGATGATCATGGTTGTGTAGAAAGATTTGAGATTGAGAAGGGAGCAGCCTCCCTCTTTGTTCTTCTTACGCAGTCTTCTCCTTCTTCTCGGTCTCTCTTCTGTCCATGCAAGGCTGGGGATTCGTCTTTCCATCTTTTTCAAAGTGATACTGAAATTTGGATTAGGATTGAATTATATTTATAGCTGACTGGACAGTATAGACATTTTCACAATGTTTCATCTTCCTATTGAGGAACATGAGTCCCTGGGGGTGTAGTGGTGACACAGGAGGCTGCTAATTGAAAGCTCCGCAATTCTAAACCACCAGCTGTTCCACCAGAGAAAGATGGGGCTTTCACTCTAATAAATTGTTGTAGTCTTGGAAATTCAAAGGGCATTTCTACCCTTTCCTACAGAGGTTGCTATGAGTCTGCAGTGACTTAATGGCACTGAGATTGGATTTGTTTTGTGATTGATGAACATGGTGATGTGTTTGGTGATGTGTCTTTATAATTTTTCTGTCCTTCATCAAGAATGTATTAAAGTCCCATACTATCATTGTAAAGTTATCTATTTCTATCTTCAATTCTATAAGAGTTTAATTAATATATTTTGATGGTTGTTCATTAGGTACATAGATATTTATTATGTTTTTGCCTTCCTGTTCAGTTGACACTTTAATTCTAATATAGCCCTTTCATCTCTTTTGCTAATTTTTGCCTGGAAGTCTATAGTGCCTACAAATAGTGGGAGTTTTGTTTCTTCTTCACCAGCCTATATTCCTTTGATTTCTTTGTGTTGTCTAATAGCTCTAGCTAAAATTCTCAGAACAATGTTAAATAAGAACAGTGATAGGGGCAAACTTATCTGGTTCCTATTGGCAGAGAGAATGATTTCAGTTTTTCCCTCTTGAACAAGATCTTGTTTATTGTTTTTTCAATATATGGCCTTTATTTTGTTAAGAAATTTTTCTTCTATTACTATTTTGTCCAGGGTTTTGTCAGGAATAAGTAGTGATTTGAAATTGGTTTCTGAGACTATAACTGTTTATGAGAGTAGAAAACCCAGTCTTTCTCCCAAGGAGCTGCTGGTGGTTTCGAACTACTTACCATGCAGATTGCAGTCCAAGTCATAACACTACATCACCAGGACTCGTTGGAATAAGTGTTGGATGTTATCAAATGCCTTTTCTGCATCAATTGATAAATCTTATGGTGTTATCTTTTATTTTATATGATAAGTTACATTGATTTTCTAATACTGAACCAGTTTTGTGTGCGTGGTGTGAATACCACTTGTTCATGGTATATTAATCTTTTGAGATATTGTTAGACTCTATTGACCAGTATTTTGGAGAGGATGTGTAAGCTGTGTTCATAAGAAATATTGGTCAGTAGTTTTCTGGTTGGGTAATTTTTTTTTGAAAAGGGAAGATTTTCCTAATTTTGTTCTGTTGAGAGCATACATAATAAAATGTAGTTTCTACATTTACAATTTAATGATGCTGATTACATTATTTCAGCTGTACAACCATTTGCCCCCTCCCCTATTAACAAACTCATTACTCCATAAAGTCTCTATCTAATCTTTCAAGTATTGTGGTAGTTACATAATCTCCTGTCAACTTGTGAAGGGGTGGAGTCCAGCCTGTCAATCAGGTTGCAGCTTTATGACCACATTTGGAGGCGTGAAGGAGATAAATAGCTCATTGGCGGGCAGACGTACTCCCTGTGAGCCATTCCTGTGGGCAAGCCACATGGAGCTATGCTGATAGAGCAGAGTCCTGAAGATGGACGAGCCACGTGGAGACCCATGCACGCACTGAGATTCTTCCACCACCACTGGATCCTTAAGACCTTCCACCCACTGGCCTCTGATCTTCCTGCATTTGGCGTCATTGCATGGTTGCGTGAGTCTAAAGAGGAGTTTATGGATTAGTAGCATCATAATGGGTAATATCAGACTTATGGACTTGATCTGGACTGGGCTGGAATGTTTTCTTAAGCTATAATTGCTCTTTGATATAAAGTTCTCTCTTACAGACATATGACTGTGTAGGAATTTGTTTCTCTAGGCAATCCAGACTAACACAAGTATGTCCTGTAAATTTGGTGTTAAACTAGCATAATGCTCAGGCAGGCAGGCTAACTTTAAGACAACCTCAGGGTATATTTTGAGTCAAAAAGAAATAATTTAATATCATTCCACATAACTGAGTGTACTTCTATGATACAACACCCAAACTTGACAAATGGTAGTTTCACCAAAAGATTTTTGTACTATTACATTAAATCAGTTGTATTCTTTCACTTATAATGGATTTTATAACAACACTTGGAAAACATTCGTTCATCTAATAATGCAGTGTGCATTACTTCTTAATGTTGGCATATGCTATGATTCAAAAAGTTCACATCTATTTCAGCGGAAGAGAAGTCGGTGGCAGGAAAGTGTTCTTCATAATCCGAATTCCCCATAGTAATTTACACCCTGTCATCGCCATGAACATTTCCAGTTGTTTATTTCAAAGAACAGGCAGTTTGAGAACCTGTCTGCTACTCATTCTTTCAACAAAAACGGTCTATGAATAAAGTGGGTAGGCCAACTCACAGCTCAATCCGACAAGCATTTTCTGCAATTAAAACATTATAGTTGGTTCTGCAGCAAAGCATGTCAAATATCCTTCCCAATTTGTCATATAGGCTACAAAAATGGTGTTTACTCTAGGATCTAGATGCAATAAAATTAATGATTTTTACCTCTTTGGTGACATTATTAAGATTCTAAGTATTGCTTTTGATTTCATTGATAACCCAATAGATTTTTAAAAAACAAACAAAAAAAACCCAATAGATTTTTAACTTTCATTGTTTAATTTCCATAACGTTAGTTAGTGTTCCTTATTCTTTTTGTTATTGAGTTATAGTTTCATTCTGTTATGGTCAGATTAGGTGCTTTCAGGTTTCATTTTTTTAAACTTCTAGAAATGTTCTTTGTGTCTAAACTATGTCCATTTTAGTGCATAGTGCACATGTGCAATGAAGTAGCGAATATACTATGTTACTGTTGAGTGGTGTGCTCTATGGGTTTTCCAGGCCAAATGGTTAATATCATTCAGGTCTTCTGTTTCTTTATTCCCCTTTAGAACGGTTCCATCCATCATCAAAATGTGGTGCCTACAATGTCCTTCCTTGACTCATAATGAATTTTCACTTAAAACTCTTTGTCATATATTAAGTGCCTCTACTATTCACTTTGCTTACTTGTTATGTCAAATATCGCCTCCAACACTTTATATATGCACCTATGCTTAAAGGATGCCCCCTTGTCGTATAGATGGGTCACATTGGCAGTCCAGTCGACCACTGTTTCCTGGCTAGGGTATTTAATTCATTTATAGTCACTGCAATTAGTTACTAATAGAGAAGAAACTACTTGAAATATTTTATTAACCATTTCTCCCAACCCCTCTCCTGGTAAGATTAATTGTTTCTTTATTCTCCACCTTCAACACCCGAGTTTTTTAAGGAATTTTTCCTTTGTTATTATTATTATTTTGGATAATTTTTATTACCAAATCACTTAGATTTTCTTAAACACCTGAAAGTTCTCTTATCTATACCAATCATCTCCATTTTATTTTTATGTTAGTTTTTTTGTTGTTGTTGGAAAACCTTGGTTTATCTAGTAATGCATTATTTAGCATTTCTAGATCCTCCATATCACTGCAAATTTATTTTAGGTATCCAGGTGGTTATTTAGTGTTAACACTGAATTGTTGGGCTGGGATCATGTTTTATTTCTAGAGAACTCCCACAAGTTCCCTTAATTTTTGTTTATCTGGGAAAATGCCAATTTCATTCTCACTTTTCAATAATTTTTCTGGGTAAATTATATCTGATTGAAAGTTATTTTCCTTCAAGTCTTTGTATATGTCACCCCATTGCTTCTCACCTGCATACTTGCTAGTGAGAAATCAGTCTTTAGTTTTATTGATACTCCTTTGTGAGTAACATTTCCCTTATCTGCGCTGTTCTATCTTTGTACCTGGTAAGTTCAATTGTGGTATGAGGGGGTACCTCTAATAACAGAATTACATGGGTGGAGTGGAGCTTTCATAATGTGCATTTTTCCTGTCAGGCGAGCATTGGGCAGCTTGCTCTGATTTAGTGTACTCAGTGGCATCACTGGAGAAGGTCTTTTCTGGTCACAGTGATTTTTTTATTTTATAAAAGCTATTTCACTTGAACCTCGTGTTTTTGTTGTTTGTTTGTTTTCTTGTGTGTGATGATTGATTTACCATAACAGTGAGATGCTGCTCAGAAAAAGTGCTGCAGAAACTGTTGTGATGTTGAACACAGTTAACAAGGAGAGCGCTGTGGGAAAGCTCAAGTGTATGAATGGTCTTCTCTTTTCCAAAAAAGGGGAAATGTAGATTGATGACCAGCCTCCTTCTTACACCCATCAACTTCCTGAACAGATGAAAAGGTCCACTCCTAGTGCATTTGGGGTTTGTTCCTCCAAGTCAGACTGTTAATCAAGCTTTCTATTTAGAGGGTCTGAAAAGATTACATAGCAGCGTGCAACCAACAAGGCCTGATTTGTGGCAGACGGGGGACGAGTTTTGCCACCATGACAATGCACCTGCTCACACAGCCATCACGGTGTGTCAGTTTTTGGCAAAAACAAGCAAACAAACAAAAAAACCAGCATTCCTCTCTTTCCTCATGCACCTTACTCACCTGATGTTGCTCTATGCAACTTCTTTTTGTTTCCATGAATGATGAGGGACATGAAAGGACAATAATTTGAAGATGTAGAAGAGGTGAATTAAAAAATGAGGAAGGTGCTGTCAGCCATCCAAACTGATGAGTTTGAAAAGTGTTTCCAAGAATGGACTCACAGATTTGACAAATGTATTAAGTGTAATGGAGAGTACTTTGAAGGTGAAAAGGTTGTTTTGTAAAAAATTTTACATGCATAACTTTGAAAAATTCCATTTTTGGGGGGTACTCCCTCATATGTCTTAGGGTGTTTCTCTTAGCATTTAACCTGAATTGACTTAGGTTTGATAATTTCATCTTCCAGATTTGGGAAATTATCTTCAAAAATATCTTCTAGATTTAGATACCCCTTTCTCAGTCTGGCCTTACAATTATGCATATATCATTTCTCTTCATTTTCTCCACAGAATTTTTATGGCCTGTTTGTTTCTAACCACTTAGTGTTTTAACTAAGTAATCTCAGAGTGTTTGTCTTCTAGTTCACTGATTCTTCTTCCCATAGTGTCCTTTCTACTCCTGTATTCTCCTAAAGTGCTTTTTATTTGCTATTTTATTATAATGCTTCTGAATTTCTAGTTGCTTTTTGAGGTGTCAAACTCCTTCCTAAATTCCTTGTTATATGCTTCAAAATTTTTCCCATGCTTTCTTTATCCCATTGAGAAAATTTAGTACTAGGTTTTGGATGTCTTTGTTGAGAATTTCATAGCAATCAGTGAATGAAATATTAGATTTATCTTTCATTCATAAGTAAGCAGGAAACATCCACTGCCCTGAAAATTCACAAACTTCCATAGCTTTCATAATTCCTTCCCAAGTTTCTTTTCCTGTTGACACTGCTGGCGAAGGCTCTAAACTGAAAAGGACCTGCTGATGATTTCTCTTGATCTCTGCTGCCCCCCACCTTCCATGGCACAGATTTGGAGAAACTGGATGGCTGGATGACACTACAATGCCTCTGGTTTGAGACCTCCCACCCACATCTGTTACTGCTTGGAGGCTGTTGCTGAGGTTCCTGCTGCCCCCCAGCAACACTGCTGGCACTAAAGTATCCATCCCAGCACTGATCTAAGAGCCTGAGACAAATGCAGTGCCTAGCAACTGAAGGTGCACCGCCATGCTTCTGTGTCATCAACTCCTGGTGCTGGTGAAAGCCCTTTGATCCCAGGCCCCACCCTGGGATAGGATGCATGACCTCTATCCTGTAGCCTTTGTGGAAGGCACGCCATAATAGTTTTTCTGTTTTGGTCATTTCTTTGCCTTGTTTAAGTACCGGATTTACGTTTGCTTCATAAAATGAGTTTAGGAATTTGCTGTTCTTTTCTATATTCTGGATTAGCTTTTAGAGAATTGGTGTTGACTGTTCTTTGGGTAGAATTCCCCAGTTTAGCCTGTATTTTCTTGTTGGCAATTTCTTAATGTGCTGACCTGTTCCACTTCTCCCTCCTCCTTCCTTTTTAGGGTTTCTACCTAAATTACTGCGAATTTGGAAGACATGTATTTCTAGGAATTGTTTCCCTCCAGGTTTTCAGATTTATTGGAATAGTGTTTCATAATAATGTGGTTTTTCCTGGTAGTCCGTGATGCTCACCTTCATGACACAATTGGTGAAGACAAAATGGGTGCATAGCAAATGTAGTGAAGAAAGCTGATGGTGCTAGGCTATCAAAAAATACAGCATCTGGGCACTGAAAGGCTTGAATATAAATAAGCGACCATCTAGCTCAGAAGCAACAAAGCCCACATGGAAGAAGCACACCAGCCTGTGCGATCATGAGGTGTTGATGGGATCAGGTATCAGGTATCAAAAATCCAAAACAAAAAAGTCATATCATTGTGAAGGGGGAGAGTACAGAGTGGAGTCCCAAACCCAATCTGTAGACAAATGGACATCCCCTGTCATAATGGTCACAAGGAAGAGATGAACCAGTCAGGGTGTAGTATAGGACCAATCAAACATACAACTTTCCTCTGGTTCTTTAATGCTCCCACCACCCCCACTATCATGATCTAATTTCTATGTTACAAATCCGGCTAGACCAGAGCATGTACATGAGTACAGATAAGAGCTGGAAACAGGGAATACCGGGCAGATAAACCCCTCAGGACCAATAATGAGAGTAGAGATACCAGGAGGGGCAGGGGAAGGTGGGGGAAGAAAGTGGAACTGATCACAATGATCTACACATAACCCCCTCCCAGAGGCACAGACAAGCAAAAAGTAGGTGAAGGGAGACATTGGACAGTGTAAGACATGATGCATAATGTCATGAGTCTCATATCTTTTTCTTGATATTTATATCATCTTTTCTTTTGCTTTGTTACCTTTGCTAGTGGTTTGTCAATTTTGTTAATGCTTTAAAAACAAACAAACAACTTTTTGTCTTGTGGATTTTCTCTGTTTTAATTTTCAATTATTTCAATTCCAACCTTTATGAGTTCCTTTCTCCTGGCGATTTAAATTTTATTTGATGCTCTTGTTTTAGTTGTTAAAGATGCTGGATTAAAAATACTGATTTTGCTTTTCTCTTCTTTTTCCATGTCCGCATTTATTTCTCCTTGTCTAGATATATACTTATTTTTCTCATATAAGAGTGATAACTATACTGCATATAATATTCTTTGTTAGGAGACCTGGTGTTTGTAGTGGCTATTTGGGGATGTGATCCTCAGGGTCAGCAGTTTGAAATCACCACAGTGCAGTGAGAGGAAGACTGGACTTTCTACTCCTCCCAAACAGTTAAATTCTCAGAAACCAAAGGGGTCACTCTGAGTCAACCCTGATTCTAAGCCAGTATGTAATAATATTCTTGGTTGGCAGGTTGTTTTATTTTCCTTCTTTCAGGATTGTGTATGTCTTGAATGCATACTTTCTGCTGAAAAATCTGAGCTTATTCTTATGCAACCTCTTTTGTATGTGACTGTTCTGTTTTCCTTGGCTTCCTTGGCTCCTCATATGTCTCTCCGTGTGCCTGATCTTATAGTGTTTGAGTACAATTCATCGCACTGTTTTTCTTTAAGGTCTATCCTGCTAGGGTTTTCTCAGTTTCCTGGGTAATTATTTTCTCCTCTTTAAGATTTTTTGTACTATTTATCTCCCCTTTTCTTTGTTTGTTTGTTTGTTTTCTTCCTGTTCTGGGATCCCAATGAGACTAGGCTGTTTCTCTGGATACTTCCTCCACATCATTCTCAGACGATCTTCAAATTCTTACTTCTTTCATTGCTTTTACTCATAAACTGGAGCGATAATCTGTATTTATGTTCACCAATTTGACTTTCCAATTCTTCCATTCTACTGGCCTGTTCTTTTATAGGTCTGTTATTTTTCTATCCATCTTATAGATTTCTGTTTGGAGTTTTTCTTGTAAGGTTCTAAGGCTTACAATTCTTTCCTTTTTTCTCTTGGACGATTTATCCATCTGTTGGTAGTACCTGATCATCAGTCTTCTTAATTGTTTTCCTCATAGTTTCATCACCTGTTAATCTTCAGCTGTTTCCTTTGGATTTAGGTATTGTTCACCTGTTTGTGCCCATTTCTCTCCCTCTTTTTTCTACCATTCCCTTGACATCTTGATGTGGTTGTTAGGGGTGAAAGGGAGGTTGAGGCATGTGGGGGTGATTAGCTCTCTTCAATTGTACGAGAGGAATAATAGAAACTTTAAAATGAGTATAGGCTGAAAATAGAAAGGAAGGAAAATAGAGCAAAAATGAAAAGAGGTATAGTACAAATTTTAAGATGTAAAATATGCTAAATTTTTTTAAGAACTAAAAAGGTAGCAGTAATTCAGAAATCATGGAAATACTAAAATATTTTCTTTTAAAATGAAAATTCTTCTTTTTTGGGGTGGTATCTCAATTCTGCCAAGAAGTGTTTTAGAATAATAACAACTTATGAATTATGAAGGGTTCATGAGGTAGGGGGAGTGGGAGGGAGGGGGAAAATGAGCAGCCAATATTAAGGGCTTAAGTAGAAGGCAAATGTTTTGTGAATGATGATGGCAACGAATGTACATATGTGCTTGACACAATGGATGGATGCATGGATTGTGATAAGAATTGTACGAGCCCCCAATGAAATTTTTTTAAAAAAGAAGTGTTTTAGCTGGTGTGGAAGAGAGCAAGGTGTGCTGTGCTGCCACGATGAAGTGGCCTCTGACCTTTTCTGGAGGTTCTCACAGGACAAGGACCAATGGGGCCGTCCAAGGCAGCGTGTAAGAGTGGAGCGAGTCCTCTTGGTCAGTCTCAGACAGACCAGACGTCAGAGTGGTCTGGAGATGAGGAGGCTGTGTGTGGTGGCTCAGGGTGGAAGGCTCAGTGCATATACCTCTGGAGGTGCAAGGACGGGGGCTTATAGAACACATGCTGCTGAGAGCCAAGACAGTCATGTGGGCAATCTGGGGCCTGGAATGTATGGAGTGTGTGCCACCAGGAGATGAAACAGCCCCACTCAGGCCAGGAGGGGTATAGCACACACCAGTGCTATGCAAGAAGTTTGGCTATCATTTCCGGGTCTTGAGATTATGGAGTGTGTGCCAATGGGAGGTGCAGTGAACACGAGTGGGCTTGGGAATATGGAGCATGGGCCAGACCAAGCGACAGCCAGTTTTACAGGCTATTCCTCAGCCAAGCTACATGTGCAGGAAGAAGCTCCTGTGGCCGTGTTCACTCCCTCATTTCTTCTGCTACCTCCTACCATCTTTTGCTTGTGGAAGAGCAATTTCCGAAATTGCTGGTGACCTGTTTTTTCTTCCTTGGTTTTTTCCCCCCTTGCATTTGATTTTGGAAAGTTTGATTATGATATTCCATGATGACTTTATTTTGGGATCTCTCCTGTTTGGAGGTTGTTCACCCCTGAATGCTTACCTTGTCGTCTTTCAGGATGTTATAGAAGTTTTTCTATAACAACGCTTTGACAATTTTCTCCAAGCCATATTTTTGTTTCTTCCTGTTCATATTTCTGTTCATATTTCTATCAGACATGTTATTTCTCTTGATATTGTCATAATTGGGCTTTCTTTAGATTAATTTTTGTTTTATGGATTGTGCTAGTAGATTGGTATTGAGACATTTCTCTTCAAATTCACTAATTTGGGATTCTATTGCTTTAATTTTACTGCTATGTTCTTTTGTAGCATTATCTATATCTGAAACATTATTAGTATTAGTCTTCTGGATTTCTATTTGCTGTTTATTATGGGTTTCTAATGTTTCACTTATTTTGGAAAATTGTTCATGTAATGTGTTCCTGAATTCTTCTAAAGTTTTTATTTCTGTTTTGTTTCCCAACTTTCATATAAATATATATAATAGTTTTATTGACATCGTGCACAATACAATATATCCATTATCTTACAATTCTGTTCTTCAATACCGTCAAGTGGAGTTATATAATCATCAATGCTATCAGCTCCCCATTACCCCTCCCCTCCCTTCTCTCTTCTCCTACCCTCAGGGAAAGGGCACCATTACTCCTATTACTGTTTCTGCAGGGATATCTTTCTTGGTTTTTATGTACTGAATGTTCTTAAATATTCAAATGAACTTATGCAAATCTCACAGGATTGATACGGTAAACCAAATAACAGCCTTAAAATAAAGGGAGGAAATATTGAAGAATTAATGAATACTTATGCGGTTCATCAGTGCCTGACCACATCCTGGATTTTTCATCCTTTCTGTAAGGCCCTTCTGAGTGGGACCATAAAATTACCTTGCTATTGCGTCCCTTCCCCTTCACATCAAATTGGTTGTTTCTGGGCTTTTGATACCTTTTCCCATCAATACTTCACGATCACACAGTCTGGTGTGCTTCTTCCATGTTTATTCCCAGCTACATGGCTGCTTGTTTAATTATAAAGGCTTTAAGACCCCAGATGCTATATCTTTTGATAATCGGGCTCCATCAGCTTTCTTCAGCACATTTGCTTTTGCACACCCATTTTGTCTTCAGTGATTGTGTCAGGAAGGTGAGTGTCATATATTGCCACATTATTAGAACAAACCATTCTTATACTGAGTCAGGGTTTGAGTAGAAGCCCAAAGTCCCTCTGATTTCCTAACTTTATTGACCTTTCTCTTCATCTATTGAAAGTGTCTAAATTATTATTCTCAATTCCTTGGCAGGCAATTCCAATGTATTTTCTTCATTGGAGCTCTTATTGTATTTGTGTTTATTTTATGACCGGGGGTACTAGAGTGGGTGATGGATCATGCTCACTTGTAGCTCCTGGAGATGCAGGGCTGGTTTCATTGTGAGGGGATAGTTGTCTCCAGTTGAGTAGAGGAATAAAGAAGAAAACAAAAATCCCAAGCTAAAAGAAACACTGACTTTCGCTTTGTCAGCCACTGATGGGCGCTTATCAAGGCCTTGCCTAATGGCAGGTTGTTCCCGAATGATCTGCATTTTCTCTCAGACTGTGCTCTCTAGCCCCCGGGTTTCATAGGAGGAGCATACCTGCCACTGGGTGCATGAGGGTGAGGGGCTTTGCCCTACTCTTGTTAAGCATGTGTACAGAGCTAGGGATGATCTCGCCTCCCTTCTGTCATCCACCATTGTACATCTCTGCTGTGATCTACCAAGGCCTCCACCTGTGATTTTCTTTCCATTTGTATTTTATAGTCCTGAAATTACATAGAAGTGCAGCTAAGGCCAGGTGTATGAGAGTGGTCACCAGTGTGTTATAGGAGCTGTGTATGACATCATACCTCCTGAATCATCCTGTTATGGACATCTCTAGTGTGGTTTCTCAGTGCCATGACCATCAGCTTTCTTTGTCCATATTTTAAAGTCCTGAGGGTGTGCAAGGGAAGCACAGTGTCACTGAGTATATGAGTGAGGGACGGACCCCTCCTCTGGTTGCCAAAGTCTTCTGGATAATCCCATCCTTGCATCAGTCACCAGTGCACATCTGCACTCTGAGTTCATAAGGCCAAACTTCTCAGCAAGCAAATGCTGATGGAGCTGCTCTTTTCTCTCAGATGGAAATCTGGCATTTGCAGGCAAGGAACTTAACCGACTACTGAGTTTGAAAGGGTGGTGGTTGGTCACAGCTCTGATCACCAGGAAGGTGTGGGAAGTAAACAGGAAATCCCACCCTTCCCATTGTTAGCAAAAAGAAAGTGCCCTGTGCTGGAGACAGAAATGATTTTGATTACCCTGTGGCAGAGAAGCAGAGATTTCATGAATGTGCTGCCTCTCAGTGTGAGCTCCTTTTATCCTCTCTGTCAGAATTCTGTTCACTTATCTGTTGTTTTCTCAGAGACTCGGGGCTCCAAGTTTCTCCTCTCTGTTAGAGAGCATCTTCGCTGCCCATCACTCTTAGAGACCATCTTGCTAATAGTCCTTTTCCAGCAGGATAAATATATATATATAAATATAAATATATATACATATAAATATATATACACATATAAATATATACACTTAAATATATATACACATATAACTTTTATTATATTGATCTTTTGTATATCTGGTTAAGTAAATTCTTCAGTATTTTATAGATGTGGGTGGTATTATAAATGTTTTTATTAAGAGTAATGTTCCTTAGTGTAGAGGAACCGAACTGATTTTTGTTTGCTGCTCTTGTACCCTGCTGCTGTATTCTAATTGTTCCAGCAATTTTCTTGTAGAAGCTTTAGGGCCTCCTTCTTATAAGATCAAAGAACCCTGGTAGCATGGTAGTTAAATGCTCTGTTGTCACCCAAAGGTCAGTGATTCAAAGCCACCTGCTGCTCCCCAGGAGAAAGTTGTGATAGTCTGCCTCTATAAAGATTTCCAGACTTTAAAATCTCATGGAACAGTGCTACTCTGCCCTGTAAGGTTGCGATTAGTCAAAATGAGCTCATTGGTAATAGGTGAGAAGTATGGAATCTTTATCTTTCTTTTTGTGAGCTTTTTATTATAAATTCAGTGGGGGTTAGTTATGAGATCGTTTTCATGTTCTACAGCTTTAAAAGCGTCACGCTCCTAGTCGCCCTGCCCCTCCCCTCCTGGTTTTCTTTTGTCAGGTGTTCTCTTTGCCGTCACCAACTGGACAGTTGTCTGCCCTCGACCGGATTACTTCCCATCCCTTCCTTCCCTCCCATCTGTGGAACCATCGAAGTCTGCGCATCAAGGGGCCCTCCTGGCACAATTAAAGATACTTTAGTTATGAATTGGGGGGTACATTTTATATACTATATATTTTATTTATATAATAACTTTGTATTCACCAATTAGCTGTCAATAGCTTGCCTTTCTTGGTTTTGACTTTTCTTCTTCCTCTTGTAAACCACCATTTTTCATTCACCCAAGTAATGCCTATTGCTTCACCATCACCACTGTAACCATTTTAGCCCCTTGTTAAATTTTTTTTTGTCTCCAGCTAGGTAGATTTATTTCTGGGATCTCTGTTCTTTCCAGTCTTGGTTTTTCTTTATAGCATTGATCTCCTACAAAGTTTGTCCTTTTTGTTTAGCTAATTTCATGAGGCATAATGTTCTCCATATGCAAACATGTCATTAAATGTTTCACACTTTCAGCATTTTTTAAGCAATGTGTAGTATTCCATTATGTGTATGTACCAAATTTTATTTATTCATTTCTCTAATGATGGGCATTTAGGGCATTGTGAATAGTGCTATGAAGTACGTATGTGTGTGTCAACCTGTTATGATTTTATTCCTTGCTTCTTCAAGGTGTTTCCCGAGTAGAGAGATGGCTGTGCCCTCTGGGACTTCTCATCTCAGTTGTTGAAGAAGCGTCTTAACATTTTCCACAGTGCTTGTAGCTTTATAGTGCCCCCAGCAGTGTATGGGGCTTTAATCTCAGCAATGTCGCCAACATTTGTTCTTTTTCAACTTTAATATCAACCCTGGTCAGAGGTATACCTGATGGGAGATATACCACCACCAGGAGATAGATCTCATCGTTGTTTTGATTGGAAACATTTGAATTGCTAGTCATCACAAGCATTTCTCCTTATGTTTGTTGGCTGCCTGGATACTTTTTTGGTGAACTCTATTAATGTCTTCTGCCCATTTTTCTATAGATTTTAGATATTAGTCCATTTTTTAATATATCATTGCCAAAATTTTCCCCAGTCTCTAGATTCTCTTTTCACTCCTTTGGTGAAGTATTATGATGCACATAAATATCGTAAGCTGGTCCCAGTCTTCTGTTTTGTCTTGTGCTGTATTTGTTTTTCACTGTATTTGGTAGTGTGTTTATGTCTTGTATCAGGACCCTTACATTTGTCCCTATTTTTTCATTGTTAATTTTTACAGTTCTAGTGTTTAAATTTAGGTCTTTTACCCATCTTGAGTATGATTTAGGTCATGTTTTATTCTCTTGCAACTGAAAAATCTAACAATATTTGTTGAAGGGATTATCTTTCCCACATTTAATTTATTGTAGCCCTTTGGGAAAAGCATCGGCTCCAATTAGATAGGTTTATTTCTGGGTTCTCTATTCTGTTATATTGGCCTCCAAATCTATCATAATACCACTATCAAGCTGTTATGATTAATATGGCTGAACAGTAGATTTTGAGATCAAGAAGTGAGAGACCTCTAATATTGTTCTTCAATAATAGTGTACTACTGACTTTGGGTCGCTTTTCATTTCACATACAGTTAGTGATTAGTTTTTACATTTTTTAAAGAGTGATGCTAGACCTGGACCAGAATTGTATTTTTTTAATATATTGGTTTGAGTATTATTGACATTTATCCAATGCTACTTCTTCCTCTCCATGATCATGGAACAGTCTGCCATTTAATAGCTCTATGGTTCCTTTTAATAGGATTTGTCATTTTCTTTGTACTACTCTTGTTTCACTGGTTAGATTTATTCCCAAGGATTCAATCTTTTGGTTAGCTACTATAAATGCTTCAGGCCAGATTCAGAAGAGGACTTGGAACAAGGTATATCATTGCTGATGTCAGAGGATCTTGGCTGAAAGCAGAGAATACCAGAAAGATGTTTATTTGTATTTTATTGACTGTGACAAGATATTCAAAGGTGTGGATCATAACAAATTATGGATAACGTTGAGAAGAATGACAATTTCAGGACACTTGATTGTGCTCGTGTCGAACCTTTACATGGATCAGGAGGCAGTTCTGAGAAGAGAGCAAGGACATAGTTGGATATTCAGATGACACACTCTTGCTTGCTGAAAGCAAGAAGGATTTGAAGTACTTGCTGATGAAGATCAAGGATGTTAGCCTTCAGTATGGTTTACAACTCAATGTAAAAAAGACCAAATTCTTCACAACGAAACCAACAGGTAACATCATTATAGATGTAGAAAAAGCTAAATTTGTCAAGTATTTCATTCTGCTTAGATCCAAAAACAATGCTCATGGAAGCAGTAGTCAAGAGATCAAAAGATCAGCTGCATTGGGTAAACCTGCTGCACAAGACCTCTTGAGAGTATTGAAAAGCAAGGACGTTACTTTGAAGATTAAGGTGTGCCTGGCCCAAGACACAGTGTTGTCCATTTCTAATGTTGAACCATCCTTGCTTACCTGACATGAATCTCAGTTTTATGTATATGTAAGAACAACATGATTAACTGAGATTCATACCAGGTAACTAACATGCTAATTTTTTCTTCTTGTATTTTAAGATTAATTTTGTTTTTCTGGCTCTAATTCTTGAAGATGTTGGGTTCAAATGTTGATTTGGGTTCTTATCTATTTTTTGATGTGTACAGTTAAGTGCAATACATTGCCCTCTGTCTACTGTTCTTGCTATGTCCTAAAGGTTTGGGTATGCATTTTTTTTCCATTCTTGTTTGTTTTCAATAATTTTAAAATATTATTCCCTACTTCAATTACTCAGTTGTTTTTAAGGATGATATTTATCAATTTCCATGCATTAGATTTCCTCCCTGTTCTTCCTACTGTTAATTACTAATTTTACTGTGTTTTGAGCTAAGAAAATTGTTTGTAGTATCTTGCTGTTTTAAAATTTATTAAGACTTCCTTTGTGTCATAAGATATGGTCTACTTTGAAGAATTTTCCATGTGCACAGGAATATATTATGTTATTTTGGGGTGGAGTGTTCTGTACATGTCTAGTAGGTCAAATTGTTTAATTGTTATTTACTTCTGTGTCTTATTAATTTTTACGTTTATTTCTTCTGTATCTGATTGTGTTATTTAGTTCTTCTATATTTTTAATGAATTTCTTTCCAGTTTCCCTGTTCTTTAAGAGAGGTGTACTGTACTTTTCTACTTTTATTGTAATAATATTACTCTCTTCAATTTTATAAGACTTTAATGAGTGTCTTTTGAGGATCTGTTATTGGGTACATAGATATTTATTATGGTTATGTCTTCTTGTTCAATATCCCCTTTAATCTCTAAGTAATGCCCTTTGTCTCTCATGATGGATTTTGGCCTGAATTTCTATGTTTTCAGAAATTAAATGCCACTCCTAATTTTTGAAATTGTCATTGTCTTTATATATTTTTCCATCATTTAATTTTAATCTATTTTTGTCTTTGTGTACAATATGTGTTTTTGTAAGCAGCATATTAAAGGGTCTGGCTTTCTTATCCATTTTTATATTCTCTCTTGATTGATGCATTGACGTCATTTATATTCAGCATCATTATTGATAGGTTGCTGAATTTGTTGTCATTTTGCTACGTGTCTATTTTTTTATTTAAGACTACTTTTTTAAATTTTGAGAACAATTCCATTAAAATGAAAAGAAACAATTAGTTTCTTGTTTTACAAATTCCTTTTTTTTAAAACAATTTATTAGGGGCTCATACAACTCTTATCACAGTCCATACATATACATACATCAATTGTATAAAGCACATCTGTACATTCTTTGCCCTAATCATTTTCTTTTTTTTCTCCTCTTTTCTTTTTTTACATTTTATTAGGGACTCATACAACTCTTAGCACAATCCATACATATACATACATCAATTGTATAAAGCACATCCATACATTCCCTGCCCCAATCATTCTCAAAGCATTTGCTCTCCACTTAAGCCCTTTGCATCAGGTCCTCTTTTTTTTCCCTCCCTCCCCGCTCCCCCCTCCCTCATGTGCCCTTAGTAATTTATACATCGTTATTTTGTCATATCTTGCCCTATCTGGAGTCTCCCTTCCCCCCCTTCCCTGCCGTCCCTCTCCCAGGGAGGAGGTCACATGTGGATCCTTGTAATCAGTTCTCCCTTTCCAACCCACTCGCCCTCCACTCTCCCAGCATCGCCCCTCACACCCTTGGTCCTGAAGGTATCATCCACCCTAGATTCCCTGTGCTTCCAGCCCTCATATGTACCAGTGTACAACCTCTGCCCTATCCAGCCCTGCAAGGTAAAATTTGGATGATGGTAGTTGCGGGGAGGAAGCATCAGGATCTGGGGGAAAGCTGTGTTCTTCATCGGTACTACCTCGCACCCTAATTGACCCATCTCCTCTCCTGAACCCCTCTGTGAGGGGCTCTCCATTGGCCGACACTTGGGCCTTGGGTCTCCACTCTGCACTTCCCCCTTCATTCAATATGGTATATACATACATACATACATACATATACACATATATACATATACATACACCCATATATATACATATACACACATATATATATTTTTTTGCATGATGCCTTATACCTGGTCCCTTTGGCACCTCGTGATTGCACTGGCCGGTGTGCTTCTTCCATGTGGGCTTTTTTGCTTCTGAGCTAGATGGCCGCTTGTTCGCCTTCAAGCCTTTAAGACCCCAGACACTATCTCTTTTGATAGCCGGGCACCATCAGCTTTCTTCACCACATTTGCTTATGCACCCATTTGTCTTCAGCGATCCTATCATGGAGGTGTGCAGTCAACGATATGATTTTTTTGTTCTTTGATGCCTGATAACTGATCCCTGCGGGACCACTCGATCACACAGGCTGGTGTGTTCTTCCATGTGGACTTTGTTGCTTCTGAGCTAGATGGCCGCTTGTTTATCTTCAAGCCTTTAAGACCCCAGTCACTATCTCTTTTGATAGCCGGGCACCATCAGCTTTCTTCACCACATTTACTTGTTCACCCACTTTGGCTCCAGCCGTTGTGTCGGGAGAGTGAGCATCATAGAGTTCCAATTTAATAAAAGAAAGTATTCATGCATTGAGGGACTGTTTGAGTAGAGGCCCAAGGTCCTTCAGCCACCTTAATGCTTAACCTATAAATATAGACACATAGCTCTATTTCCCCATCCTCCTATATATATTTGCATGTACATGTCTTTGTCTAGACCTCCATGAATGCCCTTTGACTCCTAGCTCTTTCCTCCATCTCCCTTGACTTTCCTCCTGCCCTACTACCATGCTTCATTGCCACCTGGGCTAGAGTATACCTCTTCTCTACGCAACCTTACCCTTGATCATTCCCCACCAGGCCTGCCATTCCCCCCTGTCTACCATTTGGGGTCCCATGTTGTTCACTTGTCCCTGTGTTTATTAACACCACTTCCTTACCTCCCCTACCCCCCCACCCCAAGTACCCCTGGAACTGTCGGTCCCATTGTTTTTCCTCCAGATAGTTCATCCAGCCTGTCCTATTCAGACAGACCGCTACGTGTCTTTTTATGAGCTTTGTCATTTTTTTCTTTTGCTGTAACTTATTGTTTATTCGATTTTTGTGAATTTCCTCTTTTTACTTTGATGAGGTTTGTCTATATTCTTGGAGGCTACTTTGTTATTTTCTTTTAAAATTTAATATAATATATTCTCTCTTGTAGCTACTTGATTTCTCCTCAGATGTTTTGTTTTTAAATGGTTTTCTATTTTCCTTGTAATTGTCTTAATTGAAGAATCATGTCTCTGTCTCCTTATTATCCATCTTTCAAGTTTATTATAAGTACAGCTTTATGGGGTTTTGCTTATGAGTGGTGGTGTCTTGTTTATTGGTCTCAGGTTGAAGTTTGTTGTTGTTGTTGTTGAATTTTTGTCCAAAGAACTATCCTTAGTAATTTTTGTAATGCTGGTCTTGAGGTCTTGATTTAAAAAAGAAATGTCTTTCTCTTTATGCTTAATGCCCTATTTCTCCCCCGTATTTGATAGATAATTTTTCTGGTTATAAATGTGTTAGGTTGGGTTTACTAGAGTAATAAATTCAGTGACACTCTTATATGTTTAAGAAAAAGCTTTATATTAAGAAGTAATTACATATCAAGAAAGCATCCCAGCCTTGTTGAATCTAAGTCCATAAGTCCAGTACTAGTGCATGAGTTCCTCTTCAGACTCATGCAGCCCCAGGTAATGATGCAGAATGCAGGAAGAACTGGCCGGTGGATGTAAAGTCATGTGGATCCAAGGTTAGTGGAAACATGGCAGGACTCCAGCAGCTCTCAGGGTGGCCAGCCAGCAGCAAGGTCAAGACAAAGCGAGAGGGGGGTTCCCGGGTCCTCCTTTGGAGTAGGCCATGCCCACAAAGATGCACTGTCAGCCTGTGACCTCACTGACACATTAGATACCACCCCTGCACTTTTATATATCGTTAAGTTTACATAAAATTATGTAATTACTACAGGCCACCCTTTTGAACTGGACAAGTTTACACAACTCTTTAGCTATTCATAATTTTCAAACAAAATGGTAATAAAATCATGTTTGTACCTAAAAGGATAAAACTAAAGTGCATACCATTGTGCCAGCCCCATTTAAACATAATATTCTAGAAGTAAACAAAAATATTCAATGTTTGACAATTGCAGTTATGTGAACACCTTAATCCTATAATCCCATCAGCATCTTCCCACACCCATGAAAGTTTGTAAGTAAACCAATCCATGTCTTTATCTCCCCCAATTTTAGGTACCCAATACCTACACTGCCTGTTTCTATCAATCCAGTGCTCTGAGGGGACAGGCACTGTCTTTGATGTGAATACCCTTTATTCTAGTTGCAACCTTGGGAGTCTATCCATAAGGAAACACAAATCAGGACAGGCTGTACATCAAAGTCAGTAGGCAATATGCCTAATTTACAGGCTCAAAAACCCTTTCTTCATGAGATCAGGTTTTTTTCAACTCACCGTGACCACTGGCTCATTGGCAGCCTTGCCTCTCAACCGTGGGCCCCTTCACAAATTCTCAACAACCCTAATTCCTGAGGGCTAGGTCATGACATAGGTTCAGCTTGTGCACACTCAACTTCAGACAGTCAACCTTTCTTTCATCTGCTTTCATCTCTTCCATACTCCCTGCAAAGCAGATCCATAAGTGTCAGTGGCCAGACTCAAACCATCTTCCTATTGCTGTTGTTTCTCCCACCTCTGTTCACCAAGTGGATCCAGCTGGTCACCTTGGGAACATTTCAGGCTGCTTACAGGCTCCCTTTAATGCTAAATTCTAGAGATGGGTGTTCCTTCATTGGTCCAGAATTTTCTAGCTTTAGGTACAAACCACGAGTCCAAAATTTAAAAAGCCAAGGATCCTCGTTTTCTTCAATCTGCCAACAGCTCTAGTGGCAAGTATTTCAAAATGCAAATATCATGAGAACTCAGGGCACTGAATGGGACCTACTGGTTCTAAGCCTTCTTCTTCTTTTTTTTTTTAAAGCAAGTATTTCCTATTAAACCATTTAACATATTCACTTTAATGACTGAAAGCAGTGAGCTTGCAAACTCTCTAATCATCCTTCCCAATAATCATTTTTTATCACACATTATATCAAAAGCAGTAGGTAGAAGAAGTCAATAGACTCCTAGAGTGGTCAGATCTTAAACACAATTCTTTAAGCAGTCAATTTAATCCTTATCTAAAGGCTTCCACTCACATGTAATATGGCCTTAGGGCTCTGGCAACATCAAGGCAGGACCAGGCTTGCTAACAGCCTTTTTGACTAAGCTCAAGAGATGTTTTCAACCCACTAGCTGCAATTTCACATCTACTACTTTCATGTGCCTCATTTCTGTTATGAATAACCAAAGACAACTTCTAAGAATTAAAACCTAAAAATGAGGCCTTCAAGCTGTGACCTGAATGACAGGCTAAATTTCACCCATGTCGCCTTACAGGTACCATGTGGGCACAGAAAAACTAACTAGCCCGCTTACTATCGAGAGTTTTAACTTCCTTCTCACTAATTTGGCCTCCTATTACTTCCGTTCTACTGCTTTGCTCTTTTAAAGCATCACCTAAATTTAATATCTTAATATTAATCTTCTGGGTTTCTCTTTGGCATTATTATGTGGTTTCTAATTTTTAATTTATCAAATTACTCTTGTAATGTTTTCTTAATTCTTCTCTAGAATTTCCATTTTTCTTTTTTTGCTTTTGTAGTTCTCTCCAGCTATGTCTCCATCCATTGAATGTACCCAAGAATTATGTTCTTGAATTCCTCTTCCATTAGCTGCAATGCATATTTCTCCTCAGCAAGGCTTTTGGCTCTGTATATTGACCACTTGTTTGTGCCATAGTTGATTGATTCTTCCTGTGAAGTGAGATCATCTTATGTTGTTGTGATATTGTGATATAACCTTTGGAAGGTGTAGGGCTGCTGGTCTTGTGGGGAAAGTTGACTCAGGTAGTCTGAGAAAGACGAATAAAAATAAAACAAAAAGCAAACAATCACAATAGTAAAAGCAAATGTTAATAGATAATAAGTTTGCAAACAACCACATGAAAACGAATGGCAATATTTCAACACATATGCGCACAAATACAGAGACATTCACACACAGGCATTTACACTGAAGACACCCAAGCTGAAGCCAGCAGGTGCTTTTTCTTCCTCATTCGCCAGTGTGTGCTTATCAAGATGTAACCCAGGATGGAAACCATTTAAGTTTAGCCACATTTCTGATCATCAGGAAGTTAGAAATGATTTCTTCCCTCTTGCATCATATATCTCTGTTGGTTATCCATCAAAGCTATACAAGAAAGAAATAAAATAACATAAGAAATAAAAACAAACAAAGCAAGAACTAGCCACTTGATCTATCTATGCCTGACTTTTGTGGTGGTCAGTTGGTGTGAGTTTTCAGGTTGGCTTTTCCCTAGTTGTAGCTAGAATTTATTAGCACAGAAAGCAAAGAAAAAGAAAATCAAAACCAAATTTCCCAACCACAAGCAATTACACTTTGCTGCTGGGCAGTTCATGATCTTGGAGCCTTATTGCTGGACTCAGGTGGGTGGTCCCAGACCATGTAGATCAGAGTGTATAAATGTTTTGGGACTGAGGAGCCATGGGGAGCCCAAGCAAATTCAGCTCCCCATTATTAGTCTCTCAGTTCTCCTAAGTCTCCTGTGTTTTGAGGAGAGTCCTTGTCTGGCTTGCACCTTTTCAGTTTGCACACGTAGCCCCCCATGTGTGAAGGGAAAGGCACAGCCAATTACAGGATGCACCAGCTTTGACGCACTCAATTGAGCGGTGTCGTGATCCAGGGTGGTGTTTGCATCTTTCTCTTGTCAACTCTGTGCTGTTAGAGGAGTCGTTCTGTTTACAATTTGCCCTAGGATACTTCACCATTCTTTCTGGTTGTTGGATACCAGTGATTGCCTTGTGCTACAAGGAAAGGCTGTTAAAATCCTTGCTGCCACCAAGCAGAGACTTCACCTCTCTGCTCAATGGTTGCATGTAGAGCCTACTCTTTGATTTCTCTGTACATGTGTTGAATTCACTTAGCTCCTGTTTAATTAGAGCTCTCAGACTCCAGATTTTTTCTGTGCAAGCACTTTCTAAGTTTTTTTAGATTGAAACCGACACGGATGGTGTGGCGTTTATGCATTGGACTCAGAGCAGTTCAAAACCACCAGCAGCTCTGCAGGAGAACGATGGGTCTTTCTGCACCCACACAGCATTATCGTCTGGGAAACCCACAAGGGTATTTCTACCTTCTTCTACAGGGTCACTGTGAGTTGCTATCAAGTCGATGGCAGTGACTTTTTTATTTTCTAGTCTATTTAAATAGGCACCAGAGAAGTAAGCCTATCTAAACTATTGTCTTTGAACAGAAGTCAGGAACTATAGTCTTGCCACTGGAAAATGGGATAGTTTTACTTCTTCAGTTTCACATGTGATAGTTTTTGTTTCTCTGTCTTGCCTTCTAGTTCTGACTTAGACTCCAGTACTGTTTTGAATAAGTGTGGTGTTAATAGGCAAGCTTGTCATCTTCTTATTCTTAAAGGAAAGGCTTTCAGCTTTTCTTCTTTGATGATGATATTGGTTCTTAATCCCAACCAATAATCCCAAAACCTTGGTAGTGGGTTCACTACCATTAAGTGGATACCAACTCACAGCTGCCTGATTTAGTGTCTGTACGGGAACAGATAGCATCGTTTTTCTACTGTGGAGCAGTTGAGAGGTTGTAAATATTGGTCTTGCTATTAGTAGCCCAGTGCCAAGGATTTAGGTGCCTTTAATTCTGTTGAGAAATTTTCCTTTTATTCTTGTTTTGTTGAGAGTTTTACCAGGAAGTAACGCTGAATTTTATTGATTTCTTTTTCTGCATCAATTCCTTTAATCACATGATTCTTTTTCCTTGTTCTACAAATTAAATTTGGATACAAGGCAAATTATGTCGATTGATTTTTTAATGTCGAACTACCCTGGCAATTCTGCTCCAAATACCACGTGAGTATGTGAAGTGTGGTTTTTCCAAATATGTTCCTGAATTATGCTGGTTAGAATTTAGTTAAAAATGTATGTGTCTATGTTGATTAACAATCAGAGAAACTGGACTACATGAAGAAGAATGGAGCGTCAGGATTGGAGGGAAGCTTATTAGCAACCTGCGACATACAGATGACATACCTTCTTGCTAAAAGTGAGAAGAAATCGAAGCGTTTGCTGATGATGATTAAGGATTTCAGTCTTCAGTATGGATCACAATTCAATGGAAAAACTAAAATCCTCACAATGGGAGCAATAGGTAACATCATGGTAAATGGTGAAGTGATCAAAGATTTTGTCTTGTTTGACTCCATAATCAGTGCTCATGGAAGCAGCAGTCAAGAGATCAAAAACACATTTTATTAGATAAATATGCTGCACAAGACCTCTTCTGGGTACTTAAAAACAACAATGCCACTTTAAGAACACTAGAGACCTGATGCCAGCAATGACACACATGCATGTTACAGTTGGATACTGAAGAAGAAGAATCAATTCATTTCAATTGTGGTGCTGGAGGAGAATATTCAAAGTACCATGGACTGCTAAAAGGACAGACCAATCTGTCTCAGAGGAAGTACAGCCAGAGTAATCCTTACAGGCAAGGACTGAGATACTGGTCTTACATACGTTGACCATGCTGTCAGAAGAAACCAGGCCCTTGAGAAAGATATCGTCCTTGGTAAAGTGGAGGGCAGGCAAGCAAGGGAAAGCTTTCCACGAGAAGGATCGACCCTGGCTGAAACAATGGGGTCACGCATAGGAACAATGATAAGAATGGTGTAAGACCGTGCTTGTTTCGGTCTGTTGTGCTTTGCATCTCTATGGGTCAGAACCAACCTGTTGGCAACTAACACCAGTACCACCACGTTTATGAAGAATATTGGTTTGTAATTTCCTTTTTGTATGACCTACTTGTCTCATTTAGGAATCGGTGCTATACTGGCTTTGTAGAAAAAGATTTATAGAATTCCTTCCTCTTCTATATTTCAACACTATTGGTCCTTCTTTGTTGCCAACTTTGGCACGATCATCACCAATTATTATCATTGCATCTTAAGTGTATGTTTTACAAATTTCAGACTGAGGATGTTCATAGAATTCTTCAGTTTCTTCATCACTGGCTTTTGTAGTTTGTGCAACATTTTGAATAACAATTGTATTGATTGGATTTTTTAAGGTGAATAGATATAATCCTATTAGAGACAGCGTCGTATTTCATGACTGATTTTAAGATGTTCTTTTTGATGATGAATATCAAGCCATTTCTCTTGACTTTGTTATGTTTGGCATAGTAAATCATGTGACTGTGTGATTTTAAATGGCCAGTAGCAGTCCATTTTAGCTCACTACTGCCTAGGATATCAAACTTTATGTGTTCTATTTCATTTTTTATGACTTTCAGTTTTCCTAAATTCAGTGTTGGCATGTTCCAAGTTCGGATCATTAGCAAATTTTTGTAGTTTTTCCTCTTTAGCTTGAGCTGTGCCCCATCAGCAGATCAAGATCCCGCAGAATCCACCCCCACAGGCTTTAATCCCACTCATGTCTTCATGGTTGACTCCACTCTGAGAAAGCATCTGCTACTCAGGCACATTTCCATTGCCCTCTGACATAGGGACCCATCCTCTGGCACTCTCTCCAATAACTTTCTACTGCCCTTCATTAGGCCTTCAGTATATGACAATGTCTTGAAGTTATGCATAAGGTGTTCAGAGTCTCCTTCCTCCAAAGGTGGCAGCGGATTCTTCTTTGTCTATTCTTAGTCTGGAAGTTCTGCTGAAACCTGTTCACTTTGGGTGATGCCCTCGCCCTACTTCCATGCTAACACTTCCATAAGTAAGCCTCATCCCTCTGACAGAGCCACCACTCTCTCTGAGGAACCTCACCCCAGATCCACATGGCTACCACTCAGCAGACAACGTCCCCCCACCTACACCCCCTCTGCCACTGAGTTGATCCCACCTGTTCTGAGGTGCCCTCCGGCCAAGTGGCCTACACTATAATTACTGAAGCAGATTATGTGTGATTCATCAGCATTGGCCCACCTCTTTACCAGGATGTCTGGTCCCTGGCCAGAAGACTGGGTGACCTATAAGTGTGAGCTTAGATCAGTTCTGCTGCTTGTTTCTACCCCAGTGAACTCATACAGTGTTTGCCCTTTTGTGCTTGACTAACTTCACTCAGAGTAATGCCTTCCCGATCCCTCCATGTGTTGAGGTGTTTCTTGGTTTTATCACTTTTTTAGGGATGCATAATATTCCATTGTGTGTATATACCAAGTTTCTTTATCCAGTCATCTATTGATGGAAATTTAGTTTTTTCCCCCAGCTTCTTGCTATTGTGAACAGTGCTATGATGAACACAGGGGTGCAAACACCTATTTGTGACCTACTTATTTTCTCTGGCTGTATGCCCAGAAATGATACTGCTGGGTCAAGTTGACAGAATTTCTTGTTTAACTCTTCCATTCCTTTATTGAGTTTCTTACCTATTGATCTATCTTTCTTTGAGAGTGATGTATCAAAATCACCTACTATAATTGTTGATCTTTTTGATTTCTCCTTTCATCTCTTTGAGGATTTTGTTGATGAATTTTGAGGGTCTTTTTTTGGTGCATGTAAGTGTATTATGGTTTTGTGTTCTTGGTCTATTGACCCTTGGAGTATTATGTAATGCCCTTTCTTGTCTCTCCTTATCTTGTGTATCTTGAGGTCTATTTTGTCAGAGATTAATATTGCTACCCTTGCTTTTTTTTTTAATTGTCATTAGCTTGGTAAAATTTTGTGCCAACTTTGACTCTCAGTTTCTTTTAGTTTGTGAATTTAATTTGTTTCCTAAAGTCATCAAATGGCTCATCCTTGCTGTGTAATCTACTCTGCTACTCTGTCTCTTTATGGGTGTGTTTCGCTCGTTAACATTTGGGGCAATTAAATCTAATTGCAGATTAGACACTGTCATCTTTTACTATTTGTGTTTGATACTTTCCTTTCTTCCCATTTATAGGGGTGGTATATATGTAAGGAGTTTATTTTTGTCTTTATTTTTCCATTTGATCTTTGATGTTTGGGGTGCTAATTTCCATGATTTGGTTTCTTTGTATTGTTGCACCCTGTGGTGTTCTCATGTTCATGTGCTCTGGTTGTTGGTTTTCTGTCCCTAAACAACTGGATTGTACATTTTGTAATGCAGGTTTTGTTTTTACCTATTCTCTAAATATTTACTTATTTTGGAAAACTTTTATTTCTCCTTCAATTTTGAAGGAAAGCTTTACTCAAGACAGGATTCTTGCGTTGTATATATTGTCTTTCAACTTTTGGAATACGTTGCTCCAATTTCTTCTTTCCTGCATGGTCTCTGCAGTGAGGTCTGAGCTTATTCTTATCTGATTACCTTTATATGTGACTGCTTTTTTCTCTGTAGCTGCTCTCATGAATCTCTCCTTTTCTTTAAAGTTGGATAATTTGACTACTACATGCCTTGGTGTGTTTGGGGGCAAAGTTTAATCTAAGTAGTGTTCTCTCTGTTTCCTGGATGATTATTATGTCCTCTTTGTGATATTGGGGAAATTTTATTCCATGAATTTCCTCACGGTTTTAACTCTAGCCATATTTGATTTTTCCTGTTCAGAATCCCCAATAATTCAAGTAGTGTTATGCTTCATAAAATTCCCCCATCATCCTCAGGCTTTTTAAAGTTTCTTTTCCTGTTTTTGTTTGACTGTTTCTCTCTCTTCCCCCCCCCCTCAGGATTTCTTTTATAAAACGTTTTATTAAGGGCTCATACAACTCTTATCACAATCCATACGTACATCAATTGTGTAAAGCACATCTGCACATTCATTGCCCTCAACATTTTCAAAGCATTTTCTCTCCACTTAAGCCCTTTGCATCAGGTCCTCTAGTCCCTCCCTCCCCGGCCCCCCCCCCCATGAGCCCTTGATAATTTATAAATGATTATTTTGTCATATCTTGGCCTGTTCGATGTCTCCCTTCACCCACTTTTCTGTTGTCCGTCCCGCAGGGAGGAGGACACTCATAGATCCTTGTAATCGGTCCCCTCTTTCCAACCCACTTTCCCTCTACCCTCCCAGTATCACCACTCACACCCCTGGTCCTGAAGGTATCATCTGCCCTGGATTCCCTGTGCTTCCAGCTCCTATCTGCACCAGTGTACATCCTCTGCTCTATCCAGACTTGCAAGGTAGAATTCGGATCATGATAGTTTGGGGTTGGGGGGTGGGAAGCATTTAGGAACGGGAGGAAAGCTTTATTCTTAATCGGTGCTACATCACACCATGACTGACTCATCTCCTCCCCTAGAACCCTCTGTGAGGGGATCTCCAGTGGCTGACAAATGGGCTTTGGGTCTCCACTTTGCACTTCCCCCTTCATTCACTATGGTAAGATTTTTTTGTTCTGATGATGCCTTATACTTGATCCCTTCAACACCATGTGAGCTTTGTTGCGTCTGAGCTAGATGGCTGCTTGTTTACCTTCAAGCCTTTAAGGCCCCAGATGCTATCTCTTTTCATAGCCTGGCACCATCAGCTTTCTTCGCCAAATTTGCTTATGCACCCATTCGTCCTCAGCGATCATATCAGGGAGATGTGTACCCAATGATATGATTTTTTTGTTCTTTGATGACTGATAACCTATCCCTTTGGAACCACGTAATCACATAGGCTGGTGTGTTCTTCCGTGTGGGCTTTGTTGCTTCTGAGCTAGATGACCGCTTGTTTATCTTCAAGCCTTCAAGACCCTATAGCTTTTGATACCAGGGCACCATCAGCTTTCTTCACTACATTTGCTTATTCACCGACTTTGTCTTCAGCGGTGGTGTCGGGAGGGTGAGCATCATAGAATGCCAATTTAATAGAAGAAAGTATTCTTAACATTGAGGGAGTACTTGAGTAAGGCCCAATGTCCTTCTGCCACCTTTATACTAAACCTATAAATATATGCACATAGATCTATTTCCACATCCTCATATATATTTGCATATGTACATGACTTTGTTTAGACCTCTATAAATGCCCTTTGCCTCCCAGTCATACTCCATCCCCACCTGGGTTTCAGCAATATCTCTTGGTTACATTACCCTCGATCATGCCCACCAGGCCTGCCACACCCACTTCACCACCAAATTGGATCACTTGCTGTTCCCTTGTCCCTGGGTTTGTTAACACCACTTCCTTACCCCCAGATCTCCCTATTCCATTTCCCATGGAAATGTTGGTCCCGTTGTTTTTCCTCCAGCTTGTTCATCCAGCCTATCTTATTTAGACAGACCTGCGGAAATAATAGCATGCACAAAAACAAGAGAGAGCAATACCAAGCAACAATATACAACAAAACAACAACAAACCACTAACAAAGAGCAAAACAAAATGCAACAAGAAAGAAAAGCTTGTAGTTAGTTCAAGGATCATTTGTTGGCCTTTAGGAGTGTTTTCCTGTTCAGTCTGTTGGGGCACCACGCCCTGGCCCCAAAGTCCACTTTCAGCATTGCCTGGAGACCTTTCAGCTCCATTCCCTTGCTGTTCCGCTACACTCACCCAGTGCTTTGCCTCCATACGGTGGGATCAAGCCAGGCACAATTTCCACACTGTATGTCCGGTGCTGTCCCACGCAGGGTCATGGGTCAGTAAGGGACGCCATGTCTCATAGTGGGGCTGGCCATGTGGTCCTCTCTGTGGACTGGCTGTTCTAATTGAGGTCCTTGGCCTCAGGGCCTGGTGGGTCAGGATGTGCTCCACTCTCTCCTACTCCCCCTTTATTTGCTCCCGTGTTCTCCGATCAGATATGTCCCTCTCCCGGAGCTGCAGATTCAATGCCGTCCTTTGAAATAAATTCTTATGGGGGGAGGGACAGGCATCCACTTAGTATTTGGTACTCTGTTTGGTTGTCTTTGAGTTCACTGATTTGAGTTTCCACTTCTTCCATTCTATTGTTGAAGTCTTTCCCCTTGTTCCTTACTTATGTTACTTCATGCCTTCATTCTTGAATTTCCCTTTGGTGTGAGATTCTTGTATCTCTCTTTTTCATCTGTTTTCAGGATTGATCCCCTAATTTCTTATCTGATTCTCAACAACATTCTCATGGTTTTTCTATCTGGAAATTCACGGTCTGCTCCTTCTGGGTAAACTGTCAAGTTTGGGTCATTTTCAGTAATTAATTTTTGTCTTTCTAGATTTTTTGACACAGCTATTGGTATTGGCTCTTGTCTGTATCACAGTGTGGATGAACCGAGGTGCTGCATCAGCTTCTGTGATTTGTAGGGAGGAGGGACTGACTGTAGGTTCAGGAAGGACCTGCTAGGTGCCAGAAAAGGCATTGGGTAGAGATGATGAGGGCATGTTCATTGGGTGAATAGGAGAAATAGGATGTAGATGCTCAGCAGTATGTTTTAGTTGATAGTATTAATCTTTGGAAGCTGTCCTGTTAAGTGTGTTAATTATTAATGAGTAGGTGAAGAGGGTTTTGGGAGATATGTTTTTAATTGATAGATTAGATGACAACAGGTATTGTCAAGGTGGAGAAGCAGGTTCTAGAGGTTGTGGTGATTGGGGTGTGTGAGGGGTATATTAAATCTACCACAGTCCCTTATTGACTCTGTAAAATATGGAAGGAAGAATGCTGTCCTTGAATTATTTGTGTTTACAACAGAAGACCCCTTTATAGTAGATTGTTGCACAACTCAGAATTCTCTTCCCCTCTAACATCTTATGCACTGTCCCAGAATGCATATAGGCTATATTAGTTGGTGTCCCAGGGAATAGGGGTTTCTGATCAGAAGGTGGTCTGGCAAAGGCCATTAGGACCCAGCGTTCGCTGACTACTTCGCCATGGGCAGGGAAGGTCTCCAAACAGCCCTGACATGTTGAGTTCCAATTCCTTAGGCTAGGAAAGGAGCCCTGTGTTTTATTTATCAGACATTAGTAAGATAACATATCTCATAGTGGGGCTGGCCATGTGGTCCTCTCTGAACTGGCTGCTCTAATTGGGGTCATCGTCCCCAAGGCCTGGTGGGCCAAGATGTGCTCCACTCTCTCCTCCTCCCCCTTCATCAGCACCCATGTGCTCTGATCAGATATGTCCCTCTCCCAGAGCTGCAGATTCATTGCCGTCTTTTCAAATAAATTATTCTGGGGGGAGGGGCAGGTGTCCACTTAGTAGTTGGGATTGGGATGGCCCTCCAGACCTCTCCACTGGTTCTCTGCTCCACGCCGGCATGTTGGTTTCAAATCTTGGAGCACTGAGTTGACCCCAATTAGATCAGCTAGTCCACAGAGAGGACCACATAGCCAGCCCCACTATGAGACATGACGCCCCTCACTGACCCATAGCTCTACAGGGGACAACACCAGAGACACAGTGTGGGAATTGCACCTAATCTGATCCTGCCACACTGAGGCAAAACACTAAGAGGGTGCAACAGAACAGCAAGGGAATGGAGCAGCAAGGTCCCCAGGGAATGCTGAAGGTGGACTTTGGGGCCAGAACGTGATGCCCCAATAGACTAGACTGGAAAACACTCCGAAAGGCCAACAAACGATCCTTGGACTATTTACAAGCTTTTCTTTCTTGTGTTTTGTTTTGTTTTGTTGGCATTGGTTTGTTGTTGTTGTTTTGTTGTATATCGTTGCTTGGTTTTACTCTGTCTTGTTTTTGTGCATGTAATTATCTCCGCAGGTCTGTCTAAATAAGATAGGCTGGATGAACAACCTGGTGGAGAAAACAATGGGACTGACAGTTCCAGGGGAACATGGGAAAGGAGGAGGTAGGGGGAAAGGATGTGGTGTTAACAAACCCAGGGACAAGGGAACAACAAGTGATCCAAATTGGTGGTGAGGAGGGTGTGGGAGGCCTGGTAGGGCATGATCAAAGGTAATGTAACTGAGAGGAATTACTGAAACCCTGGTGAGGACTGAGCATGATAGTGGGACAGGAGGAAAGTCAAGGGAAATAGAGGAAAGAGCTGAGACGCAAAAGGCATTAATAGAGGTCTAGATAAAGACATGTACATATGCAAATATATTTGTATATGAGGATGGGTAAATAGATCTATGTGCATATATGTATAGGTTTAGAATTAAGGTAGCAGAAGGACATTGGGCCTCCACTCAAGTCCTCCCTCAATGCAAGAATACTTTTTTCTATTAAATTGGTATTCTAGGATGCTCACCTTCCTGACACGACCGCTGAAGACAAAGCAGGTGAATAAGCAAATGTAGTGAAGAAAGCTGATGGTGCCCGGCTATCAAAAGATATAGCTTCTGGGGTCTTAAAGGCTTGAAGGTAAACAAGCAGCCATCTAGCTCAGAAGCAACGAAGCACACAAGCCTGGGGGGGGGGGGGATACATATAACAACTACCTGGAGGTAGCTACACTTTGGGTTTGAGCTGCCTCTCTGTCCCATTGGGACTGGCTCTCTCTCTACAAATCTGGGATTATCTATGTGGAGGCCTTAGGTGCACCCTTGCGATTAGGGGAGTATGCAGGAACTCAGCAGTGGGACCATCCCAATTGGCATTGAGATCTGCTGGGCTCAGTGGTCTCTAGTGTCCAGGATCTCCAGAAGTCCACACGGATGTCCTTGTGATACCCCAGAACGTCAAACTAACCTGGGTGTTCTCCTAGCATGGGGCAGGTATGGGGGCTGCGTGTGTGGTATGGGGGCTTTGGTGGGTGGCATGCAGGGATGTGGGTGGGTTGTGCACATGGGGTTGGTGGGTTTCTGGGGGCCAGGGAAGGGAGCAACTCAAGGGATCAAGGTGAACCAGTTGTCAGGGTTGGAAACGCAGGTGTTGGGGAAGAGGGATCAAAGGAAAACAGTGCACTAGGGCCTCTGGGGATGGTTAAGGCCAAGGAACCTGGCTGTGTGTTGTCTGTCAGTGCTTGGAAACGATAGGAATTGCAGTGCCAGGTCTCAGGTGCAGGGGACCCAGGGGGATGTCTGTGATGGTGAGTACAGCTGCATCGTTTGTGCCAAAACTGACAGAGGGTCCCCAGGGCACTGTGAGGCCAGGGCTCATCCAAATCCCCCCAAAATAGCCCCCTAACCTGAAGACCTGGTGACCACGCACAAGCAAGTGCAGATGGTGTCCCTACATCGCAGCCATCTATGGAGTTGGGCTTTTTATGAGGTTTGTCTGCACTTCGGAGCAGCCAATGGCCTGTGGGACTGAGAGGAGGGCCATGGACAGTTGGAGAAGTGATTTTTCTACTATATGTGCCTTGTTGATTTTTATGCATCTCAGTGCTTTCTTCTACTGCTTGATCGGAGTCTGTCAAATTCAGACATTTCCTTAATGTGTTTCTTGTATTTCTGGAGGAGGGTTGAAATGTTTTTTTGTTTTGTTTTGTTTTTTGCTGCCATTTTCCCAGAATCCATGTGTATAGGCATTTAAAAATGTCTTCCTCTTCCTTTGTGTTGTCCCCATTCCTCGCCTGCCATTCTCAGTAATGTTCCTTATATCGACACAAAATATTCAGCCCCAGTGGTGTAAATGTACTGTTATAAAGAAATGATGGTTGCTATGCGGTCTAAGAAAATTCTTAATTCAGTTTATTCTGGGTTCTTGAAAAATGCCAAAAATGGATGTGATGATGGCTGTGTCGTATGCCACCTTAGGAGTATGTGCTCATGTGAGGTCAAAGGCTAGGAAGTTGGTTGGATGGTTGCCCCTTCCAGAGCTAAACTGATTTTTTCCTTATCTCTCTTTTGAGAACACTACTGCCAGCTGACATTTGTCTGCAGAATGGCACTTCTTTACATTCTTGTTGTATTTTGCAGAAAAAGGAGCGTGAACTAATACTAAATAAATCAACAAATGATTATACTACTGGGAAGATGACCTATTCCCCAAACATTCCAAAAGAAGAGACACTAGCAGGGACCTCAAATGCATCTTCCATCTCAGTAAAACCTCCGGAAGGAAAGACTTGCGAAAGCAGAAAGACTTACAACAGCATCAGCAAGATTGACAAAATGTCTCGAATTGTATTCCCACTGCTCTTTGGTACTTTCAACTTAGTTTACTGGGCAACGTATTTGAACAGGGAGCCGGTGATTAAAGGAGCTGCCTCTCCAAAATAAATCTCTGGATTCCCAGTCTCCACGGGAGCCATGATTCCAGAAAGATGCTACCAAGGACAAGTTGAGACCAAAAGGACTTTCTGTATTAGGGCAATATCTTTCAGGAAATTTTGCATGTTTAGTATATGTACAAATAATATTACCGTGATTATTTCTATATATAATCTCAGAGATTTCAAAGATGTTGTCTTGATAAATAAAGTGAGGTTTCTAGAAAAAAAGACAATGATTCTGGCATTTAGATGATCAGTAACTTATTCTGATAGTTTACAAAGTAGACAAGTACTTTTTAACTGTTCCAAGTGTTATCTAACAGTTTGTTTTATACTTTAAATGACATTTCATACAAATTTTCCCAGAAGAAAATATTTTAGGAAATTCTCCATGATTATTACCTGGCAAGAGATTGCAAGACACAAATATTACAAAGAATTCATTTTCCATTAAAAGCTCTGAGGACACTTCTGTAAAAAATTAATCGCCTTTAGTAATTCTTACTGTTCTTAAATTAGAAAATGTACTGCATGATATTACATTAAGAAAAAAAAAGTTGGTCAAGTATGTTTGCAGACAAATTTAATGACAGATAAAACTGGTATATTAGATAACCATTTTTATCCTTGTTGGAAAGATTAACTCTGTAAGTCTTTTTCATTTTTTCCTGCCCACTCCCTACCACTCATTAATTAAACCTAACAGTCTGGGCAGTGATCGAGCCTATCTGGAATGTTATGGTGCCCTCCCTGAGACCAAGCAGTATTTGGATGGTGAGACATCATGAAGAGTTATTTTCCATTTTGTTTCCTTGTATATGTTCCATGATTGACCTATTACTTTGTCAGCTTTTGTAAAAGAACCTTAAATGTTCATTAAATCATAAAACTTTACCTAACCTTGTTGGCATAAGTCATTTAAAAATGGTCCAGGTGGACATTGTACTGGTGAACATGACAGAGAGAACAAGAAAAATAAAGACACGCACAGCCTTGGAACTATAAAGATCAGTTGAGCCCTCTCCTATAGAGTTGCTACAAGTCAGAATAGACTGGACGCCAATGGGTTGGGCTAATAATACTTAATCCCACTTTCATTGCTAATGTTCATCTGATCTAAGAAATACTACATGTAAGCAACTTACAACTATGTCAGTGTGATTAAGATGATAATCAATTTTTTAAGGGAAAGAAAAAAGTCACAGTGTGAAATTGCTCAGGGGGAAAATTCCTACTCGGCAGCCTCTGTTTCTAATCTAATTTCATGGACTAATTCTTGGAAAGAATGCTTATCATCTGACTTGAGGGTCTTTCCAAGGAGCCGTGTCTCCTGTGGTCAGGATGACCGCTCCTTCAGTGCCCTGTCCTCTGTTACTGCTTGCGCTCAATGATAGAAAATGTTATGTTTGCTCAAAGCATGCTTTCTCCTTTCTCCATGGCATGCTGGGATTTCGGAAGCCATGAGAGATAACTATGACTATAAATAGACTATATCAGATAGAAACCTGTATAACTGCACTTGTTAATGAGATTTACATCTTTAAGGCCTGCCTACATTACCTGTTTTTGGTAGACATGTACCTGGATCATGTGTATGTTATGTAAATGCTCATAGCACCAATTCTCTTGAAACTCCAAATAGCTTCCCTGGAGAATATGTGCAAGGGATTGTGGCATATTTATTATATTTTACTAGAATCATGAAAGATTTATAAAATTGCCAAATTGTTTCATTTATAAGGAGACACGATTGTCTGTTTCAGTAACGGGTTTCAGGATTTTATAAAGTACAATAACAAGATCAATGAAAGGGATGCTCTTAAACAATAAGACCAGAAACAATTCTCTGCTACACATAGTGATGTCATTTTAGAATAATTTTTGTGTTTTCCACCTCACCACAGCATACAACCTACCATTACAAAAAATAAACCTAAATTTCTGCTTACATTTTTGTTTAAATGGCATTTCTCATAGAGATTTTATAGTGTAACCTTGCATTGTAGGTTGTAGAAAGTGTAAATTACATTTGAATGGCCACCTGTAAAATCACCCACTTTGAACGCTCAGTCACCGCAGAAAGTATCCTCTATGACAGGTTACAATAATGCCCTTGATGAGTTTCAGCCCTTGTTAAAAAACTCTTTGGGCTCAATTGGATGAATTATAGTTTAAAAATATGCCTACTGCATTTAAATGCTGCTGAAACTTGGTTGTAATGAATATTTAGTAGAAATATCACATTCATTTTATGCTTTCTGATTTGTACATCTTTCAGTGCTTGCTATTTTTAATAAAGATGTAATAAAGAATCACCTTGGAAAAATGACAGCAAGGAAAAAAATTAAAATGTTTAAAATAATTAAAGTGCCCCACTTAGAGTCCATTTAAATAAATCTTTTTTTATTTTAGCAGTTCTGTTCACATACCATTCACATACTTTATAACTCAATTATCACCACAATCAATTTTATAGCGTCTCCTTCATCCTTGTACTCATTATTATTAGCTCCCCTTTGCTCCCCAACCTCCCATTGTCATAACCATAAAAACTGTGGATCCAGTTATTGTTCCTATTGATATAACTATACTGGGTTTCATATAAAAAACATAGAAAACAAAGACCCAAAATCAACCAAATAAAACACTAAAAAACCTTAATCATAAAGCAGAAAATAATAACTAGAAAAAATTTTTAAAAGGGGCAACATGGAGAACAAATGCTAAGGTGTTAAATTTTAACCTAATTCCATATTTATTTATCCATTTTACAAGATACACTGTGTGAAATAGCAAGGTTATTCACATCCCTAGTCAATAGTCAGAGGGTTGTCTGCAGACTTAATCCATGTGGGGACCCTGCAGATGGATGAATGGAATTTGTCTATAATATTCTGCAAACTGAGTGCTCAGAATTGAAGCTCTCTGTTCTTGGATTTTATTATCCACAGTCTTTGGATCACTCAAGCTGGTATGCTTCCTCCATGTAGATGTAGCCGACACTTCATTTAGATAGTTGTTTGTTGCAAGACAAACTTAAGACTCTAAATGCTATTCTTCCTGATAGCTCGTCACCATATGATTTCTTCACCATTCTTTGCTATAGCATCCATATTTTCAGTGATCTCTTCATGAAAACAAGTGTCAAGTAGGGCTATGTCACCAGAACTAATTGTTGTTAGATTAGGATTACAATTAAGGGTGAAATCAGAATCCATTCATGTATATATGGTTTATATTTGTCACTAGTCTACTAGAGAGACATCATTATAATTTTTATTGGGGAACATTATAAATCATCTCCATGGGCATATGGTATTTCTACATTAATTTAGCCAATTATATAGAATTTTTTAATTGCTGAGAAAAGGAAAATATACATGTATAAAACAACTTTTTTAGACTAAAGGGTTTTAGATTGAGATTTGTGAAGATTAAAAACTTAAGAGACTGGATGCTATTCACTCAAACATTGAGTGTTGGAAATAGGGCAAAACTTATTTCCCCCAAAAACCACTTTATTGGGAGTTAATGCATATAACATTCCATAATTCAATCACTTCAGGCAGTATTGTACAATTGCTACCACAATCAGTTTCAAAACATTCTTTCCTTCCTGAACTCTGTAATAGCCAGGTCCCTTTTACACACACCCCCAACCCCACCACCACGGTACCCTGAGAAACCCTTATTCTACTTGATTTTCCTATAGGCTCATCAATCCTCATTTTCATATACTGAAAAACAAAAAGATACAACAAAAATTCAAGAGGGTGACACCCAATGACCGAACTGATCTGAGATAAAGTCCAATATGAATAAACAAACCAATTAAGAAAAAATAAAATGTTGACAATCAGATTCAGTCAATTGTGTATCAGAGGGGGATCAATTGACAAGATTTTAACCATTCAAGTCAGGTTTGTCATTTTGATCTTATATAGTCATCTCTCCAATGCACTGTGTTTGGTAGCAAGCTTCTTGCCACCCCTCTATTACAGATAGTGGGAGATCACCAGAGGAATATATTCTATGTAGATCCCACAACTGGGTGTTGGGCTCCAACTGTCATCCATAACCTTCAGCAAACCTGATTCTCCCAATTTAGTCTCTGCTACTAGTCCCTCGTTTGATTTTTGGATTATATGATTTACAATCTTTTGGTGACTGATTTTGGTGTGCTTCTTCCAGGTGGGATGAGTTAACCTCTCCCTTAAATGACTGCTTGTTTGGAAACAGACCTTTAAGATCCCAAATGCTATTTTATCGGATAGCCGGGCACCATCTAATTGCTTAATCACACGTTGCTATAGAACCTAAATCTTCTGTGTTCCCATTGAGGATGAGTAGCAAGCAGGGCCATGATGTAAGAACTAATTATTCTTAAATTGGAGCAAGGATGTAGGGTGAGGCCTAAACATATTCCTGGATCTGTGTGGTTTGTTTATATTCCTTTGGCTCCCTTTCAAAACCTCCTTGTTAATTTATGATAGTCTTTTTGGTCATTACCCTGGGACATAAAGATGTTGCATTAATATTATTTTTGATTAGCCCCTGGCACTAATTTTTTAAATCCCTGTTGAGGCAAGCATATGGTGCCAAAGTAAGCTAATGCTATATCACATCCTTACCAGAATTATTCACTTGTACAGAATCAATCCTCATTCACTACATCAGAACTATACCTGCTGGATTGAGACATGCTATTAAAATAGCAAAGAGGTATGAACATAATAAATATATGGTAATATTGAAGTGTCATTACTTGGGCACCCTCAAAACAAGAGATTTGAACCAAAGTCCAATGACTTAATAGAAACTCAGAATATTCTAAAAAAAAAAAAAAGTCAGTGATCAGCAGTACTCCTATACTTTTTAGGAACCAGTGTTTAGGGGGAACCTTAGCTAAAGTTGGACTACAGATGTGTGGTTGTGTACAATAATAAGAATCAAATGCTTCTAGATTAACTATAAAAGTTAAGTAAATGTAGCAAATACACTCGCGTCAGGATTTAAAGGTAAACTGTAAATCTTCTGTCATGCAAATACCTTAAAATAGCCTTCTAAGGAAACACATCAGAGAAACCTGATAGAGTGAATGAGAAATTTCTGTTTTACAAACGAAGATATTGAAACCCAGAAAGGGTATTACATTGGCTGACAATCAAATAGTGAATTAGGAATAAATGCAGGCTAGGGTTCAGTTCTTATTTTAATTGGGGATCACTGTCCCATGCAATTTTTTCCAGATGCAAGGTAATTTAGAACATAAGTAGAACCTAAAATAGAAAACCTTACATCAATGGCTGAGTCATTATCTATTAAGAACACCTTAAAGAAATTTTTTCCCACCAAAAGCATGACCTTTATATCTGTTCCCCTAATGTTAAAGTGTGTGCTCCCTAAAATACCATCTTGATAGAGTAGACTATCAGGCTAGCTCATCATCTCCTCATCCAAAAAAAAAAAAAAAAAGAAGAAGAAGAAAGGGAGAATTATGGCTGTAATTCTTCCAAGATAGAATTGTTTGTTTTTCTGGATCCCTGGCACATTCAATATTCTTCACCAACACCATAGTTCAGAAGTCTAATCCTAGGTGTACGCACTAGATTTATAATTAAAGAGGCACATACAGATATGATATCCATATTCATAGCATTGATATTCACAATAGCATAAACTAGAAATAATCTATATTCCCAATAATGGATGATTGGATAGGCAAAATTGTGTATAACGCTGAAATGGACTTGAGTGTACAATCCATTAAGTGGACAAGAATGGACCATAAAGAACAAGGATGAGTCTGGAAAGCATAATGCTAAGTGATACATGTCTCACTAAAAAACAAATATTGTGTCATCCCATTTTTGTAAGAAGAAAAACATATGAGGAAATCTGTAAAATTTGTGCAAAAATTTAACTAAAAGACATTTTTACATGCACTTTTTGTACTCCCTCAAAATAAACAGAAATAAACATTCACTGATGGTGAAATGGAATAATAAGGTAGGGTGAATTGTAGATACTTACTTTATAGATACTTGTTTTTCGGTTTTGGGAGGTGGGCGAAATAGCACTGAATATGGGTATAGTGAACACAGCTTACACTGAATATGAGCATGTGTACATAGCTTGACCAAAATAAAGGATTTCCCTACAAAAAACAACCTGCCCAACTGACTGAAAGAGCACTTTATTTCACCCCATTCCAAAGAAAAGGGACCCAACAGAATGTAGTAATTATCAAACAGTATCATTAATAGTAAATCTAATTAATGCTATACAGAAGATAATTTTAAAACAAAAACAGTACATTGACAGGGAACTGCATAAATTCAAGATGGATTTAGAAGATGCTGTGAAACGAGGAATATCGTTGCTGATGTCAAAGGGATTTTGGTTGAATGGAGAGAATACAAGAAACATATTTACCTCTTTTTATTGACTATGCAAAGACTACACTATGAGCATCATAACAAATTAGGGCTAGCACTGTGATGAATGGGTATTTCAGAAAACTTAATTGTACTAGCTCCAAACCTGTACATATATGAAGAGACAGTTGTTTTAAAAAAAAACTTCTTTTTTAATGGCATGGTTTAAAACCAGAAAAGGTGTGTATCGGGGTTGACTCCCTTCACTAAATTATTCAACCTATATGTATGGAACTCTGTTAACTCCTAACCTCAGAGTGTTGTCACTATTCGGGCTGACGTTGAGCGCAGCTGAGAAGTGCACTGATGAAAAGCAAGTGCACTCAGAAGCACCTGGGAAGGCCAACATCCCAACTGATTTAGGCTCTGATGCTGGTTGAGATAATAAGATACACACTAAACATATTAATAGGAAACCTGGGGACTGAGATATTTATAAATCTGTCTTGGAAGAAGCATGGCCAGGGTGTTCCTAGGAGGTAAAGATGGCAAGATTTCATCTTACATAATTTGGACATGTTCTTCGGAGCGATCCATCCCTGAAGAAGGACATCATGTTTGGTAGGCTCGAGGGGGCGAGAAAACGAGGACGCCTCTCAAGCAGCTGGAGTGACACAGTGGCTGCGCCTATGGGCTCAAGCAAAGGAACAATTGTGAGAATAGCACAGAACTGGGCTGTGTTTCATTTTTGTTGTGCAGAGGGTCACTATGGGTTGGAACCAATTTGATGGCACCCAGCAGAATCAACAACAAAGAACTATGAAAAATGATGACACAATCCTGGGGACGTGGGAGGATGTGTGCATGCGCAGGGCTTTGTGAGCAGTCAGAACAGACCAGAGAGAGCTTTACCTACTTCGTCATCCCTTGCTGACTTTGAAGCTCTATGCAAGCAATAATGAAATACAAGAAAGTTTCATAAGTTCCATCAATTTTGACAGTGTCTGAATCTACAAAATTTTCTCCTTGACAACGGGAAAAACTTACTGTAATTCTTTCAATTATGCTGTGGTTCCTTGAAATTATTATATCTGGGCTGATAATTTTTATGAAATTTGGGGGAAATTGGCCCTTATATGGAAGCTCTAATTCCTCATATATTATAATATGGAAGCTCTCATTCCTCATATATTATACTATGTAAATGTCTCTTTTTTGTCTCAGCATTTACTTTTGAGTAGTTTATGTTATGATATCTTCAAGTGTATGAATCTTTCTTCAGGAGACGCTAATCTGCCAATAACCGCGTCTAGTGCCTTCTTCATTTCCAAGATTATAATTTTCCACCTCTAAATTTAGAGATGGAAGTAATATCTCTGATGCTTCTAACACGCCCATGCTTTCCTTCGTCAGCAGTTCTCAACTTGTGGGTCTCAACTCCTTTGGGAGTTGAATGACCCTTTCATAGAGGTCACCTAAGACCATATTTCCAACTGAGATACCGCTCCTCTGTGCAGACACACCCACAGCCGGGTCACCACTACACAAGGAACTGTATTGAAGGGCGGCGGCATGAGGAAGGTTGAACAGATGATGTACAATGATAGTCGCTATTTTAAGTCCCTCTCTGCTAGTACTATAATCTCTGCCATTTCTGGTTTACCTTTGTTTCTTTTTTCTTCATATAGCTGCCTTTTTCACTTCATTACATCCCTGGTAAATTTTCTATTTCATGCTGAATACTGTGAATTTTATCTTCTTAAATGCTAGATACTTTTGAATTTCTACAATTATTCTTGAGGTTTTGGATGATATGATACACTAAGTAAATTACTGTAGTCACTTTTGATTTATGGTATCTCATATTGATAGGTATTTCCAGTATTTTTAGCTCTTGGTTCTTCTAATTCAACAGGTGTTCAGCTCTATTGTTAATGGGAAACCATATTATCCTTCCTAATTCTATAGTAAATTAACAAGGTTCAATGGTAAAGTCTCCTGAACGTAGGATTTGTCGCACTATTTGAAGGGTTCATACTGTTGTACATGAGACTGCCACGAGTTGGAACTGACTTGATCGCACTTCATAACAACAGCAACAAGTGAAGTTGGTGAGATTTGGCAGGCGGAGAACATCAGAATGAGCTCTGGGATAAAATGAGCTGGAGTTAGTCCAGGGTCTCATGGAGACAGGAAGATAGAATGCCCAGGAAATGACAATTCCATTTTTTTAAGTACAGTTTCAAGTCGTAGCCAATAACTTATTTCCACTCTCATCCATACCCACATTCATCCTGGTGAATACAGAAATAAAACCCAAGACAACTCCCAGCTTAGTTTTCTATATATTTTATGAACAAAACTATTTCACAATAGTTAAGAAACAGTGACAACATCCTTTTACATCGTCCTAATAGCATAGAGCCCTGGTGGTATAGTAGTTATGTGGTGGTCCACAATCTTCAAGGTTGGCAGTTCAAAACCAACATCAGCTCTGTGTGGTTTCTACTCCCTTAAACAGTTACAGTCTCCCCACACGGAGAAACCCAGGAGGTTAGTAGGATAAAACAACGTATTTCCTTAAGAATTACTTTTTGAAAAGTAAAGCCAAAATCTGTATTTTCTTCAAGCTTTGCTGATATTGTTATAATGCAGTGAAGAGAGATCAGCTTTTTATTAATGATTACAAATGGAAGCATGAATCCAATTGTTACTATTAACAACTGTTAATTGTTAATAGTTCAGATATGCAACTAGATTGCTGAAAGCAAATGCCTTGGTTTAACTAAGGGGAACTTCATCTTTCTTTTGACTTTGCCTCTCTCTCTAACATTCCTTTTGCCCCTCTCTGCCCTACAGGGTCGGTATGAGTCCGAATTGATTGATGCCACTGGGTGTGTTTGGATGCTTTATGGACTATGTGTCTGTCTCTCTTTTAGGTGAGAAAGCCATCCATTCTGGTACTTTTCTCCCAAATGGTCCTCAGAAAGGTTGCCTTCCTGAACACCGCGTCTTAGGGGTCCATGGGAAGAAGTCCGCAGCTGTCATCCGTTGTGTGCTAGGAATCACTGCCCCAGGTGGGCGAGGCGTGCGGGAAAAGGGGTCAGCTGTCTCTCTCCCTCCTCCCTCTCCCCTCCCACTCCTCTGCCCGCGTCCCTCCCGACCCATCCCCAATCCTGGCCCCGCCCTCGGTGCTGGACCCCGCCCACTTTCCAGCCGTTCTCCGCCTGGAGTCCATTCAGACCTTGTTTCGTATCTGCCCTGAGGGATGTCAGGCGGATAATTGGGGCTCTTTCTCCACCGGGACTCCCCGGCGGGCGTAGCTGCGGGGACTGCGCGGCGGGCGCTGGGATGCGAGCCCTGGTCCTGCGGCTCGCTCTTCACTGCGAGGAGCCCCGCGCTGAGGCGGCGGGCGCCCCATCTCCCAGGTAGCTGGGCGGCATTCCCGGGATCCCCGACGCCGAGGCAGTGGACCCACACCTAGCACCAGGCAGCGCAGCCACGCCCAGTGCTCCCGGCCGGCCGGGAGGGCGCGGGGCAGGTGGGGGCCGGGTCTGCCAGCGCCCAGGAGCCCGAGAGAGCGAGATTAAGCCAGTGTTCGGGTGGCCGAGGCCCCAGCACTGTCCAGAGCTCCGAGGAACCATGGCTTGGAAGCTGCTGCTTCTGCTTTGCCTCTTCTTGGGCTTGAGAGCTCGGTAAGTGCCGCGGGGGCGGGCGTGGGGGCGGGGGGGGTGCTAGGTGGCAGAGAGAGAGACAATGAACTCCCCAGAGGCATCAGTGGAGTCCACACTCACCTGTACCACCTTCTGGGACGTGGCTGCCTCTTCCTTGGGCAGCTGTATTCTTCCAGGCTGGCAGAATTAGGTGGTGTTAAAGGGTTTGGGATACCAAGATTACTGGGCAGCCATGGTGTCTGGGTGTCTGACTCTTTTATCTACCCCAGAGGTCCCACCCAGCAATTCTGTATGGCACACATCATTTGGCCTATGTTCTCTACTTTGCCCACCCCTCTGAAATGTCCCAAGATCCAGGAGGATGGGTTCTTAATGTTCAGTTTACACAAGACTAACTAGCTAGAGAAAGGTAGAGCCCTGCTTTTCTGAAAGGGAGATCCCCTCTCGGGGGGGTGTGGGGGTGTGGTGGTGTGTGTGTGTGTGTGTGTGTGTGTGTGTGTGTGTGTGTGTGTGTAATGTCCCAAGATCCAGGAGGATGGGTTCTTAATGTTCAGTTTACACAAGACTAACTAGCTAGAGAAAGGTAGAGCCCTGCTTTTCTGAAAGGGAGATCCCCTCTCGGGGGGGTGTGGGGGTGTGGTGGTGTGTGTGTGTGTGTGTGTGTGTGTGTGTGTGTGTGTCCTGCTTTTCTGAAAGGGAGATCCCCTCTCCAGGTGTGTGTGTGTGTGTGTGTGTGTGTGTGTGTGTCTCAGCCCTGCTTTTTTTGAAAGGGAGAGCCCCTCTCTAGGTCTCTCTCTCTCTCTCTCTCTCTCTCTCTCTCTCTCTCTCTCTCTCTCTCTCTCTCACTCACACACACACACACACACACACACACACACACACACACACACACACACACACCTGCCACCATAAAACCAGAATGCTGGAGTTGATAAGGCTTCTGTTGGATAATAAAAAAATAATCTCACCATCCATGCTGTCCTTAACCCTACCTCCTGTCACACTTGCAGTCCCTTTAGAAAGAGCAGCAGAGAGCTTTTGAGGACAGAAAAGGATGGAGAAGGGCAGGGTTACGCATTTTGCTCTAACTGCAACTAGAGATTCTGGGTTTGGGTTCTCTAATTCAGGCTCTGAGATGGGATTTCTAGCCCCGAGCTTGCAGACTGATCTGTGGTTTTGCAATGAGCGGACTGCAATGATAGTGGACCGCTCTCACCCTAAACGCTTGTGGTTTTCCCGTTCTTCCATTTTCAGGCTCTGGGAGCCAGGCAACCAGAAAATACTTCTTCCTTTGAGCTTTACCCTTTGCATCAGGAAAGTATTGCTTGGTGATCTTGAGTTTCCATTATATTTGTTTTGATTACAAAGGAGCTGGAAGGACCCTAACTCGGCTTATAAAACCTGGAAGAACCTCAGTTGTCACTTCCTGCTTTCATCTGGTGCCAACTCCGAGGAAGAAAGCCCTGGTGGAGCTCACCTCCACATCTCTTGTCTTTGCTGAGTTGAGAGCATGAAGAAGCTGAGTGAGCCAGGAATGGCAGCTGCCTCTCCTGACTCACAGGCAATTTTCTCAATGAGGCAACCAGTGCCTTGGGCCTTTCAGCTAAAGTTTATTCCTAAGGAGAAAGCAGTGAATGAAAATGGGTGTGTGCTTTTTGAGGGTGGTTCTATGAGCTTTGGTCTCTGTGTAGAAGCTGAGGAGCTGACCAGCAGCATTAACATACCATACAGATCCCAAATCATGGATTGCTTGCAAGTCAGATCTCCGTAGCCTTTCTACTGGCGGTGATTAAGTAGTTAAAGGTGAGGTAATCAACTAGATGCTGCTTAACATTCTAGGTGGAAAAGGACCAGCTTTTCTCATAACTTTATGTGCTTAGAGGAAGATAATATCACTTGATAATATTGGCTTGAATCAGTCAATATTCTCAGGATTTCCAAACACAAATAAAACCTCAGGGATTTTCATCCTTCCATCCTCCCAAGGGAAATGTAATGACTTATATGAACTATATCTGGGTTGGTTCCTTGGCCTGCTTAATAGAGATTGCATGGAATTTGGGGGGGGGGGCAGAATCTAAAATTTAAACAAATTTTAGTACTCTTGCTTTTCCCTTTCAAAGTGTCTGTATTCTTGGAATGTGTTTTTAGATGTGTAAAATAATCTGGTTTTCAGCTTTGTCTTCCAAACCCATTGTTAATTATAAGAGGTCCTCATTTGCACTTTGAAATGCCCTTCTGGTGTTGAAATTCCATGAGAATATTCTGACAGTTGATTCCTTGGTAACTCTTTTGGAATGGGGAAATAATTCTGAATATCATGGATGAAATTATACATTAAAAACACTACACATCATATCAGGACCTATAGTGATACTTTAAAGAAGCTCTCTGCTTTCTGAGGATTAAAGATTATTGTTAATGTTTTAAAATACTTAAGACTTTTTTCTATTCTTCTGGCTGCAAAGAAAGTATTTTTTAAAAAGCACATCTTATGGTTGAATAGTTGACAATGACAATCACTGATTTATTCTAACAAAAAAAGTTAATTGCAGTGATGGTACTTTAGAACCCATTTATCTAAGTATTGCAAACACTCATGAATATTAAAAGTAACCTCCTTAGAATTCAGAAATAGGACATTCTTCTTTTTTTTAGCAGTTTTATTAGCACTTCATCCACATATCATAAAATCCGACAGTTCAATCATATACAAAAGTTCGACAGTCATCATCACATTTTCTTCTTCCTCGTCCTCTGTTATTCATGTGATTATTTCTTAATGGTGGCAAAAAATATACACAAAAAACACTTTCCAATCCAACGGCTTCTCCATGTCTCTGATCCAGTGCCATTGATCAGACCCTCCGTGTTGTAGGGCCATCCTAGAAATCCCTTCCTGAATTAGTCCACATTCCTCTTTAAAGCACATTTTCATAGATCCTCTGATAAGAGATTTTGTTTTCCTTGAATTGGGGATATTCTGATGGGTTGTAGGCCTGACCCTAGCAATGTGCAATTTCGAGTTCATTTTCCGAGTTCTGTAATAAGCAGGCATGGGGACCTGGAGGTGTCTGGAGAAACCCGGTGATGGCTGAAGTGGAGTGAAAAGCACATCTTGCCGACATATTCTGTTCACTCGCTGCTTCAGATGGCCTGTGGAGCTGAGAGTCATGACATCACCCGAGGAGGGGAAGATGCTGTTCTTGTCTTTACTTCCCCTCTCTCTACTCTCCCCTCCCCCAACACTGCTCTAAGGAAGACATTTATGTAATTTCCAGAAAGTTCCCTTATCATTGCTGTCGTTGTCATGTGATGTCATGGTGTTGGTTGTAGCTCACCGTGACTCCATGCATGATAGAATGACAATGGGGTCCTGGTTCTGCCCGAACCTCACACCATTGCTATGTTTGAGCCCATTATTGCCCCCACTGGGTTGATCCATTTTGTTAAAGCTTTCATTCTGTTTCACTACACTTCTGTTTCACAAACTCTCATCATAACATGTCCAAAGCACATCAGATAAAGCCCCAACATCTGTACTTATAAGGAGCATTTTGGTTGTACTTTCTCCAAAACAAATTTGTTTGTTCTTCATATGATCTGTCAATCTGGGTTGACTAGAGAAACAAATTCATAAACACTTATATGTGAACAAGAAAGAGTTTAAATATAAGAGCAAGTGAATATTGAGAAAGCATCCCAGCCCAGTCCAGATCAAGTCCATAAGTCCAATGTTAGCCCATATGTCCAATCCCATTCTATAAAACCCTCTTCAGACTCACGAAACACATGCAATGATGCTGATTTCAGGAAGATCACAGGCCAGTGCGTGGGAAGCCTTGTGGATCCAGTGGTGCTGCAAGCATCTCTATGCTGGCAGGGGCCTCTATGTAGTTCCTCCAGCGCAGTGTAGTTCCATATGTCTTGTCAGCTGCAATGTCTCCCAGAGAGTGAGCAGACAGAGTGTCTCCCACCACCAAGGAGGAATATCGGAGTTCCCAGAATCCTCAGGAGAAGGCCATGTCCACACAGAGGCCTGTTGGCTATGATATGATTGACAGGCTAGACTCCACCCCTTCACTCTTAATCCTCTCATATTGACAAATGATTATATAACCACCACAGGTATTTTCAATATACTCTGCCCACACCATAATTTAAATGCCTCACTTCTGCAATCCTCTTTATTCATTGTCTGTCTTTCACATGCATGAGACTATTGAGAATATCCTGGCTTGGGTCAGGTGCACCCTAGTCCTCAAAGTGATTTCCTTGCTCTTCAACACTTTAAGCAGGCTTGTGCAGCATATTTGCTCAGTGCTATATGTCATTTGATTTCATGACTGCTGCTTCCAGAAGCATTATAGAGAACCGATCAGGAATCCATCAGTATTATATACGTATCTGTGACCCCTGAGGGTATTGAAACTGGCACCATGATCTGCTGCTGTAGTGCTGGTCTTTGTGAGTAAACCTAAATCCAAACTCACTGCCATTAAGTCAGTTCTGACCTGATGGGTAGGGTAGAATGGCTCTGGGGGTTTGGGGGGTTGTCCATCTTTAGAGGAGCCAAAAACATCATCTTTCTCCCAAGGTGTGCCTAGTGGATTCAAATTGCTAACCTGGTGTTTAGCAACCCAGTGCATAATCCTTCCTTTGTGTGACTGTGTGTGGCTCTATATGATTGGGGGGTGGAGGGAAGAGAGAAGTACAAGAGAGGACAAAGGGAGAGCAGGAGGCACTGTGACAGAGTGTGTGTGGTATGTATTCTGAGAGTGTCAGGCATGGTTTTGCACAAGTAAGGTCTCCTCTGTCCACAGTGCCCCAGTTGCCTTTGCTCTTTGTCCAGGCATGGCATGCCAGTTTCCATAGGCAGTGTTGGCTCCCAGTTATGTATGGTTCTACAGAACAGGCCTCAGGGTACACGCTTTGATTTTGGTGAAATGATAAAAAACCAAACTCATTGCTGTCAACTGCAACTAACAGTGACCCCATCAACTCAACAATTCACAGTCATGGAGTCCATGCCAAGCCACATCAACTTGATCAACCCGCAGAGCTGCCATGTGGGTGTCTGACACCATAACTTTAGAAGGTCCCTTCTTTCTCTCAAGAAGCAGCTGGTGGTTTTGAACTGCTCACTGAGAGGATTGCAGCCCAATGCATAACCATGGTACCACCAGGGTACCATAGAATATCTCAAAATTGTCCCATAGGATTTCTGATAGTCATCCTCAAAACTATTGACCTCACACAGTTCACAGCCCACCATTTACTCACAAGAGGACTCCTGGATTAAATTAATATTCCTGATAGTCAAGAAAATATGAGGGGACTTTTAAAAGTATGAAAAATGGAATTAAGAAGACAAATAGAAATATTTCTTTTTAAACCCCTGGGAGGAAGTCAGCAAGTAAGAAAACAAAACAAAAACAGTTGTCAAAATGCAAGGTCAGTCATAAATGGACAAATAGTGTATTGTCTACTTGTATAAAATAACAGCACTAAACAAATGTACAGACCAACATTTATTAGTTGTTACCAAGGGAAGGAAAAAGAGAAGGTTTTGTTTAGTGTTTGTGTACAGTGGTGGAGAATTTGACAATTGGTTGCAACAACATGATTTATGGAATTGATATCACTAAATTGTACCTGAGAAATGTTAAATTGGCAGATTTTGCTTATGCTTATTTTTACAATTAAAAAAAGGAACAAAAAGTGAAAAAATAAGTGAGTGCTTTTGCATTACTTCTTTATTCAGTTTAGTTATTTTGAGGTTAATCCATGTTGTTGTATCAATAGTTTATTCTTTTTAATTGTTAAGACTCCATTTTAGGTGTATACTATAATTTGCTTATCCATATTTACCTGTTTACGAAGTAGGTTGTTTCTAGATTATAGCTAATCCAGAGCGAGTTGCTACAAGTATATAGAAGTCTTTATGTGGACATCAGGACATATATTTTCTCTTCTCTATTTCTACCTAAGAATGAAATGACTTCATCACGGTGGTAGATAGATGCTTAACTTTTAAAGAAACTGCCAGGTTGATCTCCAACGTAGTTAATAATAAGTAGATAAATAACCAAATTGTGGAATACCTGCAATGGAATATTGATGAGCTATTATATAGGAAAATAGCAGAAAGTAGATAAAACTCAGAATAATTATACTGTGAAAAAGAAGCCAGACACAAACTAATATACTATGTGATTCCACTTATAAAAAATTATTGGGAATGCAACTAATCTATAGTGATGTAAGAAGGCATCCTATCAAATGGAAGGGTACAGTGAGGGGCAGAATAAAGTGATTAAAATGGGGCAGGAGTTGGGGGTGATTATTATGTTTCCTATCTCAATTATAATAATGGCTTCATGAACATGCCTATGTAAAACCTTACCAGGCTATACACTTTTAATATGTACAATTTGTTTATGCAAGAATGTAGAAGTAGAATCAAGAGATATGTCTCAATGACAATATTGTCAAAAACCTACATATTGAGTTTATCTTAGGCTGGGTTCTCTAGAGGAGCAAAATCAGTATATATAAATCATGTGTGTGTATATAAAATCTCCATTAATTAATTTAAAAAGAATGACTCACCCACTTGTTGAGGTTGGCTGGCTAGTCCCCAGTCCATGGTTCGGTTGTCAGACTAGAGGCTTCTACTGACTCATGTTGCTGTAATTCAAAATCGAGCCATCCTACTGCCATAGATCCGATGCTGTTTTATGAAAGTGTGGAGTGTCCAGTGTGGCTGTTTTATGAGAGCGGATTGTCCAGTCTTTGAAGTGGCTGATGGTCTGGGACTGCTGACCACGCGAATCGCAGCCCAGTGCGTAACCAAAAATGGCAGCGCCAGCAGAATTCTGGTGGCTAATGGGGCTGGAGATTCTGTGTAGTCTCTCTCCTTCCCCTTGGCACTTCTCTGGCTCTGCAGCATTGCCTTTGATACTCAAGGTTCCAAAGTGCTCGCCTATAGTCAGTTCACTAGTTCTCTCAGGTGTTTGTTGGAAGAGGGACATTATGAGGCCTCTAACTGCGCTATCTGGACTAAAATAAGGTATTATTTTTTTATCTCTATAGTTCTCAAAAAAAAAAAAAACAGGAAAACTTGGAAAGGAAGAATTTGTAAAAAGTTATTCTTTTCCAATGAGATATTCAAGGTTCTTTTTCTTTGTTAAAGATTTTGTTGTCTTGTGTAATATCATTTGTATTTAGAAGAGACATTTTAGAATATAATAGAAAATATGAAGAATTATAAGGACATTACTTTGTAACCATATATCATTAGCAATGTACCAAATCAAATATGAACATAGAATTGATTGAATAATAAAACATTGTAAAGCTTAATTAAAGGTCTGGATAGTACAAGGCCAGGCAGTGTTTCATTCTGTTACGCATAGGGTCACTGTGAGTCAGACGGATTAGATGACACCTCACAACAACAGCAACAACAATTAAAGGACTCATTCTGACTTGTGGGAGGCAAGAAATTCCCCTTTGTAGTCAAACAAATAGACAAATATGTTTTAAACTAACATTTCTGCCAGAATTCTTTTTTTTTTTGAAGCGTGAGAGTTAAACAAAAATGAGTTAAGACTTCTCCTATATAAAAAAAAAAGACTTCTCCTATATCCTTCTATTTGGAAAATATCTTTTGTAGCACACAGCTTTTCAAAATAATTTCATTTGATAAAGAGAGTTTTAAATATCAAAGAGCAAAATTATAGTAATTTTGAAATTATAAATAGCCAAATATGATTTCACATATAATACTGTGTAAAACTAGATAGCTGATATTTGTTGGAATGCTATAGGATTTGAATCATGATGATGCTACTTACAAGTTGTGTCATCTAAATAAAACCATTTAGCTTCTGTGAGTTTTAATTTCCTTACCTGAGTTTATAATAATAGTAATTCTTTTCTATTCCTTATCTGAAAAAAGTTTAACAAAAGAGAAGTGGAATTACTATTAGTATCATAATATTTCTTTATGTTCTTTTCATTGCTATTATAAAAAATAAATGAAGATGCTTTGATATAATAAAACACAAAATAAATAACAGTGAATGTTAATTTAGTATTCTTCTTGATTAAATTTTTATTAGTATAAAAACATTTTTTCAAGCAGTTTGAGATACACGGTGTAATTTCTGGAATTTAGGAATGTATGCGGGAACTTCAACAAGGTTGTGGAAATGGAATAAAAAAATAATGGAATTTGCCCACAACTTTTGAGGCCCCTCACATATTAAAACATTGTGTTGTAGTCACTCACTTGTTTTCGCTTTTGAAACCTTTTTTTTTTTTTGGTGTGAATTGGGTGAAGATACAGGGTAAATAAAATTCCCATTCAGCCATGCATAAAAAAATTAAGAAAATAAAAATGGAATTAACAGATAAAAATTGAAGATACAAACTTTATTTCTCAACATAAGTTCTATCAAATTATAAAAAGTTTTTTAAGTGCCACTAACCATTTAGTCCACTCTGTTTTTTCCCCCAGTCTATTCTTAAATAATGGAGAGTCCTGGGAATTTAACCCTATCAATGCAGTCCTTTTTTTGTTTGTTTATTTTTTACATTATTAACTGAAGAAAAAATGGTTTCCCTTTAAAAAATGTTTAAGATTAGGAAAGTGAAAATTCAGAAGGTGTCAAATCATGTCTAATGGTTTCCCATGGAAATGCTCACAAGATTGCCCTTGCTTTAATGAGAGGAAGGAAAAGACAGGGACTTGTCATGGTGGAGAAGAACTGATGAAACCTTTATGAATATTTTTTTTCTGCTAAAGTGTTGGCTGATTTTCTCAAAACATAGAAAACAGATATTATCTATGGTTCTTTGTCGTCCCCGCACCACCAGAAACACAAAAAAGCAAAATGCCTTGAATATCCCCCCAAAAAACAGTTGCTGTGATCTTTGCTCTGGACCACTTCCACATCCTTGCAGCCATTGTTTGGTGTGGTTTGTATCCAGTATCATCTTGTTAAAATGATGTCTCATCTCCATTACAATTCTTTAAAGATGTGCTTCAGTATATTGATCCCACTTTTTAAAATATTTCTATTGAAATCCATGCTATTGCCTGTAACTGATCTGGAACCCATTGACCGGAAAAATTCTCAACTCAGACTTTCAATGGAGATATCTCTGGTGTCGGCTATTCAATTGCATAGGGTCTGAACAAGATTCGTGTTTTTCATTGACAATTGATGTGGATGATCTACCTCTGTGAGCTTCACATATAAACAGCATTCTATCTCTTCTTCAAAGGCTATGTCCACTTGGGAACTGCTTTATGGCATTATTTCCAGTCTTTTCCTAAAGCGTCAGTGACTTCACCATTTTCCTACCAACATTCACCATACATTTGATGGTTCTCTGACTTCAATTTTAGCAATTTTGTTCATTCATTTGATGGTTCTCCGACTTCAATTTTAGCAATTTTGTTCATTCATTTGATGGTTCTCCGACTTCAATTTTAGCAATTTTGTTCATTCATTTTTTTCTGATAGGAGCATTTTTCAAACTGATGTCATATCCTTCTGAGTGCCTCAAACTAGGTCTTGTTCAAATATGTTTTCAAAAGAAAGCACACATTTATTTTGGTGCAAACTCTTTTTTTAAACCATGGATATATTTTTCATAATGTTCAATTTCCATGAACTTTTTGAAGTCTTATATTTTTAGTGCAGCATTTTAAGGTCTACGGTATTGATTACCTGTAAATGTTAAGCCTTGAAAATAATTAAATAAAACATCTCTTCACCAAATGTACTCAGCCATCGAGTTAATTCTGCCTCATGTTTAGTAAATACGCAATTCAAAGATTTTAAAATTCGAATTGATGGTGGAACCTTAGTGGTAGAGTGGACTGCTACCTTCAAGGTCAGCAGTTTCAACTCATCAGCTGTGGGAGTTAAGGATGAGTCTTTTTTGCTCCGGTAAAGATGTATGTCCTTGAAAACTCACAGGGCAGTTCTATTTTGTCCTACAGGGTCCTTATAAATCAGAATGGACTCGGTGGCAGTGACTTTGCTTCTTACTGATAATGAATGTTCAATGTCCCCATAGCAACTTACAGTTTCTGTGCCTGACATTTTTAATCTTCTAGCCATAGATAGTCAAGAAATACACTTACTGTTAAATATCAGCCTAGTCATTGCTAGACATTTTGTATATACTCATTAAAATCTCATATATGTGCACATTCTGCCACATTTACATTGTTTGGTAACTGCTTTAGTCTATCATATGAATAATTAACCCAATAAAAAACTAGTGTATAGAGCTATGAGGCAGTGAGGGGGCCAAGGGATGACACCCGCTCAAGATAACTGCAGCACTGGGTGTCACTTATTGGTTTTGCTCTGTACATGTCAGTTCTGCTCTGCAGAGATACATGATAATTGATTACGATGTCCATTTAATAGCATAAAATGGAAACAGAACATCCAGAAGAATGTTTCCCAACACCGAAACCAATGGTGAATTGGGTAAGTGCACAGCAGAAGATATGGAAGAGGAGCAAGCATTTACAAGACCTGGGAACACTGATGAGATGGTTGAGCTGCACGTTGTTTCAGAGCGGGAACACCGGGGCAGTGATTGGAAGAGGAGGTGAGACTATGAAGACTCTTCATACAGACGACAAGGCCCAAGTTTTGACCCCAGACAACAGTGCCTGGGGGCATATTGAAACAATTGGAGAAATTACACAGAAGATCATCTCTACGTGAACAGCGGCCTGTAGTCGCCACCCTCCACTGTAACCAACCAGTTCCTGCTGGCATCTGATGCTGTGGAATGATTAAATGACCGATATTGTCAAGAAAACAACTTTTCAAATTGAGACTCTGGATTCCTCAGTTAGGCAGGAGGAATCATTAGGGTCAACGGTGCTAAAAACAACAGCATCAGCAACCAAAAACTTCATAAGAACTCTTCCACGACAATTGAGCTTTTCAGTAATACTATCATCATCATACTGACAATAGACATTTTTATTGGAAGAAACCCTGATAGGGTTGCAGAATGCAAAAAGATCGCCCTTGATCTAAATCTAAGTCACCCATCAAGGACACGAACAGCGTTATGGTGCCTATTTTTTTTACATTGAAACCTACATCAAACAATGATATTTGATGATTGCCACGGGCAGCCTGTGGGGTGCCCCATGCAGGGAAGAGGTGGGTTTGACAGAAAGACTCCTGGTGAGGATGGATGTCCCATGCCTCCATTGAGAAGAGATGTTGCTGAGATGAACCTTTATGGAGCACCTCTTCCTCCTGCATATGGTAGCCAGGGTGATAGCCAAACTCAATCTTCCTTTCCCTCCATTGCCACCGCATAGAGGCAAGGAGCCAATGGCTATGGGAGACCTGGAGAGCATTATGGTGGTATGGTTGATTCCAGTGCTGATGAAATTTGGGACTTTGCAATAAATGCAGGGAGCCTATCAGTGTGGTAGTGGCTAATGGATCCTAGTGGCCCAGGATATGATTAAACCTGTGCAAAGGGTTGTGGACCATGTGGTGATCTTGATGGGCCAATTTTGAGTACAAAGGTATAAAAGGGGGGAGCGGGAAGGGAGGGGGAAAAAGAGGACCTGATGCAAAGGGCTTAAGTGGAGAACAAATGCTTTGAAAATGATGAGGGCAAAGAATGTACAGATGTGCTTTATACAATTGATATATGCATATGTATGGATTGTGATAAGCGTTGTATGAGTCCCTAATAAAATGTTTTTAAAAAATAAAATAAATGAAAAAAGCATTCTCCCCAATTTGACTGAACCTATTATTGGCAAAGGTGGATTAAACAAAATCGGCACGAGTCAGGATTTTCAATCAACACTGATGAGCCTTCAGAAGGGTGTGAAGGTCCAAGCATTACCATTCCAGGACTACAAGCTCAGATACAGAATGCACAGTGGTGGTTGCAGAACAGTATGAAACAGAATTCTGGAAAGTTTTTCTAAGACTAGCAACAGCTGAGATAGTCCTGCACCTTTAGAATTTGTATCTGCTTCTGTTAAAAAAGTCAACATTCCTCTGCTTCGTAGGTGTTCTGTATTTGACATACAGGGAAATCTGGCTGTTCACCAGCTGTGATGGCATGGTTCCTTACAAACTGAGTGGGAAGGGCAGGTGTACAAATACTAACAGTGAAATGTGGAAACAGCAGCAGAGTGAATGAATTTTAGTTTTGGTTCGTTGGTGGTGGTTTAAAACAAATGCCCCCTTGTAATGATTGTGAACACCTTGCTTTTATGTTCATTTTAACCTTTTGGGGGTGAGATGAGGAGGAAAAGTAAACAATAGTTCACATGTCCTTGGCTTTCAATTCAGAGCAGCCTTCCCTAATGTAGTGCTCTTTTGTAAGAAACTCATTCTAATTTAAAAAATAAATTTAGTGAACCTAAAAAAAGACTCCATGCATAATATACAAGGGAACTTCCAAAATTAGTTGAAGATATAATTAAAATATAATTGAATTTTTCCACAAAATTTTTGAAGTCCTCCCGTGTGTAGTTATTTGAAGCATATAATTTATATGAAGTATAGGTAATGAACTTAGCAAAGTTTATTCCATTCATTTATTTACTGTTCATAATAGATAATTTTGACAATCTCAAAAATTAGCTGAAATCATGTGTGTTCCAGGACACATCATCCTGAGATGGTGCTAACAATCCTGAAAGCTAAATGGAAATTAACTTATTCCCAATCAGGGCACATATCCTTCGGTGCAATTTTCTATTCCTTTTGGGTATGAAGAAAAGTATCTAAGTCATGCACATTAACAAAATATAAAGAGGTTTGTTTTTCTGCTAGTTTTCCTGTCATGGTGAGTTGTTATACATCTGGAAAAAAGCTACTTGAAAACAGAGGAAAACCTAAGCACAAGTCACTGTTTACTGAAGTAGCCCCATAAGCGTGGGGCTTGTTTTTAAGCCTCTGAACTCAAGGCCTCCAGTCAACAGAGGCAGCTGTTGTGTTTATCCTGTCTGAGAAAACGCAGACATGCTCAAGCATTCATCTTGGCCCACTTATTACATTAGAGAGATTTTAATTTTTAATGTTTGTCTTAGCTCTGTGCAAGAGATGAATCTGTCTATACTGAAGAAGTTGTATAAAACTGGCAGAGGATATTCACCAACAAAAATTTCTGTGGCTTGCCACCTACTATGAATGCTAGCGAAGCAAATCACCTCGTCATGTCTGCAGAGCCCACTGATTTCAGTCTTCGTGAGGAGCACAGATGTCAGACGCAACACGTTGCAGTAGTGTAGTCTGCTTTCAATTACAGCTGTGGTCTTGGTGGTGAGGGGTGGAAACTGCTCAATAAGTCTCTTTTTGATAACCCCTGGAAGGTTTGCTCCAGAAGTCCTTAAGGTAGACCCAAGGAGGACTGGCTGCCTGCTGGCTGACCTTATGGTATTTTGTTTAACTTGATCTTGAGAGCGTCATCATGCTGTGTGATCAGCACGACCGCTCTTTCTATTGAGTTTCCTTAGTTTTATTGTTCGTTTTAGAGGTAATGCGTGCAGTTAGGCTAAGGGTACTTGGGGGTTTCTATCCAATATTGGCTTTTTGCATGCAATAAAATGTAAAGAATGCTTGGGTGGTCAAGCTTAAAGCACGTCTGCAGCTGTGGTTCCAACTTCTAAGCTACATTTTTGTGTCATAATTACAGGTCCAGGAAGGTGGAAAAGGATGAATATGAAGATTTGTCATCAAATAAGAAGTGGGTTTTGGCACCCAAATCCCAGGATTCGGATGTGACGCTTATTCTCAACAAGTTGCTAAGAGAATATGATAAAAAGTTGAGGCCAGATATTGGAAGTGAGTGCTTATGTATGTTATTCCAATTAAACATGTTGTGATTATAAATATTTTTAAGTTTTTATTTTGAAATGTAGATTCACAAGAATTTATATAGACATTACAGAGAAGTCTTTGGTATTCTTTAGCCTAATGGTTACATCATCTTTTGTAGTAGTTCAATATGAAAACCACTGGTATATTCGATGTATATAGTTCTACCCCATTTTGTCCCATATATAGATTCATGTCACACTACTTTAATCAAAACATGTCATTGTGACCTCACCACAAAGATTTCCCGTCATCCCTCCCTTCATAGTCATACTCACTACCCTCACCAAAAAATCCTAATCCCCAAGAAATCACCGATCTCTGTTCTACATCCACATTTTTGTCATTTTGAGAATATGATATATGGAATCATTTAGTATATGACTTTTTGAGACTGGCTCCCCGCCCCCCTGTACTCAACAAATGATTTTGAGTTCCATTCAAGTTGTTACATGTATCAATAGATATTTTTAATTGTTTTTATTATTTTATGGTATGAATGATCCACAGTGTGTTTAATTATTTTCTTGGTGAGGAGCCTTTAAGTTGTCTCTAGTATTGAGCAATTATAAAGAAAATTACCATGAATATATATGTACAGCTTTTTATATGGACATAAGAAGATTTAATTTCTCTGGGGTAACTGATGGTAAATATGATTTCTGGAAACCATCAAACTCTTTTTTACAATAGTTGTATCGTTGTGCATTCCCACCAATCATATGAATGAACCAGTTTCTTTGCAATTTCACCAGCAATTGATTTTGTCACTTAAAAATTTTTTCTAACTTTAATAAGATTGATCATGGTAAAATATATGTCATAAAACATTTCAACCGTGTGTGTGTACAATTCAGTGATATTAGTTACATTCACTACAATGTGCAAAAATTACCACTCTCAATTTCCAAATTTTCCTTTACCGTTACTGTAAATTCTGTACTGTTAAGCAATATATCCTTGTCCCGTCTCATTTGCACATAGTAACCACTAGTGACCTTGCCAATCTGGATATTTAGTCTAAATGAGATCACACAATTGTCCTTTTGCATTTGGTATTTTCATGATTTTACAAAATTTAAGCCATTCTAGTATATTTACTGATATCTCGTTAGAGTCTTTATGTATCAACAAGGTGAGTCAAGGAGCCCTAGTAACACTATAGGATAAGCATTGGGTAGCTAACCTCAAAATTGGTAGTTGAAGCTCCCCAACTGCTCCACAGGAAAGAAAATGAGACTATCTATGCCAGAGTTTTTTAAAAAATCGTTCACAGCCTCAGAAACCCTATAGACTTAGCCTCAGAGGGTCATTTTGAGTCAGAATTGATGAACGGCAGTGAGTTTGGTCTGGGAAGGTTAGTAATGCTGACCTCTTTTTTTATAGATGGTATTTGCCTATTTTTTTTACATTGTAGTTTTTTCTTTTGTGTTTTTTGAATAATTTATGTATTTTAAGATATCGTCCCTTGTCAGACATATGGTTTGCTATATTTTATCTCAGTCGGAGGTTTATCTTTTATTCCTCTTAACCGGACTCGCACATGTTGATGACTATTACTTTTATGGCTGATGCTTTTGTAGTAATGTCAAGAGTGTTTTCTTGATCACATTCCCCACGTATTTTTTATTGTTCTTGCTTTTAAAACTCTTTAAAAGTTATGTTTTATGTTTTAATTAGTCATTCTTTGATGTAAATGCTACATCAAATGTGAAGTTTAGATGAAAGGTTTTGTTTTGTTTTGTTTTGTTTTCCTCTAGATATTCAGTGACTCCGGTACCATTTCTTAAAAATAAATACATAAAATCTAATCTTAAATTGAATTGCTTGACGCATTAAAAAATCAGTACTTATGTGGGAATACATCTAGGTTATATTCTTTCCCACTTACGTGTGTGCCTGTTACCTCATCAGTACCTCATGACCTTGATCTTGATACCTACTTATTAAGTCTACAATTGGGTAGAGTGAATCAACTTTATTTTTCAAAATTAACTCTTCTAGTTCATCTGCCTTTTTAATACATTTTTAATGATTTTGTTTATATCTTTAAAAACTTGCTTGGGGTTTGATGGGAGTTATGTTAAACCCATATACCAGTTTGGGGAAATTTTGCCATTCCAAACTCATAGCAAATATCTCTTTAAGGGAAATTTTAGATCTTTAATTTCTTTTATCAGTTTAACAAGAAATTTTACCATACACGTTCTGGATATGTTTGTTAGAATTGTATCTAACTACTTTTTTTTTGAATGACTGTAAATGGTACTGTGTTTTAAACTTGTTTTACTGCAATTTTATAGAAATGCAGTTAACTCATATTATATCCTTCAACTAATAAACATCCTTCTTGGTATTAGGATTTTAACTAGATCTCTTAAAACTTTCTATCCCATCATGTCATCTACACATAAGGAGAGTTGTGTGTATTAGTTTTCAGTACGCATGTATTTTATTTTTCTTTTTATGCTGGCTTCAACTTCGAGTTTGTTTGAATAGAGTGACGGGTAGGTTTTCCTCTTCCAAGAGCTGGAGATGAAAACGTTCACCTTTTCACCAATAAGTGTGTTATTATCATATATTCATTAAGTTGAGAAAGTTCACCAATTTCCAGTTTTCTGAAAAATCTTTTTGTTGTTTCATAATGAGTGGATGTTGAATTTTTCCAGATGCATTTTCTGTATTGGTTGAGATGGTCATGCACTTTCCAAGCTGGCAGTTACTAGCTGCAGTTGAGTTGATTCCCTCTCCTGGCTACCACCTATGTTTCAGAGTGTCACTATGCTCCATGGGTTTCCAGCAGCTGTGACCTTTACACCCAGCATGTTTTCCAAAGTATCTGTAGGGGGATTCGACCATAAACTTTTTGAATAGTACCCTAGTGCATAACTGTTTACAATATCCAGGGAATATTTATGTGGTGCATTACAATGATTTATTTTTGAATATTGAAGCAGCCTTTCATCCTTTAAATATACCCCACTTGATTATAGTGTGGAGGCAGAGATGGTTCAATGATAGAATATTTATCCTCTCTACAGAGTTGAGTGTTGGCCAAGTACCTTAAGCATAGCCATAATCCATCCACGGGGGTAACATGTGAGTATGATGTTGAACAGATTCACTAGAGTCTCTAAGTTAGATGGAATTTGAAAAACTACCTGGCAGTCTACTTTCTCACAGTAGATTTCCATCACCTTCCAGTCACAACTGATCATGAGGATGGCCATAGGACTGTGCAGATTTTCATTGTGTTGTGCATGGGATCACTATGAGGGGAGGACCAATTCATGAGAGCTAACATTAATGACTATAGTTTAAATTTTTTCTATCATTGTTTTTAAAAATCCATCTAGTTTGGGTAGCAAGGTAAAGTATCTTCATAACATGAGTTGTGAAATATTCTCTCTTTTGTTTTCTAGAGTACATTGTGTAGAGTTGGTATTAATTCTTCATTAAGTGTCTGATAGAATTCTCCACTGATATATATAGGACCTGTAATTTTTTTTGGTGGAGCTTTGTTGTTGTTAATTTCAAAATTTAAAAATCTACTTTATATTGGGTGCATGGAGGTGGTTTGTGCCCTTTATGTAATTGCACATTTTATGAATTGTCAAATGTTTATGTATAGACTTGTTCTTAATATTCCCTAGTATAGTTGTGACATACTTTCTATCTTCATTTTTCCTCTTGGTCGGTGTTTGCTAATTTTTATTTCATTGATGTTTCCCAAGAATTAGTTATTTGTTTTATTGGTTTTTTTTCATTTTCAATGACTTCTGCTTTTTCTTTGTTGTTTTCTGCTTTAATTGCTTTGCATTTGTTATTCTTCTTGAAGTTGAATGTAGATCTTTGATCACAGTGCACGTCTAGCGCTTAAATTTCACTCTCAATACTGCTTTAGCTGTTCCACCCATTCTGATATACCTTATGGTGGCAGAATGATTACACACTGGGATACTGACCTCAGAGTCAGTGGTTTGAAACAACCAGCTACTCTGCAGGGGCGAGAAGAGACTTTCTACTTTTGTAAAGAATTACAGTCTCAGAAGCCCACAGGGGCAGTATTACCTCTGTCCTGTATGAGTTGGAATTGATTTCATGGGAGTGATTTTAGTTTTTTCTCATTCATTTTAATTCTATTTGATCTATCTTTTTCTTTTGACTTGTGGATTATGGAGAAGTGTGTTTCTTAGTTTCCAAATAGTTGGGACTTTACTTTTACCATTCTGTTGTTGATTTTTAGTGTGATTTCATTGCGATAATTACTCCGTAATGAGTTTTAATTTTTAAAATTTGTTCAGGGTTTTTTTCATGGCCCAAGATATGTTTTGTTTTGGGATATGTTTTGTGGGCACTTGAAATAATGTGTACTCTAGTTTGTTGAATTTATTAGATTCTGAAGGTTGATAGTCTTTTGGGGTTCTTCTTTAGTCTTGTTAACTTTCTATCAAATTATTCTGCTAGGTGTTATGATGGGTTAGCAACTAACATATTAAAAAGAGATTTCTTTTTTCTCTAAGATACACATGATGCATTTGGCCAGGGCAATTGTACTATTAGAGAATATAGTGATTGTAGGAGGCACATATTTTTAGGCTATACCTGTGACCTCTTCCTCTTCTGCATAGATTCAGTTTCATTTAAAGAACAATAACCCTTCCAAATCCCATACTACCCAAGGCCCTACATCCTGAGGCCCCTCCCCCAGTCTGAAACCAAGCACTCGAGTTTATCTGCAGCAGAGAATTTGCAGATATGTGCCCAGAAGGATGCAGGATATATCACATAGATACCTCAGTTACTACCCCTTCTATAAAATGAAGGACAGCGACCAGAGCACTACTATGCTTCTTTCTAGCTTTAAAATTTTATTCATTAAGAGATATATCAATATTAGTATTTCAAAGGTGAATAAGTCCATTAATACCATATTTTTCATCATAATTATATAAAAGCAGTATCCAGTGAAGAGTGCATAGTTATTCTACATTTCCACTGAACAGGGAGATTTTTAAAATGTTACTGATTTCCTCATTAAGCATCAATCACTGATCAACTTTTTAAACAAAGCCAAAAAAGCTCCTTTGCATCTGTACACTCATCGCCCACGTGGTATTTTGCTTGCCCTGTGCATACCCCAGCCAATCACTTCCTGTCCTGCTCCCATTCACTTGTCCATTTGTTCTCCGATGTGGATAATTGCACCTAGGTTAAAACTGGGTGAGCTTGGCCTTCAACTTGAATATATCTGACTCTCTAGCCACATCTGTAGCTATATCTTTCATCACTTCACTATTTGTAGAAAGTGTAAGCAAAGCCTCGTGAAAAAAAAAAAGAGGGCACATGCCCATGCACTGACATACAACACAACACTTGGCAGGAGCTATGTAAATGATTTTGATGTATCATATGCAATAAAAGTAGGAATTTATTGATTCCAGGATCTACACATAATTGGGAATTTCTCAAATAAAGCAGCATATATACAATCTATGAATGAATGTTTCTTTTTAAAAAGACAACTCTTGGAAGGCCTCATGTGAGTTGGGCCTGAGAAGTCTTTACCACATGTAAGAAGAGCTCTGTGGTATTGCTGAAACTCTGGTGTGGACTGAGCATGATAGTGGGACAGGAGGAAAGTCAAGGGAAATAGAGGAAAGAACTGGGAGGCAAAGGGCATTTATAGAGGTCTACACAGAGAGACATGTACATATGCAATTATATTTATATATGAGGATGGGGAAATAGATCTATGTGCCTATGTATATAGGTTTAATATTAAGGTAGCATAAGTACTTTGGGCCTCCACTCAAGTACTCCCTCAATGCAAGAATACTTTCTTCTGTCAAATTGGCATTCTATGATGCTCACCTTCCCTACACAACCGCTGAACACAAAGCGAGTAAATAAGCAAATGTGGTGAAGAAAGCTGATGGTGCCCGGCTATCAAAAGATATAGCATTTGGGTCTTAAAAGCTTGAGGGTAAACAAGCATCCATCTAGCTCAGAAGCAACAAAGCCCACATGGAAGAACACACCAGCCTGTGTGATCACGAGATGTCAAAGGGATCAGGCATAAGGCTTCATCAGAACAAAAAAATCTTACCATAGTGAATGAGGCAGGGAGTGCAGAGTGGAGACCCAATGCCCATTTGTGGGCCACTGGAGATCCCCTTACAGAGGGGCCTAGGGGAGGAGACGAGTCAGTCAAGGTGCGATGTAGCAATGATGGAAATAAAAACTTTCCTATAGTTCCTAAATGCTTCCTGCCTCCCCCCTGCCCACTATCATGATCCGAATCCTGCCTTGCAAGTCTGGCTAGACCAGAGGATGTACACCGGTACAGATAGGAACTAGAAACATAGGGAATCCAGGGTGGATGATCCCTTCAGGACCAGTGGTATGAGTGGTGATACTAGGAGGGTAGAGGAAGAGTGGTTTGGAAAGAGGGAACTCATTACAAGGATCTACATGTGACCTCCTCCCTAGGGACCAGACCAAGAAAAGTGGGTGAAGGGAGACGTTGGACAGGGCAAGATATGACAAAATAATAATTTATAAATTATCAAGAGTTCAGAAGGGAGGGGGGATCAGGGAGGGAGGAGAAAAAATGAGGAACTGATGTCAAGGGCTTAAGTGGAGAGCAAATGTTTTGAGAATGATGAGGGCAATGAATGTACAGATGTGCTTTACACAATTGATGTATGTATGGATTGCAATAAGAGTTGTATGAGCCCCTAATAAAATGAAACAAACAAAAAAAGAGCTGACACCAAGGGCTCAAGTAGAAAGAAAATGTTTGGAAATGTTCATGGCAACACTTGAGCAAGTGTGCTGAATGCAATTGAATGAAGGATTGTCATAAGATTTGTAAGAGCCACCCAATAAAATGATTAATAATAAAAAAGAAGAGCTCTGTGGATTCTGCTTTAGAGATAAAAAAATCACTAAATAAGAAGCCATGGAGTAGTAGGTTCCTCTTTTGTTTCATGAGTGTAGAATTATAAGCATTGTCATTTAACTGGTTAACTGGTAGAAGTCCTCACGGCTCCTGGCATAGGTGAAGAGTATTTAACATTGGGAAACAGTGTTCAGTGGTGGAATCTAGCAACTTGATGATGTTCAAAGTAATTGATCCAAGAACGATGCTGCTGAATTACACATGATTTAATTTCCTAAGTCAGGAGGACTGTACTTAAAAGAATTTCCTATAAAAATCTGATATCCTCTTCCTTTCTTCACTACTTAAAAAATATGAAACTATCATTCATTCAGAATATTTTGCTGTGTTATTTTATCCTTAGTTCACTTTACTTGCTAGACACCATTCTGTCTCTTCTTCGGTCAGTACTCTCTTTCTACCAAGTGTACCCTGCAACAAGCTTTGCTTTCAGTCACAGAACAGTGAGGATGCTGTTCACTTTAGGTTCTTATGATTGTGAGAAAACAGCACTTTCAAGTAGATTTTGGTTTTCCCACGTTGGAGTAAACTGAGATTGTCACCTCTGATTGTAAGCCCATGAAATCTCCACTTTGCTTCTGGAATTCATTCCGAGCTCCTGAAATTGACATAAATAAGTAATCCTTTACCTGGTACGTTTTTTTACCTCTTTACTGTCATTTCCTGCTTTTTGTGCCTCAGTCATTGAACTCACTTGTTATACTTCAGGGATACTTGGTCACCAAGTCTCATGTTTTGTTCACCTAGACTCTTATCTAGTTTTCTTTTTGACTTAAAGGTCCTCATTTCTCCCACTTAAAACAATTAGCTCATTCTTTTTTGATACTTTATTCTTATGTCCCACTAGAAGCTTCTTTCATGGCCTGTCTCACTTAACCCTCCCTATTTGGATGTACTAAAAGTACCCTGGGTTCTTGGAGCATCAGTGAATTTTTCACTCCTCAGGGTTTTAAGAAATTCAAACTACTTTAATGAAAATAAATATGGCTTCCCTCTCAATAGCTAAGCCTTGTATACTAAATAAGATAAGTGATTGGGAAAAATAGGAGATTTATTACTCGTTTTTAAACATGAGTGGCTACAGTGCAGATGTGTATAACACATTGAAATGACCATGAGAGTCATTTACCATAAGCAGCATATCTGATAATTATCTCTTGGCTAGATCCCGGGAGAGGGAGCCTTTACTGTGGCTCTTCCTTAGAAGGTTACCTATATGGGCTTATTTCCCATGCTTCCCTAAAGCTTATGTTCCCAGTGTAGTCACCTAAATGTGGAATGAAGAATACTCAATCTTTAGGAACTTCCACAAGAGCAGATTGATTGCATGGATGAGGAGGTGGAGCATGCTTATTGCAGAAGACACAAAACCCAGCTTCCTTCTCAGATGCGTTTGCTCACATAACCAAAAGAAAAACAAGCTTTCTGTCTGTCATTGAAATGATTCTGATGTATAGTGACCCTGTAGAACTGCCCCTGTGGAGTTCACATACCCCTCCCAAATGGGAGCGTGAAGGAAAATGATGTGATCATGGTACCTTGGTGATCCAGCAGGCCCAACCAACTAAGTGGCAGGGAGGGAGTGTTTTAATACAAGTAAAAGAAATAAATGAGCCCTAAACTACGTTGTGGGGATGGTGCAGGACTAGTAATATAAACCCCTCAGGAACAGAAATGGGAGTAGTGATACCAGTAGGGGAGGGGAAAAGTGGGGGGATGTGGGGAGAAAGGGAGAACTGATCACAATCATGGACACATAACACCCCCCTTTTCCATGAGGGGGGTAAACAACAGAAACGTGGGTGAAGGGAGGCAGTGGTCGATGTAAGACCACTGTAAGATATGAAAATAATAATAATGTATGAAGGGTTCATGGGGGTGGGAGGGGGTGCAGGAGGGAAAAGGAGGAGCTGATACCAAGGGCTCAAATAGAAAGTGGATATTTAGAAAATGATGATGGCAACCTATATACAAATATGCTTAATACAATTGATGTATGGAGGGTTATGAGAGCTGTAAGAGCCCCCAATAAAAGGATCTTGAAAGAAAAAAGGTGCAAAGATAAGAAATTATAATTTGCTGTATTTAAGTGCAGTTAAATTGGCTCCTACTCATAGTAATCCTGTGAACACCATAAGTAAAAAATGACTATTACCTGGATTCTGTGTGTCATGACTTCTTATGTGTGCCAGTGCTCACCTTTTTTCAGAGTATATATTTTAATGCTGATTTTGATTTCCCTCTCCCCTTGTGATTTAGAAAAGGTCAGATGATCCCTGTTTTAATTAAACATTGAAAGGTTCCTATCTTGTTTTTTAACTTTTCCATAACTCCTAAACACATTAGCAAATACAGAAAGATCAATATGTCCGCCGGTGAATTCCTCTCTCTAGTTATCACTTCCTCTACTTCCCTGTTTGTGTAACTATGGTTTGGATCAGAAAGCTCCCGCCCAGTGAGCCTTTGCACGGCGAGATGTTGCCCTCGAGTTTTCATGGGGCTTCTGTTGCTCATCTGTGGGGAGCACTTACCTGTGCACCGGCATCCAGTGGAATCATAGGCAGGCTTCTCTTCCTGTCAAGAGGAGGAGAGGTTGCTAGTCCCCAGACCAATCTCCGAGAGACTGTTTATTTCAGAGTACTGCTAGCCCCAGTCACGCGTTCCTTAGAAGGGTAGGCCCCCCTTAAAGTACCCGGGCCCAAACTCCACAGTCAAGGGCTTTCTGTAGCAGTTGGTATCCGCTCAGCAACCAACAGTGAACCAGGCAGGAACCCTCACAAAGGCAGTAGATGTCGGAGCCCCACTGACAGTATATTGGCTGTGCATGTAGGCTTCATTCAAGTGATTGGCTACACTGCTCCAGAGAGACAGACGTGAATTAACCCTATTGGGTCGAAACCAAACCAAACTCACTAACATTAAGTCAATGCCGACCCATAGTACCCTATAGGACAGGATAGAACTGCCCCTTTTAAGTTTCCAAGACTGTAACTCTTTACAGGCATAGAAAGCCCCGTTTATCTCCCAAGGGATTGGCTGGTGGTTTGGAACTATAACCTTGAAGCTCTCAGCCCAATGGTGACCACTGCCTTACCAGGGCTCTGTGCGGATTATATGCAAGGTGATTTGTTTGCTAGGTTTCGGCAGCCCCAATCAGCTGTTTGCAGTAATGACCGGCAGGATCTAAACTGACCTCCAGGTAGATCTGATTTTGCAGGCCCAAGGTAGGGGACACCTGGAGGCATAGTGGTTACACATTGAGTTATTTTTTGTTTTGTTTGAATCATTTTATTAGGGGCTCATACAACTCTTTTCACAATCCATACATACATCATTTGTGTCCAGCACATTCGTACGTATGTTGCCATCATCATTCTCAAAGCACCTGCTTTCTACTTGAGCCCTTGGTATCAGCTCCTGATTTTTCCCCTCCCTCCCCGTTCCCCTCTCCCTCTGAACCCTTGATAATTTATAAATAATTATTATTTTATCATATCTGACATGTCCCTCACCCAGTTTTTAACCTTCAGGACTGCAGTGTGCAGCCTCCAGGTGCTCTGAGGGTGGGAGCAAAGGAGGGCTTTCTAGTCTCACAAACTCAGAGGCAGTTCTACCCCATCCTCTGTTCGTCAGAATTGGCTCAGTGGCAATGAGTTTGGTTTTGATTTGGAGGTACAGGGAATTCACAGTGTGTAAATTGTGCGAATGCTGATTTTCTGTTGCAATTCAGTGTAATCTGCCAGCTGCCAGCTATGAAGTGGAATGGAACTGGCTCACTCAGAATTCACACACAGTGAAGTCTGCCTTGTTCATTTCAGAGCTTCCCTGGTCATATGCTGGCTATGGGGGCGGCCTCATTCAAGCGGCTCAGCTTCTGCCTAACAAAAGCTTCCCTGAGCAGTTCTCAGCGTCTGGGGGCTAGGGGATGGACAGACCTCAACTGTCCCTTGAGGACATCTGTTCGGTTGCTTTCAGGGGCCTGAGTTATGGAGTGCACACCCTCAGACTCTTTCTGTAGCAATGCCAACCAGCTGGGCAGCTCACAGTTCCTGGTGTAAGAATGGTTATCCTGCTCAAATGGGTCCGCAGAAAGGTCTACCTTATTTCCAGAGACGTTTGGGGTCTTGTGTTTGCACAGGAGGAAATGTGGTTGTTAGAGAAGCAGACTTCTTTAATGGGCTTGCTTCCTCCCTTTAGAGCAACTCGTGCTCGGGAGAGGAGTCTGGGTGACATAGCAGCTGGTGGTTGATTGGTTTATTCTTGCCTTCCTGTAATTACCTGCTACTTATGCGCTGCTACCCAATTCCGAAAGCCTGAAGTCCAAACACGGTTCTTGGATGTCTTGATATGTCTGTGGAGGAATGTTGGGACAATGGGAAGCCCCAGTGGCACATCGATGAAATGTTCAGATGTTAACAGAAATGCTGCCAGTTTGAACCCATTGGTTGCTTTGGGGAGAAAGACATGGATGGACATTTGCTTCTGTGAACATCGACAGCCTTGGAAACCCGATCGAGCAGTTCTACTCGGTTTGATAGACACTGTCAAAACAGAATCAACAGCAGTGAGGTTTCGGTTTATGCTGAAACTCTTTAGTGTTTCCGAAAGTGGGTGACACCTCCCCTGGGGGTGCTGGAATGACCCAGGAGGGACTGCGAAAGCACACACCTACACTTTGCCCTGCTTTCCAAGTGCTTAGCTGCCAGGGGTGCTGAGTCATTGTTTTTCTGAAGAGGGTGTGGTAGATCAAATACATTGTTGTGGAACTTATGCTATTACTTTTCCAGAATCTTGTGTTTGATCTCATAGAACTTTGACTTCTGTATATATTATGTCAAATTTATTTATGTACCATCTTATCATTTATTGTATAAATAGTCATATAGTCAGATGAATCTTTAAGAGTACTACGTAGTCAACTATTACTGGTGTCTTGTGGTATCCCAATAGGTTGTGTTCCTAGAATTTATTATTAAATATAAATAGGAATCCCTCCTTCCACTGAGAATTTTAAAAGATAAAGCATGCAGCATTTGAATTGTAACTCCTTAGACAAATCCTAAAGAAAAAAAACAACTGTTTTCTAAATGTAACCTGTGAAATTAATTCACAAAAAGTTAGGAATTTCAATATTGCCCAACTGTCCTCGGGCACCAAGTATTGACACGTGTGTTTTTCTCCACAGTAAAGCCAACCATAATTGATGTGGACATTTATGTTAACAGCATTGGGCCTGTGTCATCGATAAACATGGTAAGAAGCTATTTTATTTTCTGATCTGTGACTCTGCATCTTTCTTCCTTCCATGCTCACTGTAGATTTTCCTTCTGAGATTTACCACGCTGGTCTAGAATTCACAATTGACTTATTAAGAAGGGAACATTTGTTCATAGTTTAAAGGATGAAAGTGGTAAAAACTAAAACAGGACTTCTGACACTCAAAGTGAAATATTGATCTCATGGTTTAGAAATAGTTCCCCCTCTTCTATATATATATTTTCACCTTATGGTTATCTTGATGAGATTGTTTGAAATTTTACAGTCATTAGTTATACTTGACCTCATGACCTCATGAATATAAGAGATGAGTATATATGACAGGTCTTAAACATAGTTCATTTTTACTAAAATTCAAGAGATCTAGATGAATATATATGACGGGTCTTAAACATAGTTCATTTTTACTAAAATTCAAGAGATCTACCTCATAATGTAGATCATAGATTACCCCGATCTGCAGGTAAATCAATTGTTTTTTTTACAGGAGTATGCATAGAATCACACATGTAATTTCTCTGAGTAGGGTATTTCTACAGACATGCAAGTAAACTGAACGCAGAATCAGCTGTTTTCAATTGAAAAGGCTTCTCTGTAAGAGAGTTCTCTGAGTGCTTCTGTTGTGCTGGAATGCATGTGGGTAAGGCCTTGTGTGAATCCTCTCATCTGAAGGTGGAAAGGATTTCAGGAACACCTCAAAGCTCTGGGAAACTCAAGGGACATGAGAATTCCTGTCCACGGAGTGGCTTCTCTGTTTCCATATGTGTACGTCTGTTCCAGGATTGTGGACTGTGTGATGCTGGGGTGGGAAATTGTCAAGATGGCATTCTAGCTTTCTAGTGCTCTGTGAGTAGGAATGACTCCTCCAACATTAGTAGCAAAATTATTTTTTTCATTGACAGGTTTTAAGAATATTCGTCTTTACTCCAATGATATAAAGGTTACATGTGTATGTAAATATACATGAATAAAATCCTCATGTAATTAATTTCCTGAAGAAAAAATTTGGCAAAAATAGCAAAAGACTAAATAGATAAGAATATTCACAAAATTCATGAGGGAGGGGGGAGCGGGGAGGGATGGGGAAAAAAAGAGGACCTGATGCAAAGGGCTTAAGTGGAGAGCAAATGCTTTGAAAATGATTAGGGCAAAGAATGTACGGATGTGCTTTATACAATTGATGTACGTACATGTATGGATTGTGATAAGAGTTGGATGAGCCCCTAATAAAATGTAAAAATAAAAAAGAATATTCACTTTACACAATTTATAGGTGGTAGACTGACTGTATCTTAAAAGCAATGTGTAAATATAATATTTACTTTTCCTGATAAGCAAAGAGAGAATGCGCAGTTATTAATTTTTTCATTTCTTTTCTGGGCTCTTAATTGTTATGTACCAATTTATTCATCACTTTCAGGTCTAATACTAATTTATTTTTTACATTTATCTTTGTAGAAATATAATTCATGTTCATATAAATATAATTATAGAAAATAATTTCTACACATTTCTCTGTAGAAATATAATCACTAAAGCTCTGGGAACTGGTTGTCTTACTTACAGAGGGGCTTGATAAAGTTCTGTTAACTGTGAGATGACTTTGGCTTTGCCATCTGGTTAGATAGAGCCATGTCCTTTATGAAACTTCAGGTTGCAGAGTAAGGTGATAAATCAAAGACAACCACTGCAGGTGCCAAGGATGCCCTAACACGGGGATTCCTCTTGGAGAGTTGGGAATTCAAACAGATTTCTCTGCTTAAGGAATTTGAACCTGAATTTTGGCCAGTAGGCAGAAACTTGGATTAGGATTGATACTAGCCCTTATGCATATTTGAGGTGAGGGGGCTTTTGGTGATAACAATGGGGTGCATGAACATGTTGGTTGATGAGACCTAAGCACCGTAATCCCTGTTCTGCCCCCTCATTGGCTGACGTTTTCAGGTGTGATGTTAGGAAGCCATGTCTTGTGGAATCTAAGAAACAATAGGAAAGGAGCAAAATTCTATTCCTAAATGTCGATTATTACTTATGAAAATTTTCTGAAGGCATCTAAGCTCTGGAATACTCATCATTTGAAATGAAGGCAAGAGTGCAGCATTCCAGTATGATTTTGCTTGGTTTTTCTCTGTATTTTTTTTTATCTATTTGGGATTCACACACAAGAACACTAGTCACATGGATGTTGAACTTTCTACCTTTTCCCAGTAGTTTTTTATGAATCTATTCTCTCATCCATCTGCTCTTCATGCTTCTGACAGTGGAGACCCTTCTGACCTAGCTTCTAACATGCTAAGACACTTTGCATCCGTTGATTGCTTAATTTTAGATGCTGTTGAATTCTTAATTTGCATACTGTATTTTTTAGTTCTAAAATTCAAATTAGATTTTTTTCCAAATTAGATTAGATTTCAGTTCTTTAGTAAAATTCTCCATTTTGGCTATCTGTTTTTTGACATCTTTCTCTGACTTAATTGGTGTCCACCATTTTACCTTTCTAGTTTCTAGTATCCATTGCGATAGCTACACAGAAACTCAGAGAAAAAATAATTATGATTACAGGGTTTATTAAGGATGTTAACAAATTGTAATGCCAGTCAGAAATGCTCAAGATAGTTGTTGACCAGGACATGTTACAAAGTGTTGGGTCTCTAATAAATATCCAAAGGGGCACACCGCTCTGCATTAAACCTGAACTTGAAGGCATTCAGCTCAAGCTCCATGGGTCAGAAAACCCAAGTGTCTCTATTAAGTGTCTCCCGCCCCACCATTTCAGTAAGCCTCAGATCAAAGACACTCAGCTCCACTTCCGTGGGTCAGCAAGGTCTGCTTCTCCAATTCAGTGCCTAGAGGCACCCCACTCCACAAGCCAGCTCGTGTACAAAAGCACTCCGCTTAACTTGCTCCATGGGTTAGGATATCTACCACTCTGTTCCATGCTCTGGGTCCTGGTCCTGCTGCCTCTGATGGTCTGTCTGTCATCTGGATCCAGGAGATTCTCTATACAGGGATCTCAGATTCAGAAGACAAGCTCTTCTCCTGGTTCTTGCTGGTGTAGAGATCCCTCCTCTTGATTCAGGGGGTTCATTGTATACATGTCAGGATGGAACTCCTGGGAATCCTAGTCAGAATTACTCACAGGTGAGTCCTATCAGTATCTTTCCCCACTTTCTTACCAGATGCATGCCGGGAAATGTCATTTGGTGGGAGTTCGAGACTTTGGCTGGAAAAGCCACATGAAGTAAATCACTGCCCCTGAACACATTAATCATCACAATTAAGATAACATCTTGATCTCTATTGTCTGTTTCAGTGCTTTTATCACTTTGCTCTTATGCTTGGCAATGTTTAAAAAAATTGTAGAGGCTTTGGATGATGCTTCCTCTGCCCCACCCCCACCCCTTCCTCTGTAGGCCTGAATGAACTTGAGCCTGGTTTCCAGACTTGGTGATGTCCTATCTGACTTTGGGTCACCTCCAATACTAGTTTATCACCTAAAAGGTCAGAAGTGAGTGTTTGCGGTGCATCTTATGACCACTCCATGAAGGTTTTAAATTCTAATTTTATATTCCTAGCATTCTCTAATGGCTAAAATTCTACCCTTCTTCTTAGCTATTTTAGGATTGCTTTTTCGCCTCTTGCTGTGTGACTTAAAAAGCAATCCTAAAAGAGTCCCCTAAAACAGTCTCTGGAGAAGAACACGAGCTTAGTAAAAGTCAAGGGGCAGAGAAAAAGAGGCAGTCTCTCCACAGGACAGATTGACACAGTGGTACCAAAAAAAAAAAAAAGGCTCACACATAAGAATATTTGTGAAGACAGTGCAGGATTGGGTGGTGGATCATTCTGTTGTGCACAGGGCCCGCTATGAATCAGACTGAATGGGCAGCACCTAACAGCTCTTTGGGACTTAGCCAGCAAATAGCGTGAGTGGGGAAACAATATTGAGGGTTTGGTTCAACATCTTTGTATATTCCCTGAGTTCTTGGCTCCTCTTATTTCAAAAGACTTGGTTTCCCAAACTATAATTTTGTTTCACACACTATAAGCATCTATCATTTCTAGCAGCCCAGTTCTCAATATCATATACCCTGCCAGTGGTAGACAAGTTCTAAGGAAGTGGCACGGAGGGGTTCGATGTTCCAGAGTGAGCCCAGACTCTCTGCATCTGCCTTAGAACAATATTTTGCTTGAAATGTGTTTTGCCTAACTTTTCTGTTTGCTTCAGTGGTTGCATTGGTTTACCAGAACTATCCCATTATAGCCCTGTATCATTGTTTTGAAATTTTAGGTTCAGTTGAAATATGGTTTGGTTCTTAATAGATAACAAAGAATGAATTGAAATAAGGCCTAAATAAGCTTTCTTACTTGCTTCAGTAGACTCCAAAAAAAAAATTCAGCATCGTGATATGTAGAGTTTATTCTAGGATCCAGTGTTTCAAAGTTTCATTAGGTAATTCTTTTAGCAATGCCAACATTAGAGAAATGAAATACTTGCTTATCTAGTTGTTTAAGAGGATGGGCATGGACATATTTCCAATATTCTTTTGAGACATGAAAAGCAATTCTTTACTTATATATTTTTTTCTTTACTTATATTTCAAATAGTTTTATTGTTATAGACTTCATATATACAATTTAATCATTCAACCATATTACAAAGATTTATACAATTATCACTACAATAAATTTCAGAATAGTTGTTTCTCATACTCATTACTGTAAGCCCTGCCATGCACCTAGGCCATTATCCATCCAGTTACTATATCCATAGATCTACCTATTCTGGATTTCATGGACAGAAAATCATACCCACCATCAACAGGAAGCAAGCAAACAAAACGAACAACAATGATTAGGTAAAACTTAGAAAAACCTCATTCAAAAAGAAAGCAGAACTATTAAAAATTGAAAACAACTTTAAAATGGGACAGACAGGAGATCCAATGATAAGGTATGGCATTTTCACCTAACTACATGTGCTGTGATTGACGTCACACTGCTATCTGATAGCAAGCCCTTCACATCCCTGGACTGTGCTCAGAGCGAGTGTACTGGAGGCATAGCTTACATGGGGACCCTGTAAATGGATTTGGGGCCTCCACTGCCATCCACCACTCTCTACCAAACTGCAGTTCACAATTTAAGTTCTGATACTATTCCGTCCCTCAGATTTTCATGTTAGTATTTATAATCCTTGAATCACACAGGCTGGTGTGCTCCTTCTGTGTGAAATTAGTTAATGCCTCAATTTTATGACTGCTTGTTTAAAGATGAGCCTTTAAGACCTCAGATACAATTCTTCCTGAGAGCCAGGCACCATCTGGTTTCTTCACCACACTTTGCTCTAGCACCCATATCTTCATGTTTGGTCATTCAGGGATTATCAAGCAGGTCCATGTCATGGGAATTAATTGCTCTTAGATTAGGATTAAAATAAAGTGACAGCTCAAAATTTATTCATACATCTATATCATATATGTGTCTCTACATGTATGTGTATATATTTCATATATAAGTCTCTAGAAATTTTTAAAAAGCTGAAAAGTGAGGATGTTACTTTAAGGACTAAGGTAAGCCTGACCCAAACCTTAGTATTTTCAGTTACATCAGTTGTATGTAAAATTTGAACTTTTAATAAGGAAGACCAAACAAAATTCAATTCATTTGAAATACAGCATTGTTGATGAACATTGAAAGTACCATGAACTGTCAAACTCACTGCTAACTCATAGCAGCCCGAGAGGACAGAGTAGACCTGTTCCTGAGAGTTTAGGGGACTCGAAAGCTCTGTCTTCCTTCTGAGGCCTGGCTGGCAGCGACTCCACACATCTGTCTTGGAAGAAGTACAGCCAGAATGCTCCTTAGAAGCATGGATGGTGAGACTTGTCTCCTGTGTTTTCAACGTGTTATCAGGAGAGCTCTGTCCTTGGAGAAGGACAGCATGCCTGGTAAAGTGGAGGGGCAGCTAAGAAGAGGAAGACCCTCGACTATACGGATGGACACAGTGGCTGCAGCAATGACTTCAAACATAAGAACAATTGTGAGGATGGAGCAGGGCCAGGTGGTATTTCTTTTTATTTATTTTTTATCGTTACATAAATTAACCCATTTATTACAGGCCAGAGAGGTTTCAGCTAGTGGAGCTTCTACTTGTCCTTCAATTCCTGCAGTCTTCTGATGGCAGACTTTTCTGTGACAGCAGAGGTGGTATTGTAGGTCCAGGCTCCACCGGCTACTGTCTTCATGCAAGAACCGCAGTGCCAGATGCCCACGGCGCGTCTCTTCATCTTGGTTTTGCTGCAGAAGGAGCAAGTGTACTTGGCATGTTGCCTGATTTCAATTTTCTTCGCCATTTTCCTGAGGGAGGCGCCGTAATGGGTCCCATATTTGCCCACGATCCCGACCTTCTTGGTGCGTTTGGCCATCTTGCCGCAAACTAGTGCCGAGCCAGAGAGGAGGGCCAGGTGGTATTTCATTGTTTTGTACACTTAACAACAGCAGACTAAATAAGTATGATGAAAAATACATTTGTACATTTTAAATATCCAATATAAGTTATATATATGCATAGTAAATTCTGAAATCACTATTGAAAAAAATCAATAGATGACATACAATGTAATATTCAAAGCATTCAATAGAACCAGAGGAAAACAAAAAAGAAAAAACAGGACTACATAGATGAAATGTAAAACAAATAGTAACGTAGGAAACCAGGAATGTATCAGTAGTCATATCAAATACAAGTGGACCAAACACTAATTATGAATCCAATACTTCAGTTTTGTAATGGCAGTATTTGAGCTTCTGATTATTTTGAAAACAGGACAACAAATGGTCATTATCTGAATCATGTAGAGAGTGTGACAAAGAAGCTGTGTACAAAAATATGATCTCCTTTGTATTTTGCTAACATTTTTTCAGTTGTCCTAACTGCTTAAAATAGGAAAGTTGATATAAAAATGCACCAATTATTGGCATATTATTTATGCATCCCCAAATAGATTTTACATCTCTCATCTCAAGCTATTTTCAAATAAAAATATATAATTGCTACTTTCAAGCGTATCCCAGACTGAGCTTTTAGCTGTTGCTTGGTAGCTAATTATAATATCCAGGCTGGTGACAGAGAAGAAGGGAGCTGATCATGGTCTGATGCTGGAAGAAGAGTGAGGATGAGAAGAGAGACTAATACCAACCAATATATTGCTTGGTCATGTGCTCCAGGGGCTGGGTGTCACACCACAAAATCAAAGGTTTTGGGGTAAAAACTTAGTTCATAGTTTGGTAGGATTGGTGAAACACCACTATTTTAGCACCCATTCTCCCAAATAAAGATTTCAATTTTAGCTTTGAGAATGTGCATTAAATCTTAAATCGTGAAGTCATAGCTCTCTGATAACTGGTTCACTTGACATGAAGTGAATATGTATTGGTTATATCCTGGTTTGTTGATGTAAAGATTCGATACATGTGCACCCTGCTACAGAAAAATAATCTAATCGAGCTTGTTGAGAGTGCATGAAAGATATATGCTATGTCAACATTTTATCCTAAAATTGTGAATGAGTGTGCAATATCTGGAGAGGGGAAGAGAGACATTAAACCAAAGATTAGGAAAATCCAAAAAAGAAGGTAAATAGTTAAATTCAACTTAAGTAAACAAATCACATGTTTTGAATCAACCAAAACGTATGCATCTGATGTCTACATGAGGCAGCCTTGTTTCCGATGAGTGAGGAAATATGCAAAGAGTGATCTCAGCTTTCCAGGTACACTTCCAAAATGTTGTGAGAGGGACTGGCTCAAAGTGTCCACAGTCACAGAGGAGAAACTCATAGGCACTGAGAAGTGAAGTTTCACTCAGTCCATTTGAATTCTCCTAGTGTTTTACGATCTTCTCACCGATAAAGCTAGGAGTAGTCTGGATGGCGTGCTGACCCTCCCTGTTTTTCTACATCTGAAACTCATGATCCATTCTTTGATGTGACGTGTTTGACTTTATTATTTATCCCCAAATTTATGATTCTACAGTCCTAACAATGGAGCTCTTCTCTGCATGCCTTTGACTACTAAGATGCATGTGCTAGTGGTCCTCTTCCCACCATCAGCTGCCATAGTCCAGTCACACAGGCAAATTTCGACCTTGCCTTCTACATTGTAACCTTAATATAGCTAAGCCCTGCAGTAGCCACGGGCCTGCATCCTGAAACAAGGTGAGACATCGTGGTCAGTGGAATCTTTCCTAATCAAATTAAATGCAAGTCAGCTCAAGTCAAGTGCCTCCTCCAGCTACAGGAGTCCAAGACACCCAAGGCACCGAGAACTTAAGAAAATACTTCTAAACCAAGAAGACAGCAGGCAGATGAGAGCGCTGTCAGTAGCCAGCAGCAATTGGTATTCATCTGTTGTCCATGTAGTGTGCATCCACTCATCCATCATTGAGGCACCTAAAGAAGTATTACTGCCTGCAATCTTTGTTCCAGGCAGAGGACTGCACCACTGAATCGAATAGTTAGACTTTATCTCTGAGGCAGAGGCATCTTAACGTACCGTTCTAAAAGTCTGTCCGTTTTCTCACTCTAAAGTTGATATATTAGGATTTTCTTATTGTTGTATTTTAACTACTTACTTCTTTTCCAAATACTCTAGAAATGATCCTCTTTATTGATGTTGGGCAATGTTGTATGTGTTTAGGATCCCATGAACAGTATGTCAGGGAATTATTTCAATTTTACCAGTACTGCAGGGATAACAGAATGAGCTAGACCTTCTCCAGCTACCAATTTCAAGCTGTGTGAGGGTGGTTGGTGTGGTTTGAGAGAAAAGTATGCCTAGTCTTGAGGTACTAAATATCACCCCTTTCTTCAAATATTTTGAAAGATTTATCTTTGACTTGTATTTTAATATAAATGACATATATATTATATTTTGGATTTTTTTCTCACAATAGTATTTTTAATCAAGAGACTTATATATATTTTATTTTAAAAATCATTTTATTGGATGCTCGTACAACTTTTATCACAATCCATCCATCCATCCATTGTGTCAAGCACATTTGTACATATGTTGCCCTCATCATTCTCAAAACATTTTCTTTCTACTTGAACGGTTGCTATCAGCTCCTCATTTTTCCTCTCCCTCCCTCACAAACCTTTGATAATTTATAAATTATTATTATTTTTTCTTGTTTTCCACTGTCTGATGTCTCCCTTTACCCCCTTGTCTGTTGTCCATCCTCCTGGGAGGGGGTTATAGGTAAATCATTGTGATTGGTTCCCCATTTGTCTCCCACTTTCCCTTTACCCTCCTGGTATGGCTACTCTCAATATTGGTCCCAAGGAGTTTATCAGTCCTGGATTCCCTGTGTTTCTAACCCTTGTATGTACCCATGTACATGCTCTGGTCTAGCCAGGTTCGTAAAGTAGAACCTGGGTCATGATAGTGAGGGGGAGGAATCATTAAAGAACTAGAGGAAAGTTGTGTGTTTCATCTGTGCTTCACTGCACCCTGACTGGCCTGTCTTCTCCCCACGCCCCTTCTGTAAGGGGATGTCCAGTTGCTTACAGATGGACTTTGGGCCTCCATTCTGCACTCCACACCTCATTCACATTATGACTTTTTTGCTCTGGGTCTTTGATGTCTGATATCTGAGTCCATTGACACCTCGTGATCACATAGGCTGGTGTGTTTTTCCATGTGGGCTTTGTTGCTTCTCAGCTAGATGGTCGCTTGTTTATCTTCAAGCCTTTAAGACCCAGGCGCTATATCTTTTGATAGCTGGACACCATCATCTTTCTTCATCACATTTGCTTATGCACCCACTTTGTCTTCAGCGACTGTATTGGGAAGGTGAGCATCTCAGAGTACCAGATTATTAGAACAAAGTATTCTTGTGTTGAGGGAGGCCTTGAGTAGAGACCCAATGTCAATCTGCTTCCTTAATACTAAACCTGTAAATATATTGTACATAGATCTATTTCTCCATTGTCATATATTTATATATGTGCATGCCTGTATTTAGATCTCTATAAATATCCTTCCTCGTAGTTATTTTTTCTATTTCCTCTTACTTTCCTCTTGTCCCACTATCATGTTCAACCTTCATTTGGGTTTCAGTAATTTCTGTCGGTTACATTGCCCTTGATCAAGTCCTACCAGGCCCTCCTTGCCATCAATTTTTGATCACTTGTTGTTCCCTTGTCTCTGGGTTTGTTAACACCCACTTCCTTTCCCCCGCCTCCCCCTCCCTATGTACCCCCAGAACTGTCATCCTGTTTTCTCTCTTCTGGTTGTTTATCCCGCCTATCTCAGCCAGATAGACTTTCAGAGACAACAATATGCACAAACACAATAGCGAGCAAAACAAAGCAGTGACACATCAGATAAAGGCCTTATTACTTAAAATCTACAATACTTTGCTAACTTACAACAAGAAAAAAAAAAACAACCAATTGTCCACTGAGGAGGTGGGCAAAGCACCATAACAGAAGTTTTGCAAGGGCAGGAATCCAAATGGCCAATAAATATATGATCAAATGTTACAGAGCTCTAACCATAAGAGAAATGCAAATTAAAACAACTGTGAGATACCACAATAGCATATTTTAAGAAACTTTGACCCTGAAATATATAGAATATAAGAGGTACCCCCCAAAACCGATGCTCATTTTTTAATATGAGTCTAAGGTTCTGAAAAAAAGGCATAACAGTGGATGACCCAAAAAGTCCTGATTTGTGGCAGTTGGGGCACTGGTTTTGCCACCACGACAATGCAGCTGCTCATGCAGCCATCTCAGTGTGCCAGTTTGAGGCACCAAACAGCATGCCTTTCATGCCCCATGTACCTTACTCACCTGGCCTTGCTCTGTGTGACTTCTTTTTGTTTCTGCTAATGAAGAGGGACATGAAAGGACAGTGATTTGATGATGTAGAAGTGATGAAGAAAAAACTGAGAGAAGTGCTGTCAACTATCTAAACAGATGAGTTTGAAAAATATTCCAAAGAATGGAATTGCACATTTGACAAGCATATTAAGTGTAATGGAGAGTACTTTGAAGGTAATAAGGTTGTTTTGTAAAAAAAAAAAATTAAATACATAACTTTGGAAAAACATTCCAGGTTTTTTGGGGGGTACCTCCTTGTATGTAATTACTATGCTTATAGTGAAATTCTACAGGTATACATCATTCAATATCCATTAAGGCGACATCCAACCACATATGTTAGTGGTCTGATAGGATCCTTCCTCTCTCCTTCCCTCCTCCTCCCTTGCCTTCTTCCACCTTTCCTTCCTTCCTTCCAAGGGAAAACACCTTTCCTTTTGCTTATAATTTCTCCCTAATTGATTTTTAAAGATCAACAGACTTGTAAAACTAGGGTACAGGTGGATGGTAGAGGGCACGCATCTGGGCATGGACTCACCAGTTTGTTAAATGGGTGGCCAAGGATGGCAACTGCAGGACCTGCACTGCTCCTGTGGGGAAAGAAAGAGCAGGCTTGCCAGGGCTGGTCAGGCTCTACTACCTCCTCATTTGCTTCTTTCAGGATTTGTCTTACTGCTGTCCTCTCAGCCACCGCAACTATCACCGTCCATTCCGGCAGACAGCCCACAGCTTCGGCAGCAGCAGTGGTGCCAGAGTAGTAACAAGGATGGCTGGAATGTGGTGCTCACACAATGTCCGAATCAAATGACATTCTTTTTCATAGAATTCATCACCATTCACATATCTCTGGTTTATATACATCTCAGGTCCACTTTAGAGTTCTTATCACTCGATGCCAGTGACCATTGTCAATCATCCTCCTGAAGTTTAGGGCAATTTGAGGCAATTTACAAGTGTAAATCTATGTAAAACTGAATAATGGGTAGGATGCAAGTAGGGGCATGGAGGACACACATCTGGGCATGTCATCTGGACATTATAATGTCATTAATATAGCCAGTGGTATAGAATTTAACTCACTGATGTGAAAAGAAAGTTATATAAGTATAGATCAGATATGAACCACATTAGATGAGTTTATTTGTACAAATTCAACTCTTAAATGATTAAGCATTTTTATATTAACAATGGAGGATAGTGACAGGGCAAATTTCCCTTGACATTCCTTCATAAGGACAGAATCCTCTCTGTCAGATGAATACATGTTACAGCAAAGCAAGGAGGGCCTGAAAATCATGAATACGTTGTGCTGCCGGACCTCCTGTCATTGGAATTCCTTTAAACCAGGGATCCAAACCAAAGTTCATGATCCCCATCTAGGCTGATGGCTGAGGGGTGGCAGTCATCTATTTATTTCTCACACTGGGAAATTTCCATCTTAAATCCAAGGGCTCTGGGTAAGTTTGCGGTAAAGTTCATCTAGTGAGGTTTTCACATCAAGTCCTTCTGGCCTTGCCTTTGAAGGATGCTTGAAAGGACAGCATTTCAAAGCACAGCAGTTTACAGCACATGACCTGGGCCACCAAAGGTTGGATCTAACTAGGTCAGAAGTGTCTGCTAAGGACATAGTGCTGGATTTATTCTTTCCTTGGGGCCTATATAATCACTGTTAAGCACTTTCCCCGTGGGAAGTTGTCGAGCTACTTGTTTATCTTGGAAGATGATTGCACAGGAAACGGAGGATACATGCAGGTCTACTTCCCTAAGTTAGGGTGCTGGTGGAGAATATTCGGGCCAGTGTACCGTTAGTAGAATGTACCATTGGCAGAAAGTGCCACCGATTCCCAAAAGATCAAACATGTCTGGCTTGGAAGAAGTACGTCCAGAATGTTCCTTAGAGGCAACGACGGCAAGACGTCATCTCATGTTTTGAATGTGTTCTCAAGAGGGACTGGTCCCGGGGGAAGGACACCATGCTTAGTAAAGGAAAAGAGCGGCGAAACAGAGGAGGATCCTCAGCAGGATGAATTGACCCAGTGACTACAACAACAGGCTAAAACACAGGAGCAATTTTGAGGATGTTGCAGGACCAGGTGTTGTTTTGTTCTTTTGTACCTAGGGTCACAGTAAGTGCCAACCGACTTGATTGCACTTAACAACAACATAGTTGCCAACTCGGCAAGTGGATAGTGCCCTAGTTGTTCCAAATGTTGACTGGTGGGGGGTTCCTTTTCTCCCTATGCCTTCTTTCCCTCTGTACTCTTTGCTCTCTCTGACAGTTTATTGATTCATTATCAAATCATCGCTCTTTATATACACGATGCATTTTCATCAGTTTCGGACATTGCTCTTCATGTTTCTCTGATGTTCGTGTTTTGCGGAACGGAAGGCTCCACCAGTTGACTTCTGTGACTGGGGACACATTTGGCAGCTGACACACAGAACGGATGTCCCAAGGTCTCTTTGAACACTTATTTCCCCAGACTCAGAATCAATCGCAGATCCTTCAATGGGGAAGTGCATTTAGCAAATACCACCTGACAGAGAGAGGAGGCCATGTCTCATGGTTGCTATTGCTTGTGAAACTTCAAAGTGATTGGATCTAGGACTTGGGTAGTGTTTAAAAGAGCTACCAGCACCTCTCCAATGTGGTCTCTGTGGTGCTACTGTGGAGTTTATCAACGCTCAGGCAGTCACCTGTTCGGCAAGAGTTATTAATGACCTTTTACACAAGGCTGGCTTCCCTTGTGATGGGTATTGCTGCTGTTGCTGAATTTCCCTGAGATCTGCTTCCTCTGTGCATTGTTGCATCCTACGGGAGTTTTTGCTCTTTCTCACCCTTAGGGCCCTGCCCTGCCTGCTGATGTTTTGCTTCCTTCAGTAGCTCTCCCTTCTCCAGCGTGAGACTCTGTCCCATAGGTACTAGTCATATCATCTCTGAGTTCCTCAAGCATTCCTCTCCGTCCTTCTGACAACAGCATCTGTGTCACCTGTACCTGGAAGTCCGTCAGGACTCTCCTCCTAGCTCTGTTAGCACTTGCCCAAAAAAATGGTCCAGAGGTCATATCTGACTTCCCCTCGCTTCTCTGTTGCCTAAGGCAGACCTCAAACATGCTTCCACCTTCCATCCTTCTTTCTCTATTCTAATGCCAACCATTCCTGCCATGAAAGTCTACTTCTATGCCGAGTTTGATAATTCATTGCAATAGTCACACAGAATGCCTAGACAAAACTCACAATTATGGGAGTGTATGAGGGAAATTACTAAGTTGCCACATGTCAAGATCAGTAAATAGTAAAGACAGTCATTTGTCGACAGCAACACCTGTCTTCAGCCAGGTGCTGAGTATAGCCCAGTTGTAGCCTCATGTGCATGTGGTCCCTTGGCTTCTGCTTCTGTGGCCTGGAAGACTGTCCACAGTGCTCTGACCCAAAGTCCTCTGTTCTGTCCCATTGTCTCTTTGCCTCAGTCGCTGGCCCAAGTCTGGCTCCCTTGGCCTGCCCCACGGTCTCCATCTCACAGCCTCAGGTGCCTCCGGCTTTGGCCTCCACTACTTCAGATAGAGATCGCCGACCTGCGCCACTTCCAGTGCTTCTGGGATTTCTTTCTAGTCCTGTGAGCTGATTCATCCTTATAGATAAGGGAGTGACAACTAAAACTGACCGATCCCCACTATTAGTCTTATACACCCCCTGTTTGCATAGGCTCACTCAATCATATGGTGGAAGTGCAAGAGACATGGATATTAAGAAGTTTCACTCTACCACCAACAGCTTGGGGCTGTCAGATCGCCTCTGACTTCACCAAGGAGGAGGAGGAGAATTTGCTTCAGCATCAGCCCTTGATTTATTCCTCTGAGTTGAGGTCAGTCGTGGCTGAGCTGCCTGCGGGGACAACGTCAAAGGGAGCCTCTGCTAAATCATAGACCAGACCAGGCTTGGGAAGTCACGTCTTTGCAACCTTTGTTTTAAAAGATTGTAAACTGGTGTACAGGCGAAACTCATTCTGGCTAATGTTAATATGCAAGCTAAAAAAAGAACTAGCAAACAAGTAAATCATTATCTCAAATGTGCCTGCAGATTAAAGTTAATTCTGGTCTCTCTTTTTTAACTTTCGGAACTCTGAGTCTCTACTGTGTTAATTATATATAAATTTTCTAAGACAACACGCTAGAATTGCCAGGCCATTGTTTATACTTTGTACCCGAGAGCCCTGGTCGCCTTTTCATAAACCACAGCTTCTCAGGAGACCAGCTGCAAGATGGGTACAGTGTTCCATTTGGGTGCTTTTTAGCACCAAAAATATAATGTGGGATAAAGAAAAGCAGTAAAATCTATTCCTTAAGGACTCTAAAATGTATTATTACTTAAGCATTTATTCTTTATGGGCCAATGTTTACTGGTTACTTGGGTAACTTACCCACTTCACCATCTGAGCTCCTTGTGGCAAATACAAAAGACAAATTAGGAGTCCTGGAGGAGACAGTTAATTGCAAGATGAGTGGTTCAAACCCATAAGCAACTCTGTGAGGAACAAATGAAGCTGTCAACTTCAAAGTACCATGGTTAGGTGCCATAGAGTCAGTTCTGACCCATACTGAAGTTATGTACAACAGAACGAAACACTGCACTGCACCACTCTCAAAACCATTCCCATTGTTGCAGCCACCATGTCAATCCATCTTGTTGAGGGCCTTGTTTCCCTGCCCCTCAATTGTACCAAGAATGATGTCCTTCTCCAGGGACTGGTTGTGACATCATGTCTAAAGTATGTAAGACAAAGTCTCCCGTCCTTGCCAATAAGGAGCACTCTGGCTATACTTCTTCCAAGACAGGTTGGTTTGTCATATTCTTCTCCAACACCACAGTTCAAATGCATCAATTCTTCTTCCGTCTTCCTTATTCAATGTCTAACTTTCACATGCATAAGAGACAGTGGACTATACCATGGCTTGGATCAGGCACACCTTAGTTCTCAAAGTAAAATCCTTTCATTGCAATACTCTAAAGAGGTCTGGTACAGCAGATTCACCCAATGCAACTATCTTTTGATGTCTGGACTGCTGCTTCTGTTGACATGATTGTGAATCCAAGCAAGACAAGAGCCTTGACAACCTCACCCCTTCTCCATCAATCATGATGTTACCTGTTGGTCCAGATGGGAGGATTTTTAATCTACTGTCCATCGAATCGTGCTCCATACTGAAGGCTGAAATCTTTGATCTACATGAGCAAAAGTTTCCAAGTCCTCACTTTTAGCAAGCAAGGTTGTGTCATCTGTACATTACAGGTTTTTAGTAATGCCACATTCTCCCTCATGTTAGCCAGCTTCTCTGCTTATTTGCTGAGCATACAGATTGAATAAGTATGGCGAAAACATACAACCCTGACACACACCTTTTATGATTAAAAAAAAAGCAGTATTCCCTTCTTCTATTCTCACAACTGCCTCTTGATCCAAGTACAAGTCCTTCATGAGCACAGTGAAGTGTTCTGGAATTCCCCTTCTTCTCAAGTCTATCCATCGTTTCTTATGGTCCACAAAGTTGAATGCCTTTGTATAGTCAATGAAATACAAGTAAACATATTTCTGGTATTCTCTGCATTGAGCCAAGATCCATCTGACATCAGCAGAGAGTCCCTTGTTCCACATCCTTTTCCAAATCCGGCCTGAAGCTCTGGAAGCTCCCATTTGTGGGTGATCTTCACCAAAATTCGACCTGCATGCAACATCAGCGATGTTATTCTATTGGGTCATCTTTATTTCTAATTGGGCTCAAATATCTGCAATCTTTCATTCAGTTGGCCAAGTAACTGTCTTCCAAGTTTCTTGGCAGAGACAAGTGAGTGCTTTCGGTGCTTCAGCAGCCTGTTGAAATATACCACCAGTTGGTATTCCATCATTTCCTTGCAGCAGCCTGTTTTTGGCTCATCCTTTTAGTACAGCTTCAACTGGTTCCTTCTATTGCTATTACGGTAATTTCCGAGAGCCTGGAATGCCAACTAGTTCTCTTTTTTTGCACACTGACGCTGTATTTTCTTTCTATCTTCTCTTGGTGCTTCCTCTGTCATTCAGTATTTTGCCCAGAGACTCTTTCAATATTGCGACTCAAAGCTTGAATTTTTTCTTGAGTTCTTTAAATTATGCTATACTGAGCATGTTCTTCCCATTTGGTTTTCTAACTCTAGGTATTTGCACATTACATTATAATATTTTACTCTGTCTTCTAAGCTGCCTTTTGAAATTTTATATTCAGCTTATAGTCGTTACATAATTTCATATCAACTTGATTAATAAAGTGTAGGGGTGGAGTTTAGCCTGTAACCAAGTAACTGCTTGATGAACTCATTTGGTGGTACGACCAAGATAAATGACTCATTGGAGGCTTGCCTCCCTCTCTCTCTGCCTTCACATCTTTGCTGTTGAGTCTATTGGATGGCTGCTGGCGACATGCTAGAGACCTGCCAGAGCCCTTTGATGCTTGTACCACCATTGGATCCAAAAGACTTTGTACCAAGTGGACTGTGATCTTCCTGCATTCTGCATCATTGGATGTGGCTGTGTAAGTCTGAAGATGTATTTATGGAATAGTATCAGACTTACGGAGTAGTGTCAAACTTATGGACTTGATCTGGGCCAGGCTGGGATGTTGGCTTGATATATAATTGCTTCTTATTATAAAGCTCTCTCTTACCCATTTACGAGTGTCACTGGATTTGTTTCTGTAGTCCACCTGGCCAAACACAAGCTGCTTGACTTCATCCTTTCTTCCATTTGCTTTAGTAACTCTATGATTAAGAGTAAGTTTCAGAGTCTCTTTAGACATCCACTTTGATCTTTGTTTCTTTATTTTTAATGATTGTTTGCTTTCTTCATGAATTACTGCCTTGACGTCATCCCACAGCGCATCAGGTCTTGGGTCATTAGTGTTCTATGAGTCAAATCTCAAATTCAGGTGGAATAGACTAAAAGTTGTATTTTGATTCTTGTGGACTTGTTTTAATTGTGTTCAGTTTTAACTTGAACTTACATATGAGCAATTGATGGTCTGTTCCACAGTTAACCCTTTGCCTGGTGTGGTAGTTACAAAATTTCATATCAGCATGATATGCAGAAGTATAGGGTTGGAGTCTAGCCTGTCAGTCAGGTCACAGCCTGGTGGTACCTCCTTATGGGTGTAGCCTTCTTATCAGGAAGATCCTGGGAACTTTCCCTTCCTCTCTCTACTTTTTACCCGTCTATTGGCAAGGTGCTCTTGAGACCTGTGAGCCCTGTGATGCAGCCACTGCCATTGGATCCACACAACTCTGCATCCACCAGCCTGTGATCTTCCTGAATTCTGCATCATTGCAGGTGGCTGCATGACTCTGAAGAGGGATTTATGGACTAGTATCGGATTATGGACTTTTTCTGGGCTGTGCTAGTGTGTTTGTTTGATATATTTGCTTCTTTATATAAAGTTGTTTCTTACACATATATTGGTATCTCTGGATTTGTTTCTCTAGTCAACTTGTCCTAACACACGTGGTTTTATTTGCTTATATTGAACTTTGATGATATCATCTCTTCCCATAGATGTAACTAATTTGATTTCTGTGTATTCCATCTGGAGAAGTCCATGTGTATAGTTACTGTTTTTATTGTTTTTTTTTAAAAAAAGATATTTGCTAGGAACAAGTTGTTGGTTTTACAAAATCCTATCACTTGATCTCACTTTCATTTCTATCACCAAGTTCACGTTTTCCAACTACTGTTCTTTCCTTTTTGTTTCCAAATTTTGCTCTCTAGTCCACAGTATTCATCAATGTATTTGGATTGCATATTTTATCATTTTCAGCCGGCAGTCTTTGATAGAATACTTCAATTTCTTCATCACTAGTTTTGTGTTGGTGCATGAATATGAATAATCACTGTATTGCTTAGATATCCTTGAAGTTGGATAGATATAATCCTGTCACTGGCAGCATTATAATTCTTGATGGATTATGTAATGTCCTTTTTTTAACCATAAATGGAATGCCCTTCCTCTTGAGTGTGTTATTCCCAATATTGTAAACCATTGGACTTTCTGATATAAAATTATCAATGCCAGTTCATGTCACCTCATAATACTTAAGATATCTGTGTTAGTCTGGGTAGACCAGAGAAACAAATTCATGTACACCCATATGTGTATGAGAAAGAACTTTATATACAAGAGCAATTGAATATTGAGAAAGTCCCAGCCCAGTCCAAATCAAGTTTATAAGTCGAATATTAACCCATATGTCCTATACCAATCTATAAAGTCCTCTTCAGACTCACCAAACACATGAAATGATGCCAGATGCAGGAGGATCACAGGCCAGGGGGTGGAAAGTCTTGTGGATCCAGTGACAGTAGAAGTACCTCAGTGCTGGCAGGAGTCTCCACATGACCCCTTCCGCTCCAGGGCTCTAGCGTAGCTCCATGTGTCTTGTCAGCAACCATGTCTCAGAGAGAGGGAGAATGTGTCCTGCCTCCAAAAAACTATCTCCTTAGCGCCTCCAAATGAGGTCATCAAGCTGTGACCTGATAGTCAGGCTAACCTCTACTCCTTCCCTCTTAAGTCACAAATGGACTTGAGACATTGTACTTCCTGATTTCCAGAGTTCTCTGTGACCTGTTACCTGATCTGTAGACCCTGGATTCATTTGCCTCTCACATCACAAGTCTGTCTAACTTTGAATTCAAATGCCTCCAGACTTTAGTGTTCCTGCCTCCCTTGGGTTCATCACCCAAGCTACAGGAGTCAGGAGAAATCCCCAGTTTAACATCTATGCCATCGACTAGGATCTGGACTGGATTTGCAAGGGTCTACAAATATGTGAGATATTTTCTTGATATAAACTCTTTCTTTCCCTTCACCTATTTTTCTGTTGTACGTCCCCCAGGGAGGAGGTTATATATATCTCTGTGTAATCAGTTCCCCCTTTCTACAGTGTAAGATATGACAAAATAATAATAATTTATAAATTTTCAAGGGTTCATAAGGGAGTGGGGAGGTAGGGGGGAAATGAGGAGCTGATACCAAGGGCTCAAGCAGAATGCAAATGTTTCAAGAATGATGAGGGCAACAAATATACAAATGTGCTTGACACAGAGTTGTATGAGCCCCTGATAAAATGATTTATAAATAAATAAATAAGCTCTTTGTCTCTACATACACATATATATGTATATATGTACATGTCATTTTATATATACATATATATGCCAGATGACAGGTCATTTATATATGTGTGTATCTATATATGTATACATACATATTATATGTGTACATATGCATATATATCAGATGGTATATTTGTGTGTACATGTGTGCATGGAGAGAGAGAGAGAGATAGCACTGGTTTGGCTTCTCTAGAGAACGCAGTCTAACACAAGGTTTGAAGAAGGTGGTTCTAAATACCAAGTACAACTAGCTTCCCACTTACAGAAACTCAGCCTATAATTGTTATGAGTATTTCCTCCTTAGATGTGTATATCATTTTTGTCCACTTATACAATATAAGATGAAAAAAATAAAAATAATAAAATAAAGTATAAGCTGTAAATGGGGCTGGTTCATTATTGGCTGTCCACAAATTTGTTGTTACTGTATTAGGTATAACTATGATTTCATAGTTGTCTCTATTTAAAAATTAAGTGTGGTTTAAGATAGGTATCGGTGCCCGAGTGGCAAACTGGGCGATTTATTGAACTGCTAACCACAAGGACAGCAGTCAAACCTACCAGAAACTCCATGAGAGAAAGATGAGCCTGTCTGCTCCCACAAAGACTTAGTCGTGGACACAGTCACTGAAGACAAAGTAGGTGCATAAGCAAATGTGGTGAAGAAAGTTGATGGTGCCTGGCTATCAAAAGATATAGCGTCTGGGGTCTTAAAGGCTTGAAGCTAAACAAGCAACCATCTAGCTCAGAAGCAACAAAGCTCACATGGAAGAAGCACACCAGCCTGTGTGATCACAGGGTGTTGAAGGCATCAGGTATCAGGCATCAAAGAACAGAAATCATATCATTGTGAATGCAGGTGAGTGCAGAGTGGAGACTCAAAGCCCATCTGTAGGCAATTGGACATCCCTTTACAGAAGGGTTGAGGGGAGGAGAGGAGCCAGTCAGGGTGCAGTATAGCAACAATAAAACATACAACTTTCCTGTAGTTTCTAAATGCTTCCTCCCCATCCACTATCATGATCCCAATTCCACCTTACAAATCTGGCTAGACCAGAGGATGTGCACTGGTACAGATAGGAACTAGAAACACAGGGAATCCAGGACGGATGATACCTTCAGAACCAGCAGTGTGAGTGGCGATACCGGGAGGGTGGAGGGAGCGTGGGTTGGAAAGGGGGAAACCTATTACAAGAATCTCCATTTAACTTCATCCGTAAGGGACAGGCAACAGAAAAGTGGGTGAAGGAAGATGTTGGACAGTTTAAAATATGACAAAATAATAATAATTTATAAATTATCAAGAGTTCATAAGGGAGGGGGGAGCTGGAGGAAGGGGGAAAATGAGGAGCTGATGCTAGGGGCTTAAGTGTAGAGCAAATGTTTTGAGAATGATGAGGGCAATGAATGTATGGATTGTGATAAGAGTTGCATGAGCCCCTAATAAAATGATTAAAAATAAAAGACTTAGTCTTGGAAACCCAAAGGGTTTATTCTACTCCATCCTACTGGGTCACTATGAGTCATAATTGACTCAATGACAGTGAGTTTTTAGATTACGGGTGCCAAGTTGAAAAAGAGTGAAAGTAGGAGTCAAGGTTGTGTGTCAACTTTGCTGGGTCAAAAATCCTCAGTGGTTTGACGGTTAAGATGTAGTCATCCCCCAGTAGAAGAGCTAACATATGTGATCATTTCCATGATGAGATTGGCTAAGAACAGTCAATCAATTAAAAGGCAATTTCTTTGTTGACATGGCCTGCCTTGGTTATATAGAAAGAGAAACAGAAAGGCAACGCTTGCTTGCTTTTTTCAGGGTATGGACTTCATCTAGCTTGTCATTTGACCTTGCACTTGTACCTGTGGCCTGCTACATTTTATTTATCTAGAGAATCCAGCCTAAGGCAGTTTTGTACTTCTGATAAGATGGTAATTGGACTTTTTGGATGTATATTGAACATTAAGTTCTTATTAAATATGCACACAAAATGAACATTTCTTTAGTTCACTTGTCTAGCATTACATATTATTAGTTTTCTATGTTAAATATTTTAATGAATTTATCATTTTTCCTCATTTTTGAGACACTGAAATCTTAACTACTTGGTTTGATGAATAGACTTAGCAAAATCTTGTGTTGTCTTCTTTTAGAAATCAAATATCAAAAGATTTTTATAAGATTGCAAACAAAATCTTGACTTACTAGTTTTGTAGAATCATGAAAGCAGATAAATTCAGTGTTAGCACATTTCCTATCATTTAATGTTTGTGACACTCGTCAACTGACTGAATATCTATTATGTTCTGTGACCATTAGTTATTGATTAACTTAAACTATAATTCTAGAGAATTAAATGGCTTGTGGAGGCCAAAAGTTGAATAAATTAGTAATGCTTCTCTTATAGCATCATTAATATTTGATACCATTTTAAACATGCAAAATGCAAGCTAAAAGAGACTGGGACTCAGTAAGTGATCTTTCAAATGCTTTTCTTTCATTGCCATTCTCAGAAGAGTCATTATAGTTGTCTGTCGCTTGGGAAAGATTTCAATTTGCATGACGATATCATCACAGATTTATTTAGAGTCACAGTTTTGCTATCATAATCTGTCTTGGAAGAATATAGCCAGAATGCTTCTTAGAGATAGGGTGGCAAGAATTTATCTTACTTACTGTAGACACGTCAGGAGAGGCCAGTCCCTGGAGAAGGACATAATACTTAGTAAAGGAGAGGGGCAGTGAAAAGGGCCCTTGCTGAGGTGGATTGACACAGTGACTTAAATGCTGAGCTCAAGAGGGAGCAATTGTGAAGATGTCGCAGGACCAGACAGGGTTATGTTTTGTTTTACGTAGACCGGAACCAACTCGGTGGCACCTAACAGCAGTAACTATCATAATTTAATTAGAAGAGATTTAGATGATATAAAACCCTATGTGATAATATGGAACATTTAAAATATAGTGATAATATCAGAAATTGAAGCGCAAGTGAGATCTTACCTAAACCTAGTAGGCACACATATGACTAAAGGCTTGTTGATAAATCTAGAAAATACCTGAGACCAGGCTGATGGTGAACTTCTCAGGAGTAAATTAGAAGGCTCATCAATGGCATTCCACAAACAACTAAAACTAGAATTTCCCCACCCCACCCACCAAGCCGCCCATGTAAATAAACAAGAAGCGCAATGTGATGCCTGGTCAGATTCCTTAAAGTTTGAAGAACTCATATTCCACATCCAGGAATATTGCTAACTTCTATCCATAGAAATATAAATGCCTCAAAACAAAACTATATTTGAACGATTGTCTGAACAACAGTATGCTATATTTGAATTGCAAATATTGATGGCTTAATCAATGCCGTAGGGTACTAATGCTGTACATGGGAACTTGCACTTGAAAAGACTGATGCTTACATCAAAAACAAGTAAATGCTACCTGGACGATTATGATTTTGGACCAGAAAATTCTCTATCATGGTGGTATGGTATATGTCACTTGCGATTAAAATTATCTTTCTGTTGAACATTACTGAAAATACTGCTATCAGTTAAGGATGTAAAATAAACTTAAAACCTCAAATGCTCACAATGTTACCGTGGAGAAAAAAAAAACACTGTAATAATGAAGGAGGCCTCCATATGGCGGCCAGAAGACTTCCATCAGAAAATGGAACTTGAACATATACACTGCTCATTGCTTTTCATGGGAGTATGCTTGATTGTGTTGGCATTGATGGATGGCAACAAATGAAAAATGCGATCCTCGGAAGTTCATGTAAGTCTGGGAATCCATGGTTTTCATTGATTGTCTGCCAGGTGGGCGTAATGCATCCGAGTGACTAAGCTCTTCCACTATCAGACTCACATTCCCTAACAGCATCACTCCGGTAAAACCATTCAACACCAGTCACACATTAGGATAGGTTTCATCACTTCCACTGTGAAGCACTGCACAAGACCGCAGACATATAACAGTGGCACACACTGTAAATACAGTTGCTCAAAACCTCAGATGTACAAAAACCCTCTTATATGGTAAAATATGAGCCTCAGAGATAAGCTCCCAAAAGTCAGAGAAAAGTCCTTCCTCAGAAAGACCAATGGTTTAATCCTTTCCTGCCTAATTTGATCATTTTAGGCAATTTTATGTTGTTGATAATTCGATTAGTAATGTTGGACAGTTTGTTTTATTGTTTAATTCAGGTTTTCTTTAAATGAATAGAAGTAGATATCCAAAAGAGTCGGAATCAGAGACTCAAACACAGACTTACACACTGATGTTTGAAGCAGTTAAATGTCCAGCAGAAGAGTAGATAAGCAATATGTAGGGTACAGCTTAATAACGGGATGCTACTGTTTACTAAGAGAAATGAAGTATTGATACATACCACAGTAAGACTGGAACTTGAGGACATACACTTTCAAAATAAGTCAACCACAAAAGTGCATAAAGTGTGGCCTCACATATATAAGAAGACAAAAATAGGCAAATGCACAGAGAACACAGTGAATTCATGATTACCAGGGGCAGGAGAGAGGGAAATGCTGCCTATGGAGCTCTAAGTTTCTGGACACGGTTATGGAAACTTTGCATTGATTACGGATAGGGTTGCTAAACTAATTATTGTAAATACTCTCAATAATTTGAACAGTGGTGTGAGGTTGAATTAGAGACAGTTGTGCAGGAGAGCTATTTATAACAATAATAAAAATGAGTAACTGCTAAGGCTATTAATGTACAGCCAAAGACCACACAGGATTTGGTTCTTTGACTTGGAAGTCTAGAGTAATTATTTCATGGGACTTCCTAAAGTAGTGGTATCTCACGTAGAGCTGGGATTCTTAAAATCTTGTGAGCAGCCATCTAAAGCACAAGGTTGCTGTTCACCTGAAGCAACAGAGGAATCAGGAGATTCAGCTATAAGTGGGAAATACAGAATGTAAGGCTAATTGCCTCCAGGAGAACACGTCTCTTTTGCCATAGACCAGAACTGGATGTTGCCTGTCTACCACCACTGAGCATTTTGAAACAGCAGTTGACACACCATTCACATACCGTGCATTTCAGCTGTTCAATCATATTTTGAAAATTGTGCAATCATCACCACAATCAATTTTAGGATATTTCTTCTTTGTATTTATTGTTGTTAGTGCCTCATTTCTCCCCAGCCTCTGAAGCCAAGTCCCTAGGAAACTATTTTTCAGTTACTGTATCTATAGATTTACGTATCCCAGATTTCAAATACAGAAAAACATACAAGTTCAAAATTTTAAAATAAATAACAACCAAGAAAAAGCCAGAATAAAACAGAAAAATATCTATCAAAAAGAAATCAGAAAATATTTTTAAAAACATAACAAATATACAGTAGATAACCAAAAGGACCATATGAAAAGATGTCACATTTTAGCCTCACTACATTCGAGTGATCCACCCTACCATGCACTCTGTCTGATAGCAAGGCCATTCCCATCTCTGGTCTGTAGTTGAAGGGGATTCACCAGAGGTTGAATCGACAGGGTGGCCCTGCAAATGGACTTTGGCTTTCACTGTCATAGGTAGCCTTCTGTAAAAATGGGTAGTTCGAATTTAAGCTCTTATGCGGTTCCCTTCTCTAGATTTGGATTTTATTATTTACAATCCTTGGATCATGTGCTTAGTCAATGTGAATTTAATTGACACTTCACTTACATGGTTGCTTTCTTTAATAAAAAACACTTAAGATCCCAGATGCTGTTCTTTGTGATAGCTGGACATGATCTACTTTCTTCACCACACTTTACTATAGCATCCATATCTTCAATGATTCCTTCATGAGGGCAAGTATCCAGTGGAGCCATACCAGAAGAATCAACTCTTCTTAGTTTAGGGCTACAATTAAGTGCAAGCTCCCAATCAATTAATGTATCTATGATTTATACATGTTTCTGGTTCACTTTGGACACATCATTATTATTTTCTTGAAGAATATTATAAATCATCCCCATGGGGCATATGATTATTCATATTATCAAAAATTTAGCCAATGATATAGGATTTAACCACCATTTGTCTCTCGATGTGTCTTACTGTGTTGGCTTGTGTATTGGGATGCTGGAAGCTATCCCACTGGTATTTTAAATGCCAGCAGGGTCACCCAAAGTGAACAGGTGTCAGGGGATTTTCCAGACTACAAAGAACGATTCAGCTGCCCACTTCATAGGAAGTAGCCTTTGAAACCCTCATGAATAGCTTGGAAATATTTTCAGACACTGAAAACCTAATGAATGGAAACAGATCATTGTCAAGGATGATGCTGGGCCTCTCCAGAACACAGTCAAAATATGACCATGGTAATATGAAAAGATAAATCTTGGGGATCTTTATTTGCTGATGGGCATGACTCAAGGAGATATAGCCATAAAAATTTGCTAATGATTGGACTTGGAATGTGCGAAGTATGAATCTATTAAAATTGCAAGTAATAAAAAATGAAATGGAACACATAAAGATCAATAGCCTAGGTGTTGGTGAGCTGAAACGGACTGATATCAGTCATTTGAATCAGAAAATCATATGATTCACTATGCCAGGCATGACACAAACAGGAGAATGGAAATTCATTCACTGTCAAGAAGGAACTTTGCCAGGGATGAGATTGTATCTATCCACACAGAAGGAATGCCAGTCAGTACAACAACTATTCAAATTTTCCACCAGATCCAAAAGCTAATGATGAAGTTGAAGGAGCCTTATCAACTACTTCACTCTGAAATTGATCAGCTCTGCAATCAAGGAGTAAGGAACGGTGGTAGAAAAATATGGTCTTGGTGGCAGAAATGAATATGGATAACACACATAGAATTATGCAAGACTAATGACTTGTTCATAAAAGTGCTGTTTTTTAGCAACACAAACAGCCACTATATACATGGACTTCTCTAGATGGAACACACAGAAATCAAATAGACAACACTATGGTAAGAGATAATAGAGTCATTCAATATTGTCAACCAAAACCAGGCAAAAGGCTGACTGTGTAACAGATCACCAATTGGTCATCTGTAAGTTCAGATCTAAGCTGAAGAAAAAGAAAGCGAGTCTATGAGAGCTAAATTCTGACCTTGAATGTTTCCTACCTGAATTTTGAGAACATCTTAGAGGAGCAGATTTGCTGTATTGAATGGCAATGACACAAGACCTGATTAGTTGTAAGACATCAAGCTGTCATTCATAAAGAAAGCAAAAGAATATAAAACGAAAGTAAAGAAAGAAATATCTAAGAAGAGACTCAGACACTGTCTCTTAACCATAGAACAGCTAAGGCACATGAGAATGAAGTCAAGAGCTGAATAGAAAATGAAAATAAAACAAAGAAAACACAGTAAAATATTATCATGCAATGTGCTAAAACCTAGAGTTAGAAAACTAAAGAAGCAAACATGCTCAACATGTCATAAACTGAAAGAACTCAAGAAAAAAAATTCCAGCCTCGATTTGCAATATTGAACGATTATATGCACAACGTATTGAATTATGGAGAGAGCATTAGAAGAAGATGGAAAAAATACAAAAGGAACTGCTTTGTTATCATTAATTAGGCATCATCGAGTTAGTTCTGACCCATAGTGGTCCTGTGCACAACACAATAAAATATGGTCTGATCCTGCACCATCTTCACAATTGTTCCTATGCTAGACGCCAGTGTTGCCGCCACTGTGTCAGTCCTCCTTGTTGAGGGTATTATCTTTCGCTGCACCCCACTTTACGAAGCATGATGTCCACTTCCAGGGACCGGTCTCTCCTAACAAGTCCAAAGTATGTGAGACAAATCCCCCCCGTCCTCGCCTCTGCGGAGCACTCTGACTATCCTTCTTCCAAGACAGATTGGTTTGTCCTTTTAGCAGTCCACAAGAAATTCAATAGTATTTGCCAGTATCACAATTCAAGTGCATCAATTCTTCTTTGGTCTCCTTTTTCAATGTCCACATTTCACATTCATATGGGACAATTAGTCCTCAAAGCAATGCCCTTGCTTTTCAATACTCTACAGACGTGTTCCGAAGCAGTGTGGCTCATGGAAAAAGATAACTAGGCTTGAGTAGAAAGGGTAATTACAGAACACGTCATTGCGCTCATGCAGAATTTGTGCATGACTCAGGAGGTAGGTGTGAGAGCAGAACAAGGGAATACTGTGTGGTTTAAAGCCAGAAAATGTGGGTATCAGGCTTGTATCTTCTTGCCATACTTATTCAATTTGTATTCAGAGCAAATAATCAGAGAAGGTGGATTATATGAAGAAGGATGTGACATCAGGGTAGGAGGAAGACTCACTAACAACCTTCAATATGCAGATGACACTTGCTGATGAAGATCAAGTATTGCAGCCTTTAGAGTGAATTACAACTCAATGTAAAGACCAACATCCGCACAAGTGGACCAACAGGTAACATGGAGAAAATGGTAAATGGAGAAAAGATTGAAGTTGTCAAGGATCTTGCCTTGTTTAGATCTGAAGACAATTGCATTGTGTGAATCTGCTGACCAAGACTTCTTTGGAGCATTGACAAACAAGGATGTTATTCTGAGGATGAAGATGGGCTCGACTCAGACCATGGTATTTTCAGTCACCTCACATGCATGTGAAAGTTGGACATTGACTACGAAGATTGAAGAAGAATGTAGGTGTTTGAACTTTGGGACTGGCAAAGAATATTGCCACAAAGACAAATAAACCTGTCTTGAAAGAAGTATGGCCAAAGTGCTCCTTAGCGGCCAGGCTGGTAAGACTTTGCCTTACACACTTTGGCCATGTTGTCAGGAGACACAGGTCCCTAGAGAAAGGCAAAATGCATGGTAAAGTAGAGGGCAACAAAAAGAGCAAGGCCCTCAATGAGATTGATTGACACAGTGGCTGCAACGCGGACTGGAGCAAAAGAACCATGGTAAGGAGGGCGCAGGACAGGGCAGTGTTTTTGTTCTGTTGTGCGTCAAGTGGCTATGGGGTGGCGCTGCTGGATCACAGCTAAGAAGGACACAGAGAATTTGAACACTGTAGATAAAAGGAAAATATATGTGTATAGGAGCATTTTTAAACCAAAATAAGTGGATTGTTGATTTGTACAGATTTTAAAAATTAGGTGACTGTACACTGTTTACGCCAACCTTGAAGGTTGGAGATTGGGCAGCACTAGGCACTGCATTCTTAGTCCAAGGGCGTATTTCAGTTCCTTTGGCCTGCTATTGTGTTTAAGATGAAACGCAGTTCATTTAGGAAGTGTTCCCAATCAGATCCCCTGTGTGCCCTATGAAGGATGCACCTCAAAAAGACAGAGTCTAACTGCTTGGTTGTCTAAAACACACAGCCTGGGTCCACAAGGGCTATAATAAAAATTGGTCAAATTTGTCTAATTAGGGTAGAATCCCGATCTCATTCTTGCGGTGGGGGCCTATATCCTTTCTGTTGAGTGTTTTCCCCAAAGGTTGGCTGCCCTGCCCAGCTTACCCATGGAGCAAAGTGTAGTCTCCCTCTCCTGGAAAAGCATGCTCCGCTCCACACATTCCCACAACCTTTTGACTTGGGTTTCTAGGAAGGTTCGGTGAGCATCCTTAAAGGAGTGTCTGTTGATTTGGGGTGCCCGGAAAGCAATGTTTTGTTGCAGAAACCAATTAGTCTTCTCCCTCGCCTCAAATCATGGGAAACTGGCCCATCCAAGACATTTCTAATATGTTCAAATGAGGTTTATTTTCGATTCCTATGTGATTCATGAGCACTAGAAAGGCACTCTATCTCTGTGCTTGGGAGGCCAGACTAGAGGCTTTGATGACTTGAGAACAGAAGCCTGCCTCCGCTTGCCGTTCATTCTGATAGTAGTGTCTTTTCTGATTGGCCAGTTTCACTTGGCCTGATGGTGTCCAGGTCCATGCATGTCAGGATGTGTTTCATGGTTCCATCGCGGGTTTTTGTTTGTTAGTTTGAAATAAACGTGTGTGTTATTGAGCCTCCAAGTCCACTTCAGGTTTACTTTGTCTCTGTTTTCAGTTAGTCAGACCCATATTTAGAACGGAGGAGTAAGGAAACTACGGGGTTTCTTCCCCCATGAAGCAAATTCTATCTATCTATCTATCTATCTATCTATCTATCTATCTATCTATCTATCTATCTATCTATTCATTCATTTAAACTCTCTATTTTTTGTCCTCCATCCACAATCCTTTCCCTCTCCACATTCCTAACCTTGTCCCTGGCCTCCTCATGGTTATCAAACTCCTGTCTATTGGTGTATAAAATGCCTTCTGTGTTTTTTATAATGATGATATTTAATGCTTATCGTTGCTAAGATTGACTGAGTTTGCTAACTATAATGGTCTCTACTTTTGTCCATGTCTTGCGGTGTTGAAGAGAATAACCATTGTTTTTCATTGGTGCATAAAATTCCATAGTATGAATGTATCAGAGCTTGTTTATTCTTTCCTTTATAGTTAATGGTTCGGAGCTGTTTCCATGTTTTTGCTATTGTGGCAATTGCTGCAATAAACGTAGATGTACAGGTGTCTGTTCATACTATATTCTTAATTTCTTTAGGGTATATACCTACCGTAGTAGAGAGTGCTGAATCATCAGGTCCTTGGTTTTGCATTTGATTCAGGAAGCATAATACTGATTGCTTTGAGGTCCTACAACTCTACAGCTCATTAGCGATGTAAAAACATTACTATCTCTCACGTCTCTCCAGCGTTTGTTATTTTCTATTGCATAAAATTTTTCCAAAAGTGTCAGTGTGAGGTGATATCTCATTATTTTAATTCATATTTCTTTTATTGCTAATGATTTCAAACATTTCTTCATATTATTTTAACTGCCTGTCGTCTTGGGTACATTACCTATTAATGTCTTGTGCCTATTTTTTTGATTGGATTATTTGTGTTTTTCTTGTTAATATCTTGTAGTTTTCCACAAATTTTGGAGATTAGCCCATTATCTGATGTATTATCACTGAATATTTTTCTCAATTCGTGGGTTCTCTGTTGACATTTTTTGATATCTTTATACCTTTATTTTATTTTATATTTTATTGGGAGCTTTTACAGATATTATAATCCTGGATTCCAGACATATTCTTTACCTCCATTATGTAGCACCAGCCCAATTTCTCCTTGGTAATCAGGATCAATCACACACTCAGTACAGTGACACTCTTCCTGACCTGTTGATCCAAAGGCATAAGAAGCCCAAAGTGGCCAGGGGGCATTCTCAACTGCAAGTTCAGGAAAATCCGTGCTATGTTTCCAGGTGGGAGAGTTCCTTCCTTCGGGAATGGAACCTCCAGGTCTGAAGCGCATAGGGTTGCTGGGACAGGAAGCAAAATTGCTGCAAGTATTTATGCATGTAATCGTGAGTGGTGCCACCCCAGCTTGCACCCCTTGGTTCCTGGACCCGTGAATCCTGTTTATTGGAGACACAGCACCATATATTGGCTGCTAGTTTAAAGCAGACACAGCCTCTTACAGAACCTTGTCCCAGTCCCGCAGGTTGTTGCCACCTACCTGGTGCCATAATCATGTCTTTAGGAGACCATTCCATCATTCTGTCAAGCCAGCAGCTTCAGGATGATGAGGAACATGATACAACCAGTGAATTCCATGGGCCTGGGCCCATTGATGTACTTCTTTTGCTGTAAGGTGAGTTCCTTGATCTCAAGCTATGCTATGTGGGATGCCATGCCAGTGGATAAGGCATTCTGTTAGGAGTTTTGGCAGAAGCATTGCATGCAGGTAAGGCAAATCCATATCCAGAGTAGGTGTCTATTCCAGTAAGAACAAAATGCTGTCCCCTCCATGATGGAAGTGGTCCTATGTAATCAACCTGCCACTAGGTTGCTGATTGAGCTCTCTGAGGAATGGTCCCCTATCTTGGACTCAGGCTTCTGCTACTGGCAGATGGGGCACTCAGCAGTGGCAGTGGCCAAGTCAGCCTTGGTGAGTAATGCTCATATAGCTGTGCCCATGCGTAACCTCCATCCCTGCCACCATGTCCACTTTGTTCATTTGTCCATGAGGCACTGACAGGAGTGGCGGAAGAAAGAGTAGGACTAGTCTCCACAGTGTGTGTCATCTTAACCTCTTGATTATTAAAGTCTTCCTATTCAGAGCTGAGCGTTCACATGAGACATGATTAACTTTACTTTCTTGGCCCATTCAGAGAGGTCTGTCCACATACCTCTTCCCCACACCTCCTTGTCACTAATTTTACAATCATGTTCCTTTCAGATCCCTGGCAATCCAGCCAAACCACTAGCCATAGCTCATGAATCAATATACAATCTCACGTTTGACCATTTCTTCTTCCAGGAAAGCTGAACGGCCAGGTCCACTGGAGTTGGAGTTCTGCCCATTGGGAGGATTTGTTTTCACCATTGTCCTTTAGGGAGATCCCAGCAAGGAGCTGTAGTGCTGCTGCTGTCCACTTAGAAGTGGCACCTGCATATCGTGCAGAGCCTGTAAACCAAGCATGATTTTCTGTTCTTCAGTGACCTTATCATAAGGAGCTCCCCAGGAGGCCTTAGGTGCAAGCTGAGGGAAGGAAGGCACTGTGACAGGAGTGGAGACTGTGGGCATTTGGGTCACTTCTTCATGCACCTTACTTGTCTCTGCAGGTCCTGCTCAAGCCCTGTCTCATTTATGCCACTTCCATTTAATAAAGGAGTGTGCTGTGTGTCCAACTTTATATACTACTGGCTAAACTGCCGATACTATCAGTAGAATTACCTTTTTTTCCCATGGGGATTTTTTATAATGTCCTTTATGATAAAATGATAATAATGTTTCTAAAGTGAACCAGACTCATATAAAAACCATAGGTATATAAGTGGATTTGGGGCTCAAAATTAATGATAGCACTAAGCTAAGAACAATTACTTCTCACAAAGTGATAACTCCTCAATACTTGTCCTCATGAAGAGATCATTGAAGATAATGAGTGCTATAGTAAAGAGTCGTGAAGAAGCTACATGGTACCTGGCCAACAGACAGAATAGCACCTGGGGTTTTAAAGCTTTGTATTTAAATAAGCAGCCATCTAAATGAGGCACCAAGTAAGTTCACACAGAAAAAGTACAGCAGCCTGTGTGATCCAAGGAATGTATATAATAAAATCCAATTGGAGGGAGGGAATGATATCAGAGCTTAAATTTTGAACACCTGCTTGCAGAAGCCTATGATTGATGGGTGAAGCCCAAAATCCATCTGCAAGGTCCCCAAGAGGATTAAGCATCTGGCCCAGTTCAGAAATGCGACTAGTCTTGCTATCAGAGAGCATTGTGAAGTTGATTGATGCTCATGCAGTTGGGTTAAAATTTAACACCTTAATTGATCTGCTCTTTGACCCACTTAAAATTTGTTCAAGTTTTTGTTCAAGTTCACTTATTATAATATGTTTTCAATTGAGGTTTCTCTCGATATTATTAGGTCCATTGTTGTGGGGTTTTGTTTGTTTCTTTTGTCTCTTGATTTTATTTTGCATGCTTTTTCTGTATATTAAACCCAGGATAGGTAAATCGATCGAGTCCGTAACTGGATTAATAATTTCCTAGGAGCATGGCACGTGAGTCTGAGAGAATGAGGAGGGCTCATAGCAATGGGTGTGGGAAAGAAGACAATGTTCTGAAATTGATTGTGGTGGTGATTGCCCAGTTCCTAATAGCACTGAACTGTTGAATTGTATGATGTGAATTGTATGCCAATGAAAAAGGGAACAGAAAAGCAACTTTTAAAAGTGGTTACTATAGTTACCGGGATACAGAGAATTGCTATAATAGAAGCAAACAAAGTATTTGAGACAGGGAACAAAGAAAAAAGAAATTGAAATGATATCCATAGCAACAGAAAGGTCTATTGAGTGAGTTGATTATACTTTCCTGTACCTAATAATATGAATAACAGCCATTAGTAATTTTACAGACTTAAAAGTCAAACATGAAATGTGCATTCATTGAAAAAGCTTTGAAAGTTTACAGGTGACACTGTAAGTTGTGATGATTTGTACTTTTGGAAACCATGAGATCATTGGTTGCTACAATATTGTCATTATTTGCTACGTAATTCTAAAAAATTCAATTATTCTGTGTGAGTGTGTGTGTGTGTGTGTGTGTGTGTACTACCAACCCTGTCAGATGAATGGGTGCACAATATAGGATAGGAGGAAATGATAGAACTAAATATATGAGATCTAGAATAATATGAATAGAATAATATGAGATCTAGAATTCACAGCATTTTGCTTTGTTCTTAGTGTGGAAAAAATCTGGAGAAAAGGGAGAGATAAAAACAATCAGAAGGCAAACAGAGGGCTCAAAAGCAGCTTAGAGATTCCCTGTGATTAATTTGCAAATAGACCTACATACTGTTAAGTACCTACTGTAAGCCAGATACAACTTTCAGTACTTGAAATCAATGTTTTAAGAAAAATAAATCCCTGTCTTCCTAATATTACAGTCTGCATGACAAAAATTAATAAAGACAATACAAATAACTCTTGGATGCAAAAAAAGTGTTTTCTGTGCATGCGTGGTGTGTGTGTGCGCGTGCGTGTGCGTGCGTGCGTGCGTGCGTGTGTGAAAGAACTGATTTGATGACAGTGGATTTCGTTCATGGCGTTAGTGCTAAAAGAACCTCGGTTGAACTGCATTCTCTTGGGAAAGTGGAGAACAATATGGCAGCATTCCAGGTAGTTAAATTGAAGCATTATCTGGATTCTTTCCATTTTAGACGAGAGGCGTGGATCCCAGAAGCTACACTTTTCATGATGGTTTCTGAAATTCATAGGCTCAAGCTCCCTGGTCTAGGGAAGTAGCTTGAAAATACCTCCTCTGCTCTGAGATTGCTCATCATCCTGAGGCTCAGTGAGCACTAAAGGACAGCCAGACACCTGGAAGGCACTGGAAGGCAGACATTCAGAATTGTGTGTGAATTACAAAACAAGGATTATTATTACACATATTACCTGTATTATATGTTATGGAACCAAAATATATGTATAAACCTTATTTCAGATTGTAGTTGTTAAGAAATGGTGAATTAAAATTATGTCTATGAATTCTTTTCTTTATTTAAGATGTGCCAAAATCAATGGGTAATTTTCCTTTTGCCCTGTGCTGTCGCTACTTGTATCTCAGTGGAAATTCATTGCCGTGGACTTGCCCTTTGCCAATCACCGCTCTCGTTTTCCAGTACGAGACTAGAACCATGAATTCTTCTACCACCGCCTTTTCATCATACAAATTATTTTTCCCTTGAAATTAAATTGATAAGAATCCATAGATAATACTATCTACATTCCATTTTCATAAGAAGATCCATTCCATCCAGAAATTCCAAAGCGCTTTCCCAAAATACCAATAACAAATTGTTCAGCACCTATGAGTGTTTTTTAAAATATATATGGAAATTTTTCATTTTTGAATTCTATTTTTCCATAAACTTTGAATCCTGCCTCTTTATAGCAACCCATGAAAGACCATTGAGTAATATATTAGTTGTTTACTATATTTTGCACTACAAAAATGTGTTATAAAGTAAATATGAGTTTACTTCAAAAGCTGGAATTAAAAGAAAACGGTATTCTCACAAATTTTTTGTAGCACCTTCATAAATAAATAACATTTTAAAAATAATAATAAGCATACTACCTAAAATTGAATCTAGGCTGATAGGTTTAAAGAAATAAACATTGCAAATTACAAAAAGTTAAACCGCTAAGGAAAGAGGAAATGATCAGTTTGATGCACAAATAGATCAACTGATAAATATGCCTGTCAGTTAGCTCGCTGAGTAGCAAACCTGCCAAGAACCTAGGAGTTTAATCATGATCTTTAGATTGACTGGAAAATCCCTCTGGGTGAGCTCTTCTAAGAGAGTCTCATGTGCTTGTTTTCTAGTTATCTCAGTTTTCCTTGGATCATGTGCTTCATGGCCAGGAAGCTGTGTGGTGAAGTAAAATCTCCTAATATGACGCTTCTACCCAGGTACCCTCCGTAATACCCACCAAAGGTCCGGGTGCACTATGCAAAATGTATTGCAGCACTGTGCAAATATTACACTGATAGAGAGGATAGGTCAATGTTTGTTACCACTCTCCACTCCACTTTACCTTCAGGCTAAAAGGATTAGTCATCTTTGAAGCAGTAGGAGGAGAAACCTGGAGGATCTCAGAAGGACACATTCAAGATCTGTCTGAAATGGCAGAGGCTGCTGAGGCCAGAGGCATCGTAGACTAGGCAAAGAGACTCTGAGGGTCAGCTGTGAGCCTATTGGGTTCCTTCTCCTTATCTGGCCAGAGACTATGGAACTGTGGGGCAGAGTGACAGGTGGGCTGGTGTTCTGGGCCATGGAGGCTAAGGCCAAGGGGCCATGTGCCTGAGAGGCTGAGAACCAGAGGCCGACTTGTCTACTGGCTGAGACCAGTGATTATATCCTTACTATTTGCTGAACCTGATCTTGATATGAGCCTGAATTTGGTAACCAGGTAACTTCCTTAAAGAGCCCCCCTCTTAATTGTATTGTTTAAATTACTATCATTGAGTTCTGTATCGCCATTACAACAAATTGTCAAACCCACATAGGTGTGGAGTGGTGTGGGAGGAACGGTTGGTGTCAGACTAGGTAAAGAAGGATGAGTCAGAGAGGCTTCTCTGACGCCTGCCTCGTGACAATAGGGAAGCCACAGGAGGTTGCATACATCCCTCCATGGCTGTTTATTGCAACTGACCATGTCTACTTCAATTGTAGTGGTTGTACGTGTCTCAGGACCAGAATGCAAAGACATGCCTCGGTGCTCATGCAATCTCTCATGTTGGCATACTTGCGTTGGGCCAGGAAATCACATGGCAAGTGATTGTTGATCGGGTGATCCAAAGGTGTGAAGCTGTGAAGGAGATTATTATGTGTATGTGAAGTGCCTTCGAGTCTGGGTTCCAACCCATCTCGACCGTATGCACAACAGAATCAACACCGACAGCCTGGCACCATCCTCACAATTGTTCGTGTGCTTGAACCCATTGCTGCAGCTGCCATGTCAATCAATCTCATTGAAGGCCTTCCTCTTTTGCGCTGTGCCTCACCTTTACCAAACATGGTGTCTTTCTCCAGGGACTGGTCTCTCCTGCCAATATGTCCAAACTGGGTAAGAGGAAACCCTGCCATCCTTGCCTCTAAGAAGCCCTCTGATCATACTTCTCCCAGGCCTATCGGTTTGTTCTTTGCACAGTGCATGGTACCTTCATGTTCCTCACCAGCATTGTAATTCAGATGCATCAGTTCTTCCTCAGTCTTCCTTATTCAATGTCCAACTTTCACATGCATCTGAGGCAATTGAAAAGAACCTGGCTTGGGTGAGGCACAATGTAGACCTCAAAGTAACATCCTTTAAAGAGGATATTTACCTAACACAACTCTGCATTTGATCTCTCAACTACTGAACAGCCAAGAACAACCTGTGAATATTGATTGTGGATCCAAGCAATAGAAAATCCTCAACAACTTCTAATGTTTCTCCATTACCATTGTGTTACTCTCTTGGTCCAGTTGTGAGGCCTTTGGTTTTCTTTACCTTGAGTCATAATCCGTGCTGAAGGCTGCAATCCTTGATCTTCATCAGCAAGTGCTTCAAGTCCTCTTCGCTTTCGTCTGTATTGGTACTAAGCTGTCCTCCCATCCTGATGCCACAGTCTTCTACACAAAACCAGCTTCTCTGATTATTTGCTCAGCAGACAGATTGAATAAGCATGGTGGGAGGCTATAACCCAGGCACATACCTTTCCTAATTTTACACCGTTCTATATCCCCTCTGGCCCCCAACTCTTTTTTTTCCCACACAACTCAAGACTTGAGTTTTTTTTCCCTTGAGTTCTTTCAGTTTAAGATATGCTGAGCGAGTTCTTCCTTTTTAGTTTTCTAACTCTAGGTCACACTGCACATTTTTAATCCAATATTTGACTTTTCAAGCTGCCCTTTTAAAATTTCTGTTCAGCTCATTGACGTCATCATTTCTTCCCTTTGTCTTAGCCTATTGTATGATTAAGAGTCAGTTTCGGAGTCTCTTCTGACATCCCCTTTAACTTTTTCATCTTTCCTGACTATTTGGTCACCCTTTTATGTATGAGTTCTTGATGTCAATCCCACAGATCAACAGGCCTTCTGTCATTAATGTTCAAATCTGTTGAGATATTTTTGAAATGCATGTGGGGTATATTTACAAATGTTTTCATCCCTGCTCACTTTCAGCACGAAAGTGTTGCGTCATCTGCACATTGTTATAAACCTTCTTTCATTCATTATGCTATATTTTTCTTTATATAATACACTGATCTGATTATTTCCTTTGGTTATTTGCTGTAAGTGTTTTGGCTGTCAGAGACTTATTGCATTTTTTTCAACTTTAACCTGAACTTACAGGTGAGCAATTAATTGTCTGTTCCATGGCAGCCCCTGGCTGGGTTTTAGTTGCTAATATTGAGATTCCCAACTACCTATTCCCACAGCTGTAGTCAATTTGTGTGTTTCATCTGGAAAAGTCCATATGTAAAATTCCCTTTATTGTTATTGGAATTTTTTTTTGCAATGAGCAAAGCCATTGTTCTTAGAAATTCTATTTTGTGATTTCCAGCTTAATTTCTCTCCCCAAGTCCTTATTTTCCAAATACTGTTCCATCGTGTTTCCAACCTTGGCATTCCATTGACCAATAATTATCCATGTATCTTTAGTCCATGTTGATTAATTTCAGACTGAAGACATTGGTAGAATTATTCCATTTCTTTATCACTAGCATCTGAGGTTGGTGCATGATTTAGAATGATAATACTGATTCTGTTTCCTTGTGTGTGGATATGTATTTTCCTAGCACAGACAGCGTGGTACCTCAAGGCCAATCTTGAAACGTGCTTTTGGATGGTGAGTGTGATGCCATTCCTCTTGAATCCATCATTCCCAGCATAGTAAACCGCATGATTTCTTTTCAAAGTGACCAATATTAGTTCATTTCAGCTCACTAATACCAAGGATATTGGTCTTCAGGTTTTCCATTTTATTTTGCCAACTTCCAGTTTTTCTGGATTCATACTTAGTACATTCCAAGCCCCAACTACAAATTGATGTGTGAACTGTTTTTTTCACTTGGACTCATGCCCCGCTAGGAGATGAAGACCCTGAAGGCTTTCCTCCAGCAGGCGTTACTCCATCCTTGTCAATATTGTCGACTCTGTTGAGAAGAACATGGTCTTCTCTAGTCTCTATTCAATATGGTCGACTCTATTCAGTCAGGTTTGCGTGCCTCTGACCTGAGCGGCTCAGCTTCTGACACTATTTCTGACAACATTTTACTTCGATTTCTTAGGCTTTCAGTGACTAACAATGTGTCAATCCTATCTAGAGGTTTTTCAGGTGGCAATTCCTCCTCAGTGGACCCACCACTCCTTTTGTAGTCTGTTCTTAGTCCGGAAGCTCTGCTGAAACCTGTTCACTTGGGGTGAACCTGGACATATTTGAACTATCGGTGACATAGCCTTCAGCATCACAACAATACAGGAGCCACCACCATACGACACACTGACAGATGAGCTGTAAGGAACAAATCTAATAATGTAAAAGAACCTAAAAACTTAAAACCATAAGCCCTTGGCTTGCTCAGAACCTTTTCAGTGCCTAGGGACATCGGGCCTGCACTTGTTAGGCCAGTGTTAGTGCTCAGCAGGAAGCAGAGTGCCCTTCTGGCCTCAACAACATTATCTTCATCCCTCTAATTGTCTTTGCAATACTTCTTTTCTTTTTTTTAAATTAATAAATCTTTTTATTGGGGCTCATACAACTCTTATCGCAATCCGTACATACATCAATTGAGCAAAGCACCCTTATACATTCGTTGCACTCGTCATTCTCAAAATTCACCTTCCACTTGGGTTCCTGGAATCAACTCGGTTTCCTTACGTCTCCTTCTCTGGTAGGAAGCTGTCATTCATTTACTGCTGTCAGATCCAACTGATTACAGCCAGCGTTTGGATGTTATTTTCCAACTATCACTGCTCTGCAAGCACCATTGCTGGTTACTCAAAGTCCATGTAATTAGGCTTAATCCTCTTTGTCTAATAGTCAAGTTCTCTGCTTTAGAACCCAAATGGATCACCTATTTTTTTCGTAAGCAAATCAATCGCTATATCTATCTTATTCTAAGCACTATTGACAGTGTCCCCATACTCACAACTCTTCTTTCTAATTCATTTGTTCTTTTCTTAATGCAGGATCCCCTCAACTACATGACTCCTTTCTGTCTGGATTCTCCTTGCTCCACTTTTCTTTCCGTGCAGACTTGATTTGGCTTTGGGCTGCCCCTCCTTACAGCACCACTCGCCCACTTTTCTCCTTCTATTGATGCCATATTTCTTTAACAGAGTATCTTGACCTGTGGCCCATACAACTGAAAATTCAACTAGCATTCCATTTCTACAGCCCTAACACTGCCTGTCCCCACCAAGATAGCGCAGAATTTGTATATGTAGCAACCTTCTTTCCTTGGCTACCAGATCCCCCATCTGACTGGTACACCTGAACTGTCATTGTACAGTGAGATCTAGGAGCTCATGCTGCATGTGAGCTGTAAGTAAGAACGTGGCTTTCGGCCTTATCTTCCCACTGAGAGGTGTTGACTTGTACCTGAATGTTCTGCCCCACTTGTTGGAATACTCTGTGCTTGTGTCCATCCCAGCACCACCTATCCTGCCCACAAGTTGAGAGGTTTTATATTCTCTGCTCTATTTCACAGTTTCTGTTCTCTGTCTACCCAGGGTGGCCCAAAGTCGCAAAGTCCCTCGTGACAAGTATTTCCGCTAAAGCCCCTGCTGAAGGTTTCCAACAGCTGAGCTCCGTTCCCTTCTAAAGCCCGGAAGAGCCCAGTACCCCTGGTGGCAGGACCCTAGGTCACCACTCTGTTTCTTCTCCCAACCTCTCCCCATTGGAGCCAGGCAATCACTCCTTCTTGTGTGTGCTCCGTATTATTACTTGTAACTCTTTTCGAGGCAAACAACCAGTGATGCTGGTTTCTCTGAAAACAAGGACGAGCTCAGCCGAGAGGTTGCTAACTAGGTGGCTGAAGGCAATGCGTGGAGGGGGAAAGGGAAATAAAGGGAACCAAGACACCATGTTGTGACAAAATGCAAGGAAGAAGGAGCGTTGGTTGTCGAAAGTAAGAGTTGTCCAAAATAATTTCAAACAGGCTCTTAAACATCTTATCACTCTTCCATTGATGGTCATTTAAAGCCTACGTGTGCTTGCAGTTCAAATGCTCATTAGCTGAGTATTCACTCCAAAGGCTCACACAAATTTTTATCCCAAATTTACTAGCAAAGAGATCTGTTTTATGAAACATAGTAAAAGCGTACTGAAACTGTATATTGTGCTACCTTATATACTCCTGTATAAGCCGGGTTTTTCAGCACATTTTTATGCAGTTTTTGTGGTAAAATTAGGTGCCTCAGCTGATATTCAGGTCGGCTTATACTCGAGTATATACGGTAGTTTCTTTACATAAATGGCTTGCTGATTGCCCTCGCCCACCACTCTGTATGTTTGTCCTATTGCGGTGGCTTGTGTGTTGCTGTGGTTCTGGAAGTTAGGTCACTGGTCTTTCAAATGCTAGCAAGGTTGCCCAAAGTGAACAGGTTTCAACTGCACTTCCAGACAATGACAAAGGATGCATTACCTCACTTTGGAGGAATGAGCGCCTGACAATCTTATGCATAGCTTTGAAATGTTGTCAGATACTGAAGGCCCAAGGGATGGAGCAACCTGTTGTCAAGGCAGTGCCAGAGCTTGGGCCCCTTGGGTCAGAAGGCTTTCCAAAGGTGACCGTGGAGCCGCTACTTCTTAGGAGGAGACGACATCAATGGAGTGAAGTGTGGCAGGCTGGAGACTCGGGATCTTCATTTGCTGCGGGGTCACCACTCAAGGTAGGAAGAAACAGCTGTAAACGTTTGTTAATGATCAGAACTTGGAATGTGGGATGTATTAATCTAGGAAAATTGGTAGTTGCCAGAAATTAAATGGAACACACAAATATCGCTATGCTAGGCATTAGTGAACTAAAATGGACTGGCATGTCATATGATTTACTATGGCAGGAATAACACAGTCGAGGAATGGCATGGCATTCGTTGTCAAAAAGACATTACAAAATCAGTTTTGAAGTCCAGTTCTGTCTGTGATAAGATTATATCTATCACCTTCAAGTAAATTGAATCAATACAACTATTATTGAAACGTATGCACCAATACAAAAGCTAATGACGAATAAAGGATCCTACCAATGACTTTACTCTGAAATTGACCAAATATACAATCAGGATGCATTGGTAATTATTGACCAATGGAATGCAAAAGTTGGAAACAGAGAGGAAGGAAATGGTAGTTGGAAAATAAGGACTCAGTAATGAAAATGAAGTTGGAGATCAAAAATAGAATTTTGCAAGACCAATGGCTTATTCAGAGAAAATACCTTTTTTAACATCAAAAAAGGCAGCTATAGACATGGACTTGTCCAGATGGAATACACAGACATCAAATTGATGACAGCTGTGGGAAGAGACAATGGAGAAGCTCGATATTAGCAGTTAAACTGGGCCAAGGGCTGCTATGGAACAGACCATCAATTGCTCTTATGAAAGTTCAGGTTAAAGCTGAATAACATTTAAACAATTCTTCTACAGCCAAAATATAACCTTGAATTTATCCCACTTAAATTTCAAGACTATCTCAAGCAAATATTTGAGGCATAGATCACTGTTGATAGAAGATAAGATAAGCTGTGGAAACACAAAGAACATCATTGATGAAGAATGTATAATTATGTCCCAAGTAAGGCGTTGATAACGAAGAAAGCTAAAGTGCCATTAAAAATAAGTAAATGTCAGAAGATCAAAGTGGATAGCAGAAGAGACCCTGAAATTGGCCCTGATTCATAGAGTAGCTAAGGCAAAGGGAAGAAATGATAAAGTCAAGAGGCTGTTGTGCACACACCTAAAAATGATGGGGAGGGGGGACACTGAATGGTGTAAAATCAGGAAAGGTATGTGCCTGGTTTATATCCTCTCATCATACTTATCCAATCTGTATGCTGTGTTAATGCAAATTGACTAGAGAAACAAATCCATATGTGTGTAAGAATGAGCTTTATATCTAAGAGCAATTGTATATTGAGAAAACATCTCAGCCCAGTCCAGACTTCGTCCATAATTCCAATATTAGCCCATATGTCTGATCCTAGCCCATAAATTCCTCTTCAGACTCATGCAGCACATGCAATGATGCCAAATGCAGGAGGATTACAGGCCAGTGGGTGGAAATTCTCGTGGATCTAATGGCAGTGGAATCACCACAATGTCTCCTCCACTGGAAGGTGAAGCAGAGATAGAAAATGGACCACCTCCAGGGAGAAAAAGGGGAAGTACCCAGATCCTCATGAGAAGGCCGTGTCCACAAGGAGGCATCATCAGGCTCTGACCTGATTGATAAGCTACACTCCACCTGCTACACCTACTTATCTGTTGACATGAAATTATGCAAGTGCCACATGCTGAGCAAATAATCAGAAAAGCTGGCTTGTTTGAAGAAGAATGTGGCATCAGGATGGGAGGATAGCTTATTAGCAACCTGTGATATGTCAATAACATAATCTAGCTTGCTGAAAATGAGATGAGGATGTAAAACATTCAGTGATGTAAAATGAGGATGTAAACATTTAGTGGTGGAGATCAAGAATTGCAGATTTATGTATGGATTACAATCCAAAATTCAAAAGACCAAAATCCTCACAATTAAATGGCAAAAAGATTGGAGTTGTCAAAGATTTTATTTTGCTTGGAATCACAATAAATACTTATGGAAGCAACAGCCAAGAAATCCAAAGAAGCGTTGCATTAGGTAAATCTGCTGCCTAAGACCTCGTTAAAATACAGGAGAGGAGATGGATCAATGAGGGTGCGAGGTAGTACCGATGAAGAACACAGCTTTCCCCCGGGTCCTGGATGCTTCCTCCCCGCAACTACCATGATCCGAATTCTACCTTGCCGGGCTGGATAGGACAGAGGCTGTACACTGGTGCATATGGGGGCTGGAGGCACAGGGAATCCAGGGTGGATGATAACTTCAGGACCAGGGGTGTGAGGGGCGATGCTGGGAGAGCGGAGGGTGAGTGGGTTGGAAAGGGGGAACTGATTACAGGGGTCTACATGTGACCTCCTCCCTGGGAGATGGACAGCAGAGAAGGCAGGGGAGGGAGACTCCAGATAGGGCAAGATATGACAAAATAACGATGTATAAATTACCAAGGGCACATTGGGAGGGGGCAGCGGGGAGGGAGGGAAAAAAAAAGAGGACCTGATGCAAAGGGCTTAAGTGGAGAGCAAATGCTATGAGAATGATTGGGGCGGGGAATGTATGGATGTGCTTTATACAATTGATGTATGTATATGTATGGATTGTGATAAGAGTTGTGTGAGTCCCTAATAAAAATGTAAAAAAAGAAAAAAAATGTTTAACCCTAAAAAAAAAATTTGGTGTAGATGTTTCCCTTATGCATGTACCAATATTGATACATTTTGAAAATTGATGCTCATGCTTTAGAATAAAGCAATTATGTTTTGAATTAAAAAATATTAAAGAGCATAGTCCTTGAGGACTATGATGCGCCTGACCCAAGTCATGGTGTTCTCAGTTGCCTCATATGCATGTGAACGTTGGGCATTGAATAAATAAGCCCAAAAACTAATCGATGCCTTTGAATGATGGTGCTGGTCAAGAATATTGAAAGTGCTATGGCTGCTAAAACAAAACAAAACAAAGACCAAATCTGTCTTGGGAAAAGCACCACCAGAATGTTCTTTAGCAGCAAGGATGTGGAGACTTTGACTCCCACACTTTGAACATGTTAACCAAAGATTCCTCTCTCTGGAGACACATCGTGCTTGGTAAAGTGAAGAAGCATTGTAAGAGAGGAAGCTCCTCCACAAGAGGGGCCGACACTGTAAGTGACTACAACAAGGGGCTCAACCATACGAACCCTTGTGCAGATCGAGCAGTGTTCCATTCCGTCAATAGTCCCTAGGGTTGCTATCAGTTGGAACCAACTTGTTGGCACCTAGCAGCAACAACCTATTCGTTACACAGCAACTTGACAGACCCGACGCCAAAATTGTATGTAAAGGTGATTATCTCCCCTCTACTCTTGAGGGCTTGTGTTTTGCCTTGCAATGTTCACGTCTTCAAACCACTCTAATCCCGGGGGAACCAAAAAATGTGGTCATCTATGAAGGGATTATTTGAGTGGAAGGGCAGATTTGAAGGCAGAGAGTTAGTGTAGGCTTCAGGATTAGTGGATGGATGTGGTCAAAGGCACTTTTTCCAGGACGATTACGAAGAAATAAAATGAAAAATATTTATTTCCATCTCCTCTTACGGAAGAGATAAAATTGATTTCCTGTAGCCATGGCTGCAACAATGGGCTCACGGATGAGAATCGCTGTGAAGGTGGTACATGACCAGGCAATGTTTTGTTCGGTTGTGCGTATGGTCGGGATGGGCCAGAACTGACTCGATGGCACCTAGCAATAACAATCATTGCTAAGTATTTGTGGATGAGCAATTGATCAGCTTTTAATTGGCATATGTCTGTAATGATCCTTTATAAAGAAATCATGTGTGCTTTCCCCTACTGACTTTTATTATCAAAGATGTACTAGGCCATGTGGTACTGTGCTAGAAACTGGGGGAAAAGGGTATTGTGTCCTACAGGATTGTCTGTCTCTTGCCATCACAAATTTTAAAGTTCTTTTTCTTATTTGTCTCTCTATTTTTCATTTGATCCTCTTTTTTATAGATGAGAGAGATGTTATTAGATATTTTGCATAGGTATTAGAACATATTTTTCCTTATTCCAAATGCTGCATGAAGTAATACATGGCTTATTTAGGAATCATTAAGTACTCCTGTGTTGAAATAAATCATGAATACAGTTTTGCCATGAGCACTGTGACTTAAATTGGGGGGTGTTGCATATTTTTTCACCTATTTCATCTATTAGTACTTCAACTTAATTTCACTGATATTTGTAATAATATAGAACATTATTTACAATGTAAGAATGTTTTTTTCCTCAGTAGGAATTAGGGATGATTAATACCATTACAAAGAAATTAATGAAATAAAAAAATACAAGTGTGAGCATGAAGTGTTTTTCCAAAATTTAGTCAAAATAGATACACAATAAAACATGCACCCCGAGCTCGTTTTTATACAATCCTGAATCAGAGTTTGGGACAGTCCTTGAGAATAAAGAACAACTTGCCCCACCCACAGTGTCTAGTGTGGAAACCTCCTTAGCAACAAGGGGTAAAAGAGTGGACTCTCACTGCCACCGAGTTGATTCCAACTCATAGTCATCCTAGGGGAAAGAGTAGAGTCCACCCCTCTGGGTTTCTGAGACGAACTGCACTTCCTCTGTACACTATTGTTGCAGGAATGTGTTCTGATGCTTCAGCCAGATCCAAACATAGCCACGTCCCTACCAATAGCTGAAGTTCGGGCATAAGATGAAGTTATTGTGTCTATCAGTCAAAATTACAAAGTAATTTCAGAGTCGATCTCCACTCCTTTCTTCGGAGCTGCGTTTGACTGAACTCAACCATCCATCTTTCTCAAGAACCTTCTCATTTATTGCAAATATTGTAGAAAGATAGCAAGGCATCTGCTCAGTCTTAAATCATCACCTGGTACTCAAGGGGGAGTGGAAATTGCTTACTTCAACCTGTCTATTGTGCACCTCACAAAGTGTTTAACTGGAACTCTTATGCCACACATTCTGTCAGCATTCCACACCTACTCTTCCAGCTTCTCCCGTGATTAACATAAACCACTCTGCTGTGTTTCACCATGTATCACAGTGTGAAGACCAGATCCAGGTCTAGAGTAGGAATGGGGGCAATTGTACTATTTGCCTCCAAGAAGGGAAACTGAATTGTTGAGTTAACATTACTAAAAACCACCACGGTCTGTACTCAGCCATGGAGTATTTTTCTTACCCTGCCCTTGTCAAAAAAAATACAAGAAAGCTTCAAAAAGTTTATGACAAAATGAAATGAAAAGATAATGACATTTTCCCATAATATTTTGAAACCCCCTCATACACTCAGTCCTTCCTTTAGGGAGGCAATAAACCAAAAGGTCAGTCCAGGCACAGCCCTAAGTCAAAGTTATGAGTGTGTATGTCGCTCTCTAAATCAAGCCAGGCCCTGCTTCCCTTGGTCCCCAAAGCTATAAATTAAGAGAAAATGCCATCTAAGGTCTCTCTGCCCGTAGCCTGCACTTTACTTACAGAGCTTGGGGAAAAAACAAGATCAATGCAATCCCCAGCTGCAAACCTGCAGGAATTCTGGAATTCACCGAATCACTCCTGCAGAGAGAGACCTGTCTTAGATGTTTGCCTTGAGAAGTCTGGTTCTTTTTCCCAGAATGCCTCCTTGCCTCTGCTGCTGCATGCAGTGTCTTCTATCCCTCGCTCTTATTCTGCCTTCTTGCTCCTTTGTCTCAGTCTCCTTGTCCTGTGCTTCTTTTCCTTCACTCTCGAGCCTTGCCTTGCTGTCAACCTCACGTTCCTTCTCTCTAAAGAGTGGGCAGTGTTGCGTCAGTGGAGGCCTGGCCGTGTAGTGGGGAAGTGTTTGGTGCTAGCTGAAAACCCCGTAGTTGAAACTCACCAGCCACTCTGTGGAAGAAGGACGTGGCAGTGTGTTTCCATAAAGCTTACAGCCTTTAGAAACCCTCTATGGGGCGATTACACATCGTTCTACACATTTGGTATGAATTGGACTGGACTTCACAGCGATAGGGTTTGAGTGCTTTACTGATAGATTTCTCACCTACCATGTGAGAGACTCAGTTTCAATTCATGGTCAATGCAACTGATGTGCAGCCAGCACCTCTCAGTGAGTGGAGGGATGCATGTTGCTATGATGCTAAACAGGTTTCAGTCGAGCTTGTAGGCCTACTACAGACTATAATGAAAAGCCTGGAGATTTATTTACAAAACCAGCCAGTGGAAACCCCGTGGATTACAAGGAACACATCGTGGTTGTGGTACAGGGGTGAGCAGTGTTGTTTGTGGTCCATGGGGTCACCAAAGTTGCTAAAACACAACTTTTAGACTAAATCCAGGTAACTTGATTACATTTTAGAACAATAGTCGCATTTAGTCTCTTTTCCTTGAGTCATTTCTATGTCATTAAATATTTCAGAGTGTGGGAACTTAATCCATTTAGTATTGGGTTCGGTGATTTCTACAAAGCTGTAACTTAATAGAATGTTAACACATTTGTCAGTGTTACTGCTTTGCTGACAGGATGGGGATGGAGCACATACCTCTTTTTACCCCAGAGGCTTTGTGTTAGATATCGTTTGCTTTTCTATGCCATAGCTACTCTCAAGCTGGCCAAGGGAGATCATTGATTTTTGTAATAACTGGAATAGTACACAATTAAATGCTTTATGTTGTTGCTGTTAGTTGCCAGGGAGTTGGTTCTGACCCTGGGTAATCCTATGCACAACAGAAGGGAAACTGCCCAGTGCTGGGCCTTCCTCACAATTATTCCTATGCTTGACCCCTTGGTTGTAGCTACTGTCCCAATCCATCTCCTTAAAGTCTTTCCTTCTTTTCGCTGCCTCTCTACTTTACCAAAAATGACATCCTTTTCCAGGGACTGGTCTCTCCTGACAACATGTCTAAAATATGCATAAGGTTTTCTGTGGCTGTTTCTTCTGAAGTCGGCTGACAATTCCTTCTTCCTAGTCTGTTCTCGGTCTTGTAGTCCCACTGAAGCCTGTTCACTTTGGGCACCTGTCTAGCACTTGAAATACCAGGGACATAACTTCTAAAAATACCAGTGACATATCTTCCAGCATCGCAGCAACACACAAGCCACCACAGGATGAAAAACTGACAGCCAAGTGGTGGAACTATATTAAGTAGTAAATACGTGTTAATAAACAACCTTTATCCATTCTCAACTCAAAATGCAACAAAACGGTTATGCGACAAATGTTCTACCTTCCAAGCTGTTATGGGTGTTGATTTTGCCACACATTTCACTCATGGGTAATATTCCAGCCTTCAGTTCCACATGAAATGACCTCAATTTCCTAAGTAAGCAACATGGAACTCCATGGCACAGTTGTTTAAACAGTTCTGCTATTGGATCACTAGTTTAAACCCATTGGCCATTCTGTGGCAAAAAGACATGACTATTTGTTTATATAAAGAATAGCCTTATGCATTCTATACTGCTCACCTTCCCGACACAACCGCTGAAGACAAAGCGGGTAAATAAGCAAATGTGAAGAAAGCTGATGGTGCCCGGCTATCAAAAGATATAGTGTGTGAGGTCTTAAAAGCTTGAAGGTAAACAAGCAGCCATCTAGCTCAGAAACAACAAAGCCCATATGGAAGAAGCACAGCAGCCTGTGTGATCACAAGGTGCCAAAGGGATCAGTTATCAGGCATCAAAGAACAAAAAAATCATATCATAGTCAATGAGGGGGGAGTGCGGAGTGGAGACCGAAAGCCCATTTGTCGGCCACTGGACATCCCCTTTAAGCAGGGTCTCTGGGAGGAGACGAGCCAGTCAGGGTGTGATGCAGCAACGATGAAACATACAACTTTCCTCTAGTTCCTAAATGTTTCCTCCTCCCCCACTGTCATGATCCCAATTCTACCTTACAAGCCTGGCTAGACCAGAGGATGTACACTGGTACAGATGGGAACTGGAAACACAGGGAATCCAGGGAGGATGATCCCTTCAGGACCAGTGGTGTGAGTGGCGATACGGGGAGGGTGGAGGGAGGGTAGGTTGGAAAGGGGGAACCAATTACAAGGATCTACATGTGACCTCTTCCATGGAGATGGACAACAGAAATGTGGGTGAAGGGAGACGTCAGACAGGGCAAGATATGACAAAATAATAATTTATAAATTATCAAGGGTTCATGAGGCAGAGGGGAGGAGGGAGCATGGAAGGAGGGAACAAAATGAGGAGCTGATGCCAGGGGCTTAGGTGGAGAGCAAATGTTTTGAGAATGATGAGGGTAATGAATGTACAAATGTGCTTCACACAATTGATGTGTGTATGGATTGTGATGAGTTGTATGAGCCCCTAATAAAATGATAAAATAAAAAGAATAGCCCAGGAACCCTTCGGGGTATGGTAGTTCTACAACATCCTCTGGGTAGCCAGGAGTCAGAGGTGACTCGGTGTCCATGTGTTCTCCGTTTATGTGTGGTGTAAGCCCTCTTTGCACGCTGTCTGAATGCTTGTCTAAGCACAGGCTTGCAGTGACTCCGTAGGACAGAGCAGCAATGCTCCCTGGGTTTTCCCAGATCATCAGTCTTCTCAAGAGCAGCGTCCTTCTCTTTCTCCTGTTGAGCAGCTGGTGACTTTGAACTGCTGACATGACAGTTATCTGCCCAAATGCTAAGCTCACTACTCCACGGGGTTTCCTGAAAGAGCCAGAGTCTCCTTAATATTCAGAGCAAGCAGAGCTGTAGTTGAGAGGCTTCGGGGTGTGCAATGACTAAGTGGCTGGAGAAGCAAGCCGGGAGCAAAGTTCAAGCAGAGTCTCAGGAGAGCTCTGCCTGCCTGCCGTCTTCTAGCGCATGTGTGCGTGCCTTTCCATGGCAATCTCGGGAACTGGACCCGCTGGAGCCAGAGAATCGAAGAGGAAGTGTGTGTGCGTGCCATTTCTTTCTGTCTACCCACAACAGATTTACAAAAAGCAAAATGTGTGTTAAAGAGTGCTGAGGCAAAACTAAGCCTAAGCCCAAACCGTGCTTCCGCTGAGTAATCTCTGACTCACAGCTAGCTGTAGGATGGGTAGAGCTATCTGACAGAGTTCCCGAGGCTGTGATCTTGATGGAAACAGACTGCGGTAACTTTCTTCCACAGAGTGGTTCATGGTTCAAGCTGCTGACCTTGTGGTTAGCAGCAGAACTTGTACCAACAGAGTCCTTCGGGAAATAGGTGTCACGTCCTGTGGAACTGAAGAGCGGAGGCATAGCAGCGTGTGTTATGCGTGGGTGGAGTATGTGTCAAAAGTAACCCCTGGAATAACTTGGAAGGTGGAACATTTGTCATACACCTGGATCGTTGCTTTTCAAGTAGATGCTGGATAAGGAATGTTAATTAGCATGTATGAGCTACTATTGGGTACATTTCATCAGGAATCTTACTGGGGCTAGGCGATCAGCATCGGGTTGATCTCACCATGGTAGTGATTCAAAGCCACCAACAAGAAAGATGCTGCTCTCGACTCCTGTAAAGATTTCCAGCAACTATAGTGATGGCCAGTAGTTGAAATAGTCTTCATGGCAGAGGGCTCAGTGGTAATGTAGTCAATTGACTACTATTAAGTTATTACAAAAAGAAATTATCTCAGTTGGCCAGTTTGAAAGCAGTCATGGCAGAGAAATGTTAGTAATACCTACTAACAGAGGGTTTTGTAGAGCTAAAGAGGCCTGTATCAGCAAAGCACTAACAGTGAGAAATTCTGCGTGTCAAACGTCTCCTAAAGAGCAGCTTTCCATAAGAGAAATGTGATTAGAAGCAGGGCGTGTTTGGTGTCTAGTTCAGACGTACCTGTGTAGTCCCATGTTACACCAGCCATGGGAGCCTTCTCAAACTCAAAATTTGCCTCCATAACGGAGTCCTTCTGAAGCCGTTTTGAATCGGCATCAGCTAAGGTAGCCAGAACTCTTAGACTTGTTTGCTGTTTTAGCTTCATCCTTTTTTCTGTGGGTGGTGAGGTGGGGAGAGGCATTTGAAGGTGGGAACAGGTGAGCTGCATTTTATGAGGTCGTTCCTGACTGGAACAAAGAAGTTTATTATCACACGAGCTAGTTTTTATGGATTACTGACTTTATGACAAGAAATAACTGTTCTTTTTAAGGATTTAATAATTTCCTCTCATCTTTCAAATACCTTCAGAAGTTAAGGGCTAGAATTTTCCCCATTTTTTGGATGAGAGAAACAAGACCCCTGTAAAGGACTGACTTGCGAATTCAAGGTCTACATCCACACTTACAATGATATTTTCTATATTTCCAAGTTTTCAATAGATGTATGCCTGCTTTATTACAATTTAATGTTTTAAAACATGTTCACGTGTGTATCACACTATTACTGGTATTACTATTTAACATCTGTCAAATGTATCCCATGTTAAATTAGGTAATGTTAAGGTGAGTGGGGACGTGAGAGCATCATCATGGAGGAGAACAAACTTCTGACACATGCAAAAAGGCTTCCAGAAAATTCCTTAACAGTCCTGCTTTCTCCTTCTGATTTGTTTTAGGAATATCAAATTGATATATTTTTTGCTCAGACCTGGACCGATAGCCGCCTTCGATTTAATAGCACAATGAAGATCCTTACCCTCAATAGCAACATGGTGGGGTTGATATGGATCCCAGATACCATCTTCCGTAATTCTAAGACTGCAGAGGCCCATTGGATCACCACACCAAATCAACTCCTTAGAATCTGGAATGATGGGAAAATCCTCTACACTTTAAGGTAAGATGCTCTGTAGGTTTCAATTATTTGCTATCTAATTTTAGATTCTCTATTTAGATCACTAAAGGGATGAAACCTTATTTTCATCAGCAAGTCATCGTTTTTCATGTCTTGAATACTGTAACATTCTAAAATATTTAGTCATAGTGCCAAGGGTAGAGACATAAAGCATATATAAATAATCAACAGTGAAAATCTCACACCATCAGAATCCATCCCTGCTGGAAGTAGGCTATAAAAAATGATCCTTAATACTCTGGTTTCTCTTCAGATCGCATAAATCTTTCAACTTACATTAAAAAAAGTGATCTTTAATATATTTAATTTACCAGTCTTGGCAGCATAAATAAAGAAGTATTGGAGAACTAATTAACAAATGGAACGATGGCCAAGTTTGAAACCACAGGGGGATTAAAAAATGCAATGCATCACTAATCACCATGATAGCTTCCATGTGATAAATATGACTGACTGGACAGAAGACAGTGCAAGAACCTTAGAGGGGGAACTCATTTTGGTCCTCACAGAGATCCAGCAAGGCGAGGGAAGCTACATTTCAAAATAGAGAACTGTCTGAAGCAGGGGTCCTCAAACTTTTTAAACAGGGGGCCAGTTCAGTGTCCCTCAGACCCACTGGAGGGCCGGACTATCGATTTAAAAAAAAAACTATGAACAAATTCCTATGCACACTGCACATATCTTATTTTGAAGTAAAAAACAAACAGGGCAAAAACACCTGGTGGGCCAGATAAATGTCCTGGGTGGGCCGCATGTGGCCCGCGGGCCGTAGTTTGAGGACGCCTGGGAAGTCACCAAGGGGATTTCTATCTAGGTGTGCCTTTCTCAGCAGCCTTTTAGCTGAGACCATATAAATTTGATTGAACCCTGCACCACACCAGCCCCTCTATGTGCCTAGCATTGAGCTAGGTTCCTCGTGGTCTCCAACAGTGCAATTATGCCCTGAGGCTTCCAGTGCCCTGAGGCTCCTGGAAGTCCAAGGTGCAGACTTACAACTTCCTTTCACTGACTTCTCACAAGAGGACACACTCCACTCATTTTTCCAAATCAAATTTCCTCTGCTATCCTAAAATAGAGGCGTCCTGGTGTCATTGTGGTTACTCGAGGGGTGCAGTCTTCAGGGTGAGCAATTTGAAACTATCAGCTGCTCTGCAGGAGAAAGATGGGATTTTTACTTCAGTAAAGCGTTACATTCTTGGAAGCCCTATCTTAAAGGGTCTCTGAGTTGTCATCTACTTGATGGCAGGAAAGTTCTTTTTTGTTTTAGTTTTTTGAGGTTTTTTTTATCCTAGAGTGTGCCCATTTGGCTTTTTATAAGCAAAAGGGTGTAGAATAAGTATCATTAATTTATACAGAAAAAATTGAGCATTCCCAAACCAAAACCAAACTTACTACCATTGAGTTGACTCCCACTCAGAGAACTGCCACAAAATTCAAAGCTATGGCTCCATGATGCTGAAAGACTGAGTATAATTCCTCGGGAAGGAGCTTGGAGACACCGCTCCTGCTGCACAGGGGGCTTGCTACTCCCTTAATAACTCACTGGGAACCAAAGAGTAGATTCTGGTTTCCTTTTGTGACTTTTTTCATAAAAGTGAAAGTCCTTTGGGGATTTCTTTCACTTATGACAACAGGTGCTAATGTGCTATGCAGTCCAGTCAATTCCAATTCACAGCCTCCCTTTGTACAACAGAAGGAAACACTGTATCAACCTCACATTGTTGTATAGGGGCTCATTGTTAATGTCACTGTGTCAGTCTGTTTAATGGCGGGTCTTGTCTTTTTGGTTGACCCCCTACTTTGCCACACGTGATAGCCTCCTCTAGGGACTGGTTCCTCTTGATAACATGTCCAAAGTACATAAGACAACATCTTACCATCCTTGATTCCAAGGAGCATTCTGCCTGCATTGACTGCAAGGCACGTTTGTTTGTTCTGGCGGTCCATGGTGCTGTCGTTATTCTTTGCCACCACCGCAATTCAAATGGATCGATCTTCTTTGGTCTTGCTTATCTATTGTCCAAATTCCTCATGCTATGAAGCAATTAAAAACACCAATATGTGAGTGAGGTTTACTCTAGTACTCAGTATGTTATCTTTGAATAGACCCCGTGCAACCGATTTGCCCAGTGAAACATGTTATTCGATTTCTTGTCTTCTGCTTCCTTAAGTATCAATTGCAAGCCCAACTAAAATGAGATCCTTGACAATTTCAGGCCTCCATTTCTCATTTGCTCTTTACTAGTTTAGTTGTGAGAATTTTCATGTTCTTTACATTGAGTTATCGCTACTAAATTTCTCTGATCTTCATAGGTTAATGCTTCAAGGCCTCTTCACTTTCTGCAAGCAAACTTGGTTCATCTGCATGTTGCACATTATTAATGGACCTTCCTCCAAAAGGGTTTACACCTTTCTATAATCCAGCTTTTCAGATCTTTTGCTCAACATACAGATTAAATAAGCACGGTGAAAGTATACATCCCTGACATACACACTTCCTGAGTTACCCCACACAGTATTCTTGTTCTGTTCAAGTGCCTGTCTATGGATAGTTTCTACATGAGCTCAAGTATTATTCAATTGGATAACTTTTGCATAGTCATTAAAACTCAGGTAAACATCGCTCTGATATTCTCTGATTTCCATGAAGAACCAGTTGACATCAGCCACGATATACTTTGTTCCATGTCCTCTTTTGAATTTGGCTCTACTTTGGTAGTTTCCTATCAATATCCCATTGAAACAATTTTAGAATTATCTTCAGCCAAGTTTTACACAGATGGGATAATGGTGACACTGTTTGATAAATTCTGAAATTTGTTGGATCACCTTCCTTTGGATTTGGGAACAAATATGATTCTCTTCCAGTTGCTGGCCTGATAGCTGACTTCCATACCTCTTCACATGGTCATACGTCTTCCGTCAGCATGGCATCACTGTCCTGAACCACTTCAAATGGCATTCCCGGAGCCCTATTATTTTGCCAATGCCTTCAGTACAGCTTGGACTTATTCCTTAATTACCATTGGTGCTAATGTAGGTATCTCAAAAATAATAGCAATAATAAAATTAATAGAGCAATTAGCAACTTCTTGAACTTTCAAAAAGTATGGTTTTCCCTTCTTCTCTGTGCTTCCTAGTATTTCTCTTCATGTTTCTTTTCATTCTCCCCTCAGGGGCTGGTCTTGTTGCTTCATTTGCAGGACATGGAAGTACACTGTGTCATCATGTGCATCCTCATGCCGATAAAATCCATGTCTCTCTGGAGGATTCCCTTGTATTTCTATCCAAACCAGAACATCGCTTTAAACTTCAGCTTTAGGGAGAATCTGCTAGCATTGTATTTCCACACTGAAAGTATAAAAGCATGCCAAATCTAGTAAACATCAGTTGGAATGTGCATTTTATATTCAATATCCCTCATGAACATGCATGCAAAATTTCTCAACATCTTATCCAATAAAGCAAACCCTTATATATGAATGATATAATAACCCAGTGGGATTCATACCAAGTAAGCAAAGATGATTCAACATTAGAAAATCAATTAATGAATCTATCACATAAATATAACAAAGAAAAGGAAACACATGATCATTATCAGTTGGTGCAGAAAGGAAGCTTACAAAATCCAACACAAATTCCCTTTTTGAAAAATTCACTATTAATTAGAAGTGATTACATATATTATTATCATTCCATAGTTCAATCATGTCAAGCAGAATTGTATAATTGCTACCACAGTCAGTTTCCAAACATTCTGTTTCCTTCTGGACTCCCTGACATTGACTCCTTATATGCCCCCCCTTTTAGGTTCATCAGTCCTGGGTTTCATATACCAAAACATAGAAAAACATATAACACAACTTCAAGAGGGTGACCTTCAATGACATAACACCTCTGAGATATACCCTAATATGAAAACACAAAAGCAAAACAAGAATACAGAAAATGCTGAAAACCAAATTAGGTCCACCATACATCAGAGGGGGAATTCAACTGACAAAATTTTACCTGTTCAAGTCAGATTTGTGCCTTTGATCTTCTACACTCATCTCTCCAGTGCACTCTGTTTAGTGCCCACTATCCTTCCATCCCTCAATCTGGGTACAAGAGTTTCCCGAAGGCTTATTCAGTATGTAGTCCCCACAAATGAATCTTGGGCTCCGACTGTTATCCACAGCCTTCTGCGAACCAGATCCTCACAATTTAGACTCTGATACTAATCCCTCCTTTGACTTCAGATTATGTGATTTACGATCCGTTGGTGATTGATGATGGTATGCCTCTTCCATGTGGCCTTAGTTGATATCTCACTTAGCTGACAGCTTGTTTGTAGACAAGCCTGTAAGACCCCCAAGTGCTACTTTCTCTGATAGCCTGCCACCCTCTAATTTCTTCACCACATTTTGCTATGGCACACTTATCTTCTGTGTTCCCTCCCTGAGAGAGTATTGAGCAAGACCATGATGTAAGAGCTAATTGTGCTTACATTGGAGCTAGGATTTAGTGTAACCCCAAAACCCATCCCTGTACTTAAAAATGTTTTTTATTGGTTGGGAGTTAGTACATATATCATATCATTCCATAGTTCAGTCACACCAACCAGAATTGTACAGTTGCATTGACAGTTTCCAAACATACATATTGTTCTTGGACTCCTTTACATCATCTGCCTTTTACCCCCACCTCTACCCCCCCAATACGACATAATACCTCAGAGATACACCCTAATATGAACAAGCAAAAACAAAATAAAACAGAAGGTCTGTCACAAGTTTGCCGAAGTAATACATATCTTATAGGGCTACAGCAAGATCATGATGTAGCAAGGTCAAGGCTAACAGCAGATCCACAGTCTTGGTACAGCTGTCTTCCACTTCCTCAGACACCAGGCATTTTTGGACTTAAGTCCACAGGCTACAAGCATGTCTGAGGTAGAGTCCAGTTCACCCAGTGGAATTTCAACATGGGATCTCGTTGGGTCAGCCTCTGGTGCAGCTGTGCACCTTGCAGATCCAGGATTCAGTATCCCAGCATTCCACAGCACCTGGCCTGTTTCCCCAGGATGCACCCAGAAGCCCAGGTCAATGTGGCCCATTCAGTGAGAACCACCAGGGACACTGCCCTTTAGTGTCCCCAATAGTATTTCAGTCATTCTGCTTCCCCTATTTTCCTACCAACAGACATGTGTTTGTGTTCCCCCAGACATGTTTTCCCCATCAGATCTCTATCCCTCTGATATGATAGGGCAATCTAACTTTCCAGGGGTACCTCATCATAGATTTACATGGCAGCTACTCTGCAGAGTAGACAAAATCCCCTTCACCTCCCTTGACTATTTGATGCCAGCTGATGTGAGGCGCTCTCCAGTCATGTGACCTTCAAAATACTTACCAAGAGAGGATGGCGTATGGTTCATTGGCACTGGTCAGGCTCTTTACCAGTCTGCCTGACACATGTACACACACACCCCACTACCACCAGGCAGCAGATTGGATGCCCTACAAACCTGAGCTTATGAGCATTCTACTTGTTCTTATAGCAGTGAACTCACATAGTATTTGAGCCTTTGTGATTGACTGATTTCACACAGCATAACGTCTTCCAGATTCCTCCACATCATGAAGTGTCTCATGGTTTCACTGCTGTCTTTAAGAAATGCCTAGTATTCCATGGAAAACACAAATTCTTGATAAAGCACTTAACAATATAGAAGGAAAATTACTAAACATAATATAGGGAGCTTATACAAAACCAGCTACCAACTTTACTTTCAACAGAGAGAAACTGAAAGCATTCCCATTGTGAAAGGGACCCTTTATCATCATTCATTTTCAATATTGTGTTGGAAGGTTTAGCCAGAGATGAAAAAGCAAGAAAGGAAAATTAAAAGTCTCCAAATTGTGCAATAAAAAGTTGACTTCTGTCAACTTGCAGTTCATATGCTCTTATGAATAGAAAAATCCCAAAGACTTAGCAAGAAAATTGCTGGAAAGAATCATAAAAACATACAAGATCAACATACAAAAATAAGTTGGATTTATTTATGCTAACAAAGTATGAAAGGGAGATCAGAAAGTACCATTTTCTTCAATAGTCATCCCCAAATGGAAGACTTAGGAATAAATCTAAGCAGAGGAATGAGATTTGTAAAAAGAAAGCTGTGAAACCATTACAAGAAACCAAGAGAGACCTGCATACATGGAAGACTATACCACGTTCATATATGGGAAGGCTAACATTGCAAGCATTTCACTACTATCCCAAATTAATCTACAGTTGGAAACAACCTAAATGCACATCCGTAGGAGAACAGATAAGTAAGTGTTGGTAAATACACACATTGGAATACCAGGCGACATTAAGGTGGTGTCATGGTCACTCGTTGGGCAGCATGAAGGTCAGCAGATTGAAACGATCAGCACTTTGCAGGAGGAAGATAGGCCTTTCTCTTCCTATAAAGATCTAGTCTCAGAAACTCACAAGGCCAATTCTACTCTATCCTCTAGGGTCGCCATGATTCAGCATCCACTTGATGGCAGTGTTTGAGGGGGTTGTGGTTTTTAGACTAATTTGTAGAGCACCTCGTCATATGGATGGACCTGGAAAACATTATGCTGAGGAAAATTAGTATCAATCCTAAAAGTGAAAATATTGTATGAGACTACTATTATTAATGTCGAGGAAATATTTACTCACTAAAATAAATGTTTTGTGTTTTTACTGTTACCTGGGGTGGACAGGAAAGTCACAGAATAGAAGGCAAGTGAGTATCAACTTGGGCTAAAAGGAAGACAACATGCAACAAGCAAATAATATTGTATATGCTATCTTGCAATACTTGTGATTCACAAATAGACGCTTAGACATGCAGGCTGAACAGGAGCTAGAGGAAGAGTGGGGCTATATAAACATACGCACACATATGGCTTTGACAAAGGATATTTTTGTCCATCTGTATTTAACTTTGTGTAATATATATCCATGAATATGGTGGAGCATACAGAAGAACATTCATGAAAGCTTCTTTGACATAACCAAACACATTGAGGGCGTCCTGGGTCTAAGAGGCCAAGATTATAGTCTCCAGTAGGCACCAATTCAATGTCTTATATCCTACTTTGGTGAGTAACGACTGGGTCTTAAAATGAGCAGCTGTCTAAAGAAGCAACTATTGGTCTCTCCAAATCCAGAGGAAATAGGAATGATGAAAAGGGAAAGGCGCATTGTATGGATGTGCTTTATACAATTGATGTATGTATATGTATGGATTGTGGTAAGAGTTGTTTGAGTCCCTAATAAAATGTAAAAGAAGAAAAGAGAAAAAAAATGATTAGGGCAAAGACTGTACAGATGTGCTTTATACAATTGATGTATGTATATGTATGAACTGTGAAAAGAATTGTATCAGCCCCAATAAAATGTTAAAAAAAAAAAAAAGAAAAGGGAAAGGCGCTTGGAAACAATTAGTCCAGTGGACTAAAGGATCACGCAAGGTTCAGCCTCTACAGCTCAGAGACCAGAATAACTATGTGGTGTGGGTTTCGGCCTCCACGACCAATTGCTCTGAAAAGGATCTCGTTAGAACATCCTAGGCAACGTGTGAGAAAACATGTAACAGATTTCAAAATAACAAGAGACCAGGTTAAATGGTCCCTTCAGGTTTGGGACGTACCTCTCCCTTGTGTTAGCATAATCAGACATTTCAGATCACAGCTTTGTCTTTTACCCAAGGACAAACTTCAAAGGTTAGGAAAGAAAGAGGAATGAGTAGAAATAGGAAACGCAAGTGAAAAGTGAGATAAGTGATGATACACTGAGGAGATTAAAATTCATGAATTGAAACAAATTGTATTAGAATTTAAAGTGTAAAACTGATTATCATCTAATTCACAATAAAACAAAACAAAAGAGCTGTACTAGGGGACTGTGCTGATGAATTATGTTTACATTTAGAGATAAGTTTGTAGCAGATACTCATCAATTTTCTTCTCAATCCTTCAGGAAATACGATGAGTCTCCAAAGTGGAGTTGTGCTTCAATAAAACCTAGATTGGAAACATGTCAAGTTCTGGATTGCTTATATAAACTCAAAAAAAAATCAGTGTTTCATGCTCTGGATTAACTTAATGTACATACTTAATATAGTCACTCAACTACCTGGTGAAAAAGTGGAGAAAATTCCAAATATGGAATGCCCCCTACAAGTGAATTAATTTGACATTAAACCTCTTAAGTCCATTTTACTAGTTTCACAATGAAAAGGGGATTTCATTCAATCCAACAAATTGAAAACAACTAGTGTTAAAAGAACAGTTGATTTTGTCCCCTCTGGACTTGGTTTTTATTTTAGGCACAACTCGCAATTTTACTAATAGGGATTCTCTTTGTCCCTGATAGTTCAAAGCAAAGCAAAATAGTTCAGCACAAGAGTATCTGTACAAATTACCGAGTGAGCATGTCCACTGCCCAGAGCCCATTTGTTCCTTGTATGACAACCCATGTCCCTGCACTGTGGGACCAGGACACTTCCATGACTTTAGCTCGGCGGTTGTTGCTGACACCACGGGTAACGCTTGGCTCTTCTGTAGGCTCACCATCAATGCAGAGTGCCAGCTGCAGTTACACAACTTCCCCATGGATGAGCACTCCTGCCCGTTGACTTTCTCCAGCTGTGAGTAGTACCCTGTGATGTGACAATGTGGGGGAGGTGGGGGTGCGCCTCAGTGAGGACCCAGGGTCTGATGGATAAGGCATGTCACCTTTTTATCACTGCAAAATTCAACCAGTGAAAACTGATGGGAATTTTAGTGTTGGTCTTCTGGGTGTTTGCACTATAGAATCTGTTACTAGGCTACATGTTACCAAATAGGTGCAGACTAACCACTCATTATTCTGTTCATCCATGGTCCCGTAAGGAGCCTTATGTTAATAAGGTCTTATTCTTTAGAAGTATAAAAAATTCTTTTTTGGACGTTTTGAGCTTTAATATCTTAAATCACGGTGATGTGTTATTTCGGTAGATCATTATTTTACTTTAAATTAGTCCATGTGTGCTTCACTGTATTGCGCTTTTTTTCTGCCACATATTGAAGGTTGTGGCAACCCTACGTTATGCGAGTTTGTTGGCGCCATTTTCTCAACAGCTTGTGCTCACTTTAAACTTCTGTCACCGTTTAGTATTTTTTACATTATTTCAAATATTTTTACAATGTCTTACACAGTTAACACAGTATAAACATAATTTTATGGGCACTGGAACCCCCCCCCCCAAAAAATTTATGTGATTCATTTTATTCTGGCATTTGCTTCATTGCAGTGGTCGGGAACCAAGCACACAATATCTCCGAGGTATGCCAGTAATCACTTACACATTCTTAGAATATCTTGGTGCTAGATACAATAATACCTATAAAGCTAAATAATAAACGCCAAATTTATTTGTTTAGTTATTAAACAAATACACATTTTTAAGTCATGACATTTATTTTTATTAAAATTTAAATGGAAAGTTTTAAAATAGAATACAATTTAGTATGAAAAATGGAGCTGAGACACAGCACGAGGTTGAGGAAATTGACTCATGGAGGCCCCATATATTTAGAGTAAAACTGTAGCTCCATGGTGTTTTCGATGGTTTATTTGCCGGAAGTAGCCAGGTGTTTCTTCTGAGTCATGAGGCATGACTGTGGATTTGAACCTCCAACCTTTCAGTTATCAGTTGAACACTTTGTTTGCACTAACCAGTGGGGAAATGACATTGTGACCTGTTGTTTATACTCAATGTCTGTTCTGATTAATTGGTACTCCAGGATGCCTTTTTGGTAAGAGAAATATTTGGGATAGCCTCCTTAGGGGAATATAAACTAAAGCGTAATCCTTTACCTCATTTTTCAAATGACTAGAAGTCAGCACTTCCGCTGTGGTTGCCTCCTTTGCTCTGGTTCAGAAGTTAGAGCTATTCAGAGCTGTTCCCTTGGGCCTACAATAATATTCCCACTGTTCTTAGTTGTTGTTTTTCTGCTCACAAAGGAGACTAATGTTAAGGAAAGTATGCAAAATAGGAGCTCAGAATGTTTCTTTTATGTTTTAAGAAGCAATGATTATTGCTGAGGACTGCTGTGTTTTACTAGGAGGTACTCTATTAGTATTTAATGTGGGAAGATGCTTTATGATGCAGATAAGCCTCAAAAATGTAAAGAAGAAGATTGGGTAACAATTGTTATTCCATATGTACAGCAAGAAAGAAACAACCCAAAAAACAATAATTTCATTTACATGTACACTAACTTGATTAACTTTTGAGTGCTCATTTGAGTATATTAAGGGAATATGGTTAGGTTTTCAAAATGTCATAAGAATCCCTTATCTGGTAGCATATGATTTTGGTTGTGTTCCTTTAAAAAAAATGTTTTATTTTCAATTAGATGAATGTTTACAGAGAATATAATCAGTTTTAAATTCAACAATTCATTTTTGTCTCAATTTATATATTATAATCCCCTCAATGTACCAAGTCATCTCATTTCCTCCTGTTTCTGGTTTCTATTCCTCTGTCTTTACTAACTAGCTGATTCTGTTCCAGATCTGGAGGGTGGCTACCAACCATAGTCTTGGGTCCTATAGTTTTCTTCAGTCTTTTTTTTTTTTTTTTTTGAGAGAGAGATCTTTTACTAAGTTGGAGCAAGGATAGGACAACCTCAGGATCTTATCATCAAGATGGAAAGACCATTAGCATAACAGTCATAATGTTGCCCAGCATTTGCTGAAACATATAACTTTGAAAAGAACCTAGGCGATCAGAAACACTGTCACATGAACACGATGGCAGCATATCAGTAAAACATAGTTACTGGTGGAACCTGTGGTTTGAGAGTTGTGTTATGGACACGTGCTTTATGTAAAGCAGAGGGGACACCCCTAGGTAAGTCCCTAGGGGAGATTTCCCCTTCCTAGGCTGGTTAGAGGGTGGAGGTAATCTACTTTCCAATTCTCCGTGTCTGGGGGCAGGACTATTCATATTCCTCGTCAATAGTCACATGGGATTCAATGAAGGTTTAATGTACGAGGGGGCTCTGCAACTGGATTTGGGCTTTCTCTCTCATCCATAGCCTTCTGAAAACTGGATGCTCAGAATTTAGACTCTAATACCATTCCCTCTTCTCATCATGATTTTTATTATGAACACTCCTTGGATCACATAGGCTGGTGTGATTTTTCCATGTTGATTGAGCTGACACTTCCCTTAGATAGCTGTTTGCTTACGACATCTTTCTGATAACTGGACACTGTCTGATTTCTTCAGTACAATTCACTATAGTACCCATAAATTTATTGATCACTTCATGAAGGCAAGTATCAAGCAGGGCCACATCATAAGAAGTAATTGTTCCTAGATTATTGTTTAAGACTAAGTGTGAGCTCAAAATCTATTTATATATCCGAGGTTTATGTCCAATTTAGAGGCTACTTTTCAGTTTCTTGAGAAATAATATAAATAACCTACCTGGGACATTTGGTAATTCTAACAAAAGTATTATTCTAGCCAGGAGCATAAAATTTTAAATTCTAGTAAGAAAAATAAAATAAACAGATATAGGAAAGTATATTAGACTGAAATGAAACATTCACTTATAAAGACTAGAAATTTAAGTGAACAATTCTTAAGAAAACAATGAGAGTTAGAAACAGACAAAAATTTCAATAGCACTAATTCACTAAGGAAAAACTTTGTACAAAGAAATAAGGCATGTCACAAAAGCAAAGAAAATAGCAAGTTTATATTGGTCTTGGGTTGTCGATTATTGTGTAATCTAAAAGTGAGCAATATGAAACAATGTTCAATGACTTCATAGTTGATGACCTTGGAATTGCTTTCAACTGCTTCTTCTCACTGTAGGATGTATCAGCTTTAAATCTGAAGGAGTATTTCAGTTCCTTTAAACTATAACAGGTGTATTTAAGGTTCACTTAATGGCTGGGTTAGTCTGGGTACTTTAGAGAAACAAATCCACAGAAACGCATGTATAAAAGTGAGTTTTAGATAAAGGTTAAGATGTGCACATCAAGAAAATATACCAGCCCAGTGCTGCCCAAGCCCACAAGTCCAACATTAACCCATTAACCTATATGTCCAACACCAATCCACAAAGTCTTCCTCCATCTCACAAAACAGACGCAATGATGCCAACTGCAGGAGGAAAACCGAGTCAGTGAACGTGTAAACATCTCAGTGCTGGCAGGGGTCTCCACACAGCTGCTTCAGCACCCCGGGCTGCATCGGGGTAGGACCATGTGGCTTCTCCTCAGGGATGTCTTGCAGGAAGTGAGCCTTGCCAGCTGAAGCAGGGAACTGGCTAAGGCAGCTGCACCCCGGTTCAACCATCACAAAGCAAGAGACCTGAGAACTAGAAAGGCGAGGCTTACTGAGTCGTTTATCTCTCTGCTCTTCAATTAACACCACATGTGTTTATCGGCCAGGTTATCACAGTAAACTAACTACCTCAATGGCATTTCTAAAACAAATAAATACCCTCCTCCTTTGGTCATGAATTCTATTGAATTTCATGGAACATCACTGTAGAAGCGTCTATTAAATTGGAGTGCCCTTGGGACCATGATTGATCAGGGTGAGTTTGTTGCTATCATTTTGCTGTGTGTTTTTTGTTTTTGTAGTCCTACTGGTTTCCTTGTTCCTCCTCTATGTGCTGCTTTGAGTAATGTATTTTCAATGTATTGATTTCTGTGTAGTGTTTTCCTGAATGTCCTCAATGTACCTGCTGTTGTAAATTTGCTGCCCAAATTGTCCCCTCTACTATTTTTTGTAATGCTGGTCTTGCTTTTACAGATTCCTTTGAGTTTTCCTTGTCTGGAAATACCTTTGTTTACCGCCAATATTCGAGGGATAGTTTTGCTGAATATAAAAATCTTGGGTGTCAGGATTTCCTTTCAGGATTATGTATATGTCACTCCATTATCATCTTACCTGCATGGTTTCTGATGAGAAACCCAAGTTTATCCGTACTCATTTTCCTTTGTAGGTTACTGTTCTTTTTCCTAGATGTTTTTAGGATTCCCCTTTTTCCTTGAAATTGGATAGTTTGATGATATGTGGCAATGTTTTTCTTTGGGGGTCTCCTGTTGGGGGCTCTCTCAGGTTCATGAACAGATTTTTTTTCCTTTTATGGTGTTAGAGACATTTTATTCCATTATTTCTTCTACTGTTTTGTGTGAAGACCTTTGTTTACTTGTTTCTTGGTGCTTTGAAATCCCAAAGAGATGTAGACCATTCCTTTTGATAGTATCCCACATAATTCCTAGGCTTTCTTTGGGTTCCTTTCCTCATTTCCCTCAGTGATAGTTGAGGAAATTTTCTGCAAGCTCACTGATTTGGCTTTCAATTTCTATTCTATCATTCTTCTCTTTTAGTTTGTCTAATTCTGTTATCTTATTTTCAATCTCCTGTAATTCTAATTGGTATAGGGTTTTTAGTTTTCTATCCTCTACTTCTATTATTTTCTCAATATTTCTTCTATCCATTGAAATTATCTGAATATCATTCTTCTATTTATGTTAGTGTCAAGGTTTTTCTTAATCCTATTCCTTTGATTCTGGGTTTTGTTCAGGTGCATGTGCCTGCCTTTATTGTCTTTGTATTTGTGTGTGTTTGCGTGCTGTGATTGATTGCTGTTTCCACAGCATCATGGTACAGCTATATGTGTTGGGTGACCTACTGAATTTTGTGAGTGTACTTGACTCTGTCAAGTAGTGCTAGAAAGGAATAATAGCTATGAAATCAAAGGAGTTTGAATTTTAAAAAATAAGAAAATAAAAAGAGAAGAGGAAACAAAGAGAAGAAAAAAGTTAGTTTAAAAGATAAAAGAAAAGAAGAGAAAAAAAGGAAAAGGGAGATTTTGAGAATGAGAAAGAAAACCAGGAGAGTTATTCATTAGAGAATTAAAAGTGTGTGTGTGTGTGTGTGTGTGTTTGTGTGTGTGCGTACATACACACGCGTGTGCACAAGCATGTGTGTAGGCTGTTTGGATGGATCATTTCTTTCTTTCTGCAGTCCAGGACCTAAGACTCTGTCGTCAATGAGAGTTAGGTGAGTCACATTGAAAATGTCTTGATGATAGTTGTGTGCCTGGGGCAATTGTAGGTTGGACAGTTGGACCTACAGTTCATAACCATGTTAGGGATTCTTTGCTGTTGCCACAGGGGGCTGTGCCAGGACCTAATCTCTGGCTTTGGGAAGGAGGGACAGAGGCCTGGGTATTGGCTCCATGGGCAATCACTTTTAAGGTTGGATGCTGGTTTTGCTTGAGCTGAACAGAGGCCTGGAGACTGGCATCATGGTAGTTTTCTCCCCAGCCTAGTTGCTGGCACCTGGTTGGTGAGCAGAGGCCTGACAGTGGTGCAGCAGAAGTCTGTTCTCCAACCTAGACACTAGTGACATAGTGGTCTTGAGTAGTGTGGTTGGCTGGGAGCTGGGGTGTCAGGGGTGGAGGGAGTTCAGGGCACCTTGAATGCAGGTAGGTTCCCATCTTTCTCTGTCCCTGTTTGGTTTCTCAACCTTTGGAAGGTAACGATTTTGATTCACTTAATTTGAAAGCTATTCTGGGGCAACTTTAAAACCTTGTCCTACCTTTCTACAGATTTGTAGAGAGTTGCAGTTATGCATGTTTTCAGGCAGTCATCTTAAGTAAAGATCAAATATATATCTGTTGAACTTGTAATGGTTCATTTAAAATGAATAAAACATAATAAGACTGAAAACAACTCAGATAACTTTATTGGCTTCCCATATAAATGCATTTGATACATGATAAAAGTTTGCTAAAATCCTATGCAGAGGATTATGAGCATTATAATAAGACAAAAATGAAACAAGGAGATAAACATTAAAATATGTATACATATAGGAAAAGAATAGAACAAAAGTAAAATTTATTGACCACTATGTAGGATAAAAGTATTCTAATAAAGAGAATAGCTTAAGGTTTTTATTCCAAACTTTAAATAATACATATCAATAAGCCATTATACTCATTAGATATTCACACATGTTTGTCATATTGTGTGACTTCTTTGTTGCCGTAATGCTGGAAGTGATGTTATTGGTATTTCAAATATTAGCAAGTTGACCCCAAATGAACAGTTTTCATCAGATTTTCCAGACTAAGTACAGAGAATGAAGAAGGAATAATGTGTCCACTTGTGAGGAATTAACCACTGAAACACATATGGACAGGATTGAAACGTTGTCAGTCACTGAAAACTGGATGAAAAGAAGCCGGACATTGTTAGAGATAGTGCCAGGAGATTCGCCCCTGATAGGCAGGGCACTCAGAATAAGAATGAGGAGGAGCTGCCTTCTCAAAACAGAGATCATAATGACATGGCTAGAGCAAAGCTTGCAAGAGTAAAACCATAGGACCTTCGTTTGTTAAGCAACATAACATCTATTAATACTTCGAATTTGGAATGTACAAAGTATGAATCTAGGAAAACTGAAGTCAGCAAAAGGAAATGAAACTTTAAGATCAATATTGTAATCAGAAAATCAGATGATTTCTTATGCTGGGATGACAGATTCAAGTGGAACGGTGTTGCATTCATTAGCAAATAGGACTGTTCGGGATCTATCTTGATGTGTGATGCTATGATAGGACAATATCTATTCAAGGAAATACAATCAATATAACTTTTCATGTTTATTCACCAACAACAAAAGTGAGTGAGGAAGAAATAGAATTTTACTAGGATCTTAAATCTGAAATTAATCAGACATGCAACCAAGGTGCAACAATAATTATTGGGAATTGGGTTGCAAAGTTTGAAAACAAGGCAAGAAAGAACAGTAGTTGGAAATTATGGCTTCAGTTGCAGATTACATGATAAAATTTTGAAAGACCAAGGACTTATTCATGGCAAACCCCTTTTTCCAACAAATATGGACTTCTCCAGATGGAATGTGCGTTAATCAAATTGACTACATCTGTAGGAAGAAGCTCTTTATCAACGGCCAAAACCAGATCAGGGATCCACGCTGGAACAGACTATCAATTGTTCATGTGTAACTACAAGTTTAAGCTGAAGATCAAACAAGACCACACAAAACAAAATAGAACCTTGCGTATATTCCACCTGAATATTTAGAACATATCATGAATAGATTATATGCATTGAACATTAATGACAGAAGACTTGATGAGCTGAGGGTTGACAGCAACAACATAATGCATGAAGAAAGCCAAAGGTCATTAAAAGAGAGAAAAGAAAGATCACAATGAATGTCAGAAGAGACTCTGAAATTCGCTCTTAATCCTGGTGTACGAAGGCAAGTGGATAAATGATGGAGTCACAGAGCTCAACAGAAAAATTCAAAGGACAGTTGGAGAAGACAGAGTAAAATATGACAATAAAATATGCAAAACCCCAGAGTTATAGAACCTACAAGGACGAACACGCCAAGTATAACATAAACTAAAAGAGCTACAAAGATATTCAAGCTTCAAGGTTCAATATTGGAAAAAATATTGAATGATACTGAAATCATCAAAAGAAGAGGAAAAGTATACACAGAGTCACTGTAGGAAGAATAACCAGTTGACATTCAGCCATTTCAAGATTTGGCATATGATCCAGAATCATGAAACAGAAGGAAGAATTCCAAGCTGCACTGAAAGCATTAGCCAAAAATAAGTTTCCAGGAATTCATGGAAAACCAATGGAAATGTTTCAGTAAGATGATGAAGCACTGGAAGCACTCACTGGTCTATGCCAGGAAATTTTTAAGACAATTACTTGGCCAATTGATCCGAAGGGATTCATATTTGTACCCAACAGAATGCTCAATTTATAAAATAGTATCATTTATATCACATGCAAGTAAATTTTACAGAAGATGACATAACCATGTGTTTGTTAGACATTTGAGTATCATTTTTGGTGAACTGTCTGCTCATGTGTTTTGCCCTCTACATAATTGGGGAATTTCTTCTTGTTATTGAGGTTATTCTATAAATTTTAGTAATTAGTCTCTAGTCCATTGTGTCATGGCTAATGATTTTTTTCCCAATCCATGAATGCTTTGGTATGCATAATTGTTTTATTTTTAGTAGGTCACAGTATTTCCATAATGTGTATCCTTTATTATACAAGGGGGAACGCCCCCCACAACCCAGAATTTATATTTAAATTTTAGTTTTACAAAACAACTGTATCACATTCAAACTTTATACAAACTTAATGTGTCAAATCTGGGGTTCCATTCTCAGAAACATTTTTTAAACTCATCTGTTTGCATGGCTGACAGCATCTCCCTCAGTTTTTCCCTTCATCTCTTCCTCATCGTCAAATCACTGTCTTTTCCATGTTCCTCTGCATTTGTGGAAACAGAAGTTACATGGAGTGAGGTCAGGTGAGAAAAGCACATGGAACAAGAGAGGCATGCTGTTTTTTGCCCCAAACTGATGCACTGATATGACTGTGTGAGCAGGTGCATCGTGGTGGCAAAACCAGTCCCCTGTCTGCTACAAATCAGGTCTTTGTTGCCACACACTGTTACACTAACTTTCCAGAACCTCTAAATAGTACAACTTCCAAATGCACTATGAGTCGACATTTTCATCTGGTCCAGAAGTTGATGGACATCCAGAAGAGGTTTGTCATCAATTGACATTTCGTCTACAAGAAAATCACTCGTACACTTGAGTTTTTTCCATAACACTGTCCTTATAAGCTGTTTTCAACATCACAACAGTTCTGTGGCATTTTTCCTGATCTGGAAACAAAACTTGACAGCCACACGCTGTTCTCTTAAATCAGCCATCACAATAAACAAGGTTTGAGTGAAACCGCTATTATGAAAAGATTCACCAGGACCATAGAGAGCCTTCCCAGGTGATGCCACTGTTTGCATTAAGTCAGAGCAGGTTGCTTGATCCGTACCTAGTGGCAAAAATGCATACTACCAGACCTCCACCTACTAGAGCTTTTGCTGCTTTCTTGGAGGTACCCCCCGTAGTATATATTGGTAGTCTGTGTATGCCCTGTAGTAGGGCCCTTAAGTTTGTCCCAATTTTTTTTTTATTGAGGATCCTTGTAGCTCTGAGATTTGCATAACAAATCCACCTTAAGTTAGCTTTTGTGCAAGGGGTGAAGAATGATGCCTCTTTATTTTCCTACAGGTGGAGGTCAAATTTTTCCAGAATTATTTGTAGAACAGGCATTCCCTTGCCCATTTAAAAAATTTTTTGGTGGTTGGGGGGAATTTTTTTGAAATCAGTTTGCTGTACGTGGATGGATTTATTTCTGGGGTTTCTATTCTGTTTCGTTTGTCTATTTATTTAGATTTGTGCCAGTCCCATGTTGCTTGACTGAGTAAAAAGTTTGAGGCTGGACAATGTGAGTCCTCCTACCTTGTTCAGGTTTTCAAGCAGATCTTAGCGTATCTTGTGTCTTTTATCTCTCCATGTAAAGTTTGTAATTCCGTTTTCCATTTCTTTAAAGAAAGAAGTTAGCATTTACATGGAATTCAGTTGCATTGATAGATTGCTTTTAGGTAGTCTTGGCATAGTTTTCTTATCCGTGAACATGGGCTATTCTTCGATTTGTGTGGGTCTCTTTTGGTTTCTTATGAGAGTCTTCTGTGGTTTTCATTATATGTTTTTTGTTGTTGTTCATGCCTAAGTTTTTAATCTATTGTTTGACTGTTGTAAGTGTTATTGCTTTCTTGATATCTTTTTTCAGAGTTTTCTTCTCTGATATAAAATAATCCAGTTGACTTTTGCTTGATAATCTTGTATCATGCTAAATTAACGAATCCCTCGATTGTGCGCAACATCTCTTTGTGGATTCTTATAATTCCCTCTATATAAAATCATATCATATGCAAATAGCAAGATTTTAACTTTTTATTTACCCAATTGCTTTCCCTTGATTGGCTTGTGTTGTCTAATGGTTCAGGCTAAGACCTTCATCACAGTGCTGGCATCCTTGTCTGGTTCTTGGTCTCAGAGTAAATGTTTTCAGCTTTCTCCTCTTGAGTGTGATGTTGGCCATTTAAAACATGATTGTATTTGATATAAAAGCCATGTATCATACACGTCCATAGCTAAATTGCTTTTTACAATAGTTGTATATACAGCATCACAATCAGTTCAATTGCTCCCTCGCCCCTACCACATTCATTGTTTTTTCTCCAGTTCCTTTCACCCTCCCCACTTTCCATCCCTGGTAAACCATTGCATCAGTTATTGTCTGTATGCATCCACTCTTCCTGTGCTTCATAAACTGAAATCCTAACATAAGCAATAAAGAATGTAACAAAAAGAAGAAAATACTAATAATATCAAGATTAACAATAAAAATAGAGAGTAAGAAAGTAAAGACCACTGGCAATATTTTAAAATCAGAGAACTTTCTGTCATGGAACAATCAAGAATTATTCAAGCCTAGAAGAAATTCAGGTTGGTTAAGGAGGGAGGTCATCTGGCCAAGTATCATATTATACCATAGTTTGGCCCATTGTACTCAAGTTTACAATAATCTCTGTCTGATAGTAAAGCTGTATGAATTCCTTGCCTATGGCCTGAGAAGATCAGCCTGGGGCTTAATCTGTCCTAGATACTCCGCAAATAGATTTGGGGTTTGCACTGCCCTCCACAGCCTTCTATAAATTGGGTGTTCACAATTTAAGCTCTGATGCTTTTCATTTCATCATATTTGGATTTTGTTTTTGTCACCTTTGGATAATACAGGCTTGTTTGCTTCTTCCATGTGGACTTAGTTGACTCCTCACTTATATGGCTGCTTGTTTGAATACAAGCCTTTAAGGCCCCAGACACTATTCCAATTGATAACCGGCACCATCTGCTTTCTTCACCACAGTGAAATTTGGGAATGAGAAGGTTTGTTGTGAAATTTGTGTCTCAGGTTCTGACTGACCAGCAAAAAGAGCGCCAACTGGAAACATGCTGTGCTTTGAAAGAACAACGCCCAAGCAACCCAGACTTTTCCCCAAGGTCATTACTGGTGATGAGACATGGTTCTATTCTTATGACCCTGAAATCAAACATCAATCTAGTTAGTGGAAGATGCCATAATCACCTCACCCATAAAAGCTTGTCAAGTGAAATCAAAGGTCAAGATGATGCTCATTTGGGGATTTTTTTTAATTGAGGGAATAGTACATTTGGAGTTTCTTCCATCAGGTCAAACTATTAATCAAGATTTCAATTTAGAGCAGTGGTTCTCAACCTTCCTAATGCCACAACCTTTTAATACAGTCTCTCATGTTGTGGTGACCCCCAAACATAAAATTATTTTCATTGCTACTTCATAACTGTAATTTTGCTACTGTTATGAATTATAATGTAAATATCTGATATGCAGGATTTATTTCATTATTACAAATTGAACATAATTAAACATAGTAATTAAAGCATAGTGATTAATCACAAAACAATATGCAACTACATATTGTGAAATATTTGTGTTTTCCCATGTTCTAAGGTGACCCCTGTGAAAGGGTCATTCCATTCGACCTCCAAAAGGGTCACAACCCGCCGGTTGAGAACCACTGATTTAGAGATTCTGAGAAGATTGCGTAACAGTGTGTGACAAAACCTGATTTGTGGCAGACGGGACTGGTTTTGCCACCACAACAATGCACCTGCTCATGTAGCCATCTTGGTGCATCAGCTTTTTGCAAAAAACTGCACGCCTCTCTTGCCCCAGCACCTTACTCACCTGGTCTCACTTCATATGACTTCTTTTTGTCTGTGAATGAAGAGGGACATGAAAGGACAGCAATTTGACAACCTAGAAGAGGTGAAGAAAAAAATGAGGGATGTGGTGAATGGAATTGCAGATTTGATAAATATATTAAGTGTAATGGAGAGTACTTTGAAAGTGATAAGGTTGTTTAATAAAAAAATTAAATGCATAGCTTTGAAAAAAATCCATTCTTTGGGGGATTACCCCCTTGTATAACCCGAATACGAAGGAGGGGGTAATATCAGCCTAAATTGTGAGAATCTGGTTTGCAGAGGCTTATTAATGACAGTGTGAGCCCAAAATACATTTGTGGGATCTGCATAGGAAATAAGTCTCTGGTGATTTCCTTTAAGGATGGGAAGAGAGTGGTTACCAAACAGAGTGCAGTGGAGAGATGACTATAATAGATCCAAATCATAAACCTGACCTGCGCAGTTAAAATCTGGTCAGTTGATCCCCTCCTCTGATGCACGTTGGGCCTGAACTGGATTTCAACATTTCCTGTATGTTTTGTTTGCTCATATTGGGGTTATGCCATTAGGGGACACCCTCTTAAATTTTTGTTATGTTTTTCTGTCTTTCAGTATATGAATCCCAGGATTGATAAAGCTATTGGGACAGCAAGTAGAATAAGGTTTTCTGGGGGGTCCAGTGCTAGTGGTGGTGGTGGTGGTGGTGGTGTGTGTAAAAGGGAGCTGATATCCAGGAGTTCAGGAAGGAAAATAATGTTTTAAAACTGATTGTGGTAGCAATTGTACAATATTTCTTGATGGGACTGAATGATGGAATAATATGATATCTGTATTAACGCCCAATAAAATGCTTTGAAAATTTTAAAATGAAAATAATATAAAAAACAAAACCTAAAATAATTGCTATTCATAGCCCTGGGGTATAAGGCAATTGCTTTGATAATATCAATAATTTTCTAATGGTACAGAAGTCAAGGTATTGTTGATGTGAGGGGTTTATGCAAGGATAGTCCAGCTGTGAGCTACAATCCATGAGTTATTGCTTGCCCAGATTGATTTCTTAATGTACTGAGCTCTGTTTACATTAAGCATGGGAGTTGGAACAAGGGGATGATTTCCTGTACCATTCTTACAAGCGCAGATCCTTACCTGTTAGATTAATACCTGTCAGATTAATGCAACAGGAGCATTGGAATACTAAATAAATGTGGTTCTGGGTCCCCTTTCATTGGACACCCACTAAGCCGGGGATCCACCCACAGTTCTAAGACCGCCATTTTCACAGTCTTGAGGTAACCATCCTTTGCTTTCTCTCTCATCAGGGAATTTCAGTCCTATGTCCAAGGGCTACTGGTAGTTTTGAGGTAAGGCCTAGTTTGTTCAGTCAGGTTTCCACATCGAGTCCTTCTGGTGTGGCCCTTGGGGGATGCCATGCTCCCTATAAGGCCAGCATCTAAGGTCATCTTAGTGCTTTGACCTTGGTGTGGTTCACTGAGAGTTGGCTAGAAACATATTTGTTATCTCTACCCAGGAGCATAAAATCAATTTATTTCCCCCCTTACATTCCCTATAATTATTGCTAAGTTGCCTGCTCAATGTGAGGTTGTTCCTCCCAATTTAATCATCATACCCACCCGCCCAAACATCAGTGCCTCCTCTAATTTCATCGATGTTTCCCTAATGTTGACTCGTCACTTACTCTCTGATATGAATCCCATTTGTTCATCTTGAATTATTTTACTGACACTCCTGGCCATAGTTTTGTTGAGGATTTCAACATCAGTCTCTGTGGGTCCTTTACTGGTTTGGCATCAGGGTTACACTCCCGGCATTGAATGAGTTTGGCAGTCCTTCTCTATGTTCTGGAATAGTCTGTGTAGAATTAAAGATAGGTCTTCACAGATTATTTGGTAGAAATGCCTTGTGAAGCTCTTTGGTCCTAGGCTTTTAATGGCCTTCTCTATGTCTTGTTTAGTTAGGGTCATTTGAGCTTTTCTACTTCTGTCTTCAGTGATTTGGGTAGATGGTGTTATTTGTGCATTTCTTCTAGGTCATCTAGCTTGTGTGAGCACAGTCCTTCGTAGTCATGTGCTATCACTCTTTTTATTTCACTTGGATCTGTTGAGATGTCGCCTTCTTCATCCCCAGTTCTAGATATTTGTATCTTCTATTTTTTCCCCTTGTTAAGTTTGCCAGTGGTCTGTCAATATTGTTAATTCTTTCAAAGAGCCAACTACTTTGTGTTATTTCCCATTTTTTATTTCTCCAGTTTGTTTATTTCTGCTCTGATCTTTTTTTAACAGTTTGATTGGCATCTAATTCACATATTATACAATTCAGTAGTTTAACCATATTAAAAAGAGTAGTACAGTCACCACCACAATCAATTTTAGCACATGTTTTTCTTTCTTGTACTCTTTGTTTTTAGCTACTCATTTCCCCCCAACCTTCCTTGCCCTGCTCCCAAGGAACCGTTAATCCAGTTACTATCTCTGGGGGTTAATCTATCCTGAATTGGGGATGTTGTGTTACCATTCTTGTCTGTTTCAAGGAATGACTTAATTTCATTCTCTATTTGATCTATCACCCAATTGTTTTTAAGTGGTATGTTGCTCAGTCCTCTTGTTTTGTCTCTATGCGCCTGTTCTTTCTATTATTGATTTTTACTTTTATAGCACTGTGATCTGAGAAAATGAATTATAGGCTCACAGTGTTTTTTAATTTGTTTTGGCTTGCTTTGCGGCCTAGCATGTGTTTAATTATTGAGCCTCTTGGGTGTGTGCTGCTCTGGAAAATATACGGTGTTCTTGTTTGATAGAATATTCTGGATTGTATGTTTAGGAGTTCCTTTCCTGACCTTTGAGCCACGTATTATTCCCATGGTCTGTTTGAATTTCTGCCTCTTGGCCCGTGTGCAGGTTCTTCATGAACACAACGAGGTGTTCTAAAATTCTCATCCTTCTCACACTTACCCATAGTTCTCACTCTTACCCATAGTTCTCACTCTTACCCATAGTTCTCACTCTTACCCATATAGTTCTCACTCTTACCCATAGTTCTCACTCTTACCCATAGTTCTCACTCTTACCCATAGTTCTCACTCTTACCCATAGTTCTCACTCTTACCCATAGTTATGCAAAGTAAAGTAAACCAGTTTAATAATTTCTCTATGTGTAATGCTGTGACACTAACTATATTCTTCAAATTGTGCAGTCATTTTTACCCTTCATTGTTGATACGTTTTCTTCCCCTATTGATAGAAACTTCCTGTTATCTTTCCTTTCTAACCTTTCAAGTTATTGTTATGGGTTTGATCACAAAGATGCAAGTTAATTTAAAAATAGTGATTTGGAAGAGCACAAAATTAAATAGTTATATTACAAGTTATTTAAGAGAGCACGATGCTTATGGCAGACATTCTTCATCGCTTAAGGTAGACAGGTTTCTGATTTCAAGAAAACTTAAGGGATGTTATAGTTTATGGTTTCGGGGGGAAATAGCATCTCAGGGCAGTCATTTGGGGGTTAATTTAGCCTAAATGGTACCAGAAATTTGAATTCCATAAGAATTTGAAATTATAGCATTTATTTTCCCCCTGCTGGTGAGGATTCCTCTACAGAATCTTTGATGAAAATATTTAATAATGGTAGCAGGATCCAGTCCAGTACTTTTATTTTAAAGGACACAGTTCCTAACGGAGGTTGTTAATCACACATTCCATTTCCTCTTCCTCTGGTGCTCTGGGCAAATAGACAACTGTCGTTAGAGTTTGAGTGGCTGCTTGCAAGATTTTAAGGCCCCAGATAATACTCCATGAACCAGAAAGTCGAAAAGAAGTTCTAACAACTTTCTAAAAACTCCATTAGGCCAATTAACTGCAATCCTCCTTGAGGCCATAACATGAGTTCTGCAAATCAAGAAAAACAGATCCTATGAGAGTTTTGCTGTACATAATAGCCTCAGCAACTACGCTTCGTTTCTGAATATGTATAGTGTTAGTCTCGGTAGACTAGAGAAACAAATCCATAGGTGCTCATACGTGTGTAAGAAAGAGGTTTATAGACAAGAGCAGTTGGATATTGAGAAAACATCTCAACCCCATCCAGATCAAGTCCATAAGTCTGATATTAGCCTATATCCCCGATGCCAATCTATAAATTTCTCTTCAGACTCACGAAACACACGCAATGATGCCAAATGCAGGAAGATCACAGGCCAGTGGGTGGAAAGTCTTGTAGCTCCAGTGACGTTGGAAGCATCTCAGTGCTGGCAGGGTTCTCCACATGGCTTCTCCAGGTCCAGGGTTCTGGCTGCATCAGGGTAAATCCATGTGGCTTCTCCTCAGGGATGTGTTGCAGGGAGTGAGCAGAGAGTCTGTCTCACCTCAAAGGAGGAAATCCAGGAATTCCCAGAATTCTCAGGAGAAGGCTATGCCCACAAAGAGGCCTCATTGGTTATAACCCATTGACAGACTAGACTCCACCCCTTTGAGCTTAATCCTCTCAATTCCCAAATTGACACCAGATTATGTAACTACCACATATATATATATTCACACTGCATCTACCAATTAATTTCATTTTTTTATAAATCTACAATTTAGTGACATGATTTACCATAGTTAGCTGTGTAAACATTTCCATTACTCAATGGGAATTTTTAATAATAATGACCAGAAACTCTTTGCTTCATGAGGAATAACTTACTTTTCTTTTCCCTATTACCCCTGATAACAAGGTTTCTATGCACATACCTGGTTTTTTCTTTTACTTAAGTGAGGTCATATAATATACAATCTTTAGTACATTCATTTATTAACTCAGCAAGCATCCTCAAACTTCACCCATATTGTAGCAAGTACTTTATGACTCTATGTCTCTTTCTGAATGTATTCCATTTTATGTATGTAC